>NC_072819.1:29314511-29914511 GCF_027744805.1 Dunckerocampus dactyliophorus | reverse complement strand
CTCAGTAGTGAATTCACATTTTCCATAATAGAAGGTACCAAAGGCTTGAATCTCCTCTTTCTTGCTGGCCGCTTGACTTTCATCTTAGCTCCGGCGTAGCTGCCTCGATATCAATGGGTAGACAGCGAATCACACCGATGCCGGACGTCGCTTTCATGGCAAGTAAAAATGTGCTTGAATAAACAAACAGTGCTGCTTGAAAGGCAGCCACTGGCGGCGGTGTTAATTCCATGACATACTGTAGATACAGTACATAGAGAGATAGATACTTTATTACTTTATTACTCTCTGATATTGGGTATTATACTAATGTAAAGGTGACTATATTGTTGTTATTTCATGTCTACTAGGCTCTAATAATCTTAACAACTGTATTTAGAAGACTGCGGTTGGCTTGCCATCAATCCAGGGTGTACCCCGCCTCTCGCCCAAAGTCAGCTGGGATAGGCTCCAGCATACCCCCACGACCCTAATTAGCGGCATAAAAAATGGATGAATGTATTTAGAAGATTGTAAACAGGCTTTCTATGCAATAACTGCAAAACTATTCCATTTGTAAAGAAGGAATCCTACTTCATGGATATGCACTTGTCATAAGCTTAACTAAAGGTGCTGTCTCTCTTTGGATCCAAACTACACTTTTTTCAAGAGAGCGATGGGAAAGAAGGGCAAAATAAAGGAGTTTCCTCTGTAAAACGGGAAGGTTGACAGATATGGTAAACCTTTACCTCAATCCCGTCAAACACCTTTGGGATGAACTGGAACAGAGATGGTGAGCCAGGAGGGCCTTACAAAGGTCCGACATCAGCGACCTGTGACCACCCAAATGTTCTTTTTGGTGTACGACCAAAAAATTCCACAGACACACAAGTAATATAGGAAATCTTCACAGATGAATATAAGGTTCTATATGTGCAAAAAGGATAGGTAGACTCAAGTAGGTGTCATCAGCAGGTGTCCCATTAATTTGTCTACATATAAAAATGACGAATGAACAAATGCATCTTTTGCTATACAGTTTTGCTATACAGCAGGGTTCTAAATAGCCATCTGCTAAACTGGGTGTCAGAATGAGGGAGGAGGAGCTATTATCATGAAAATCCCAAGGATGACACTGTAACCAACTGCATTAAACACCATCATGAGCACATTATTGTTTTGTTTTCACAATTTGTTGACTTCACCCATAAAATGAACACTCATACATGTTACTTACTCAAAAATACAAAGCTGTTGCACAATTAGCTCCAAGCCCACTCCAGGCTTGCATTGCAGATTCTACACAGAATAGAATGATTAGTGAGTTGATAATCCTGCTGACAGGACACATTGTCTTGATCTATTTACAGCAGCCTCCGCTCCTCACACACCCACATGCTGTATACATACAGCATGAGTGGATGCAGTGTTTTTTTTTCCATTTCCACAGCATGTCAAATTATCATGTGGATGATAATTCCCTTAAGCCTGCAGCTTTCAAATATTTTAGTAATCAGGTATTCTACTGAAAATTTCTTTGGTTAATGGAGCAATCGGATAAAAAATATTTTTATTAAATTCACACTTTACATAGGGACAAACTGTATTTATCCACCGTGCACAGAGGGCCCATGTCATGTTTAAAATGCTATTTGTTAGCGCAGATGCTTGCTTGGGACTACATAATGGTAGTAATGTTAGCTTTGTCGATACATGCGTCCATTCAAGACTAATGATTTAGTGGAAAACGATATGAATAATAATTTATTAATTGACATGACTAAGACTGAATTTCATTTTACATTATGTTAATGGCTGTGCATTTATGAACCCTAAACTTAGATTGACTGGCTAGAAATAAACAAATATTTTTGAGACAACTACTGTAGTGGAGCACATTAGGATATTATATCCATCAACCAAGAGAGTAACATACACACTTCCTTGTTCCATTAACCTTACGGGCACACTATCATAATAAACTAGCCACACATTCGACAGTAGTCACAATTAACAGAAATCTAGCCCTCCACACAGCTAACGTTATGTTAGTAAGGTACATTAATTAGCTCTTGGGGTAATTGGGGTTGGCCGGCCACTCCTGGGAAGGTTCACCACTGTTCTATGTTTTCACCATTTGTAGAGAATGGCTCTCGCTGTGGTTCGCTGGAGTCCCAAAGCTTGAGAAATGGCTTTATAGCCTTTATAACAGACTGGTAAATCTCAATTAATATTAGTTAGGTTTTATGTTTTCTCTTAATAATAAAATGTTTCATTTCAAAACTGCATTTTGTATTCAGTTGTGTTGTCATTGACTAATATTAAATTTTTTTTTGATGATCTGAAACATTTAAGTGTGACAAACATGCAAAAAAATGAAATCAGGAAGGGGGCAAACACTTTTTCACACCACTGTACAAGCGATGGAGGAGTATCTTTCATGAATATTAGGTAGACAGCTAAAAGTGAATCATAACCTTTTGATTTTGTCTTATTTTCTGTTCCTTCAACACAATATTGCCCTGTTGTGGACGGAACTGCAGCAAGTAAATGGCAATGGTCTTTCCACAGGCTGCACTATCCTACCCTGAGGAGGCAGGCTGTCAGTACATAAACACAGTCAGGACTGCACCATTCATAGAATGAAAAGGGGGAGCCACAAGGGGAACACTAAGGACTGTGAGGCTCAGCTGCGCAAAACACCCTCCAAGACAGGGAACAGGTTTTCGCCCGCCGGTGTTTGTCAGCATGTTTAATTTGTGACCTGGCAACCTGCCTCTCCAGAGGGTGGCTGCTTGGTGCTACAATGATGGCAAATGTACTGAGAGCTTTATTGGAAACAGAGCACACACGTGACTGCCATTCACAAATGGCAAGAATAAGAATAATGCAGTGAGCTCAGTAAAGAGAGAAACATTTTCACATGCCTGTTAAAGAGCTAGCTTTTTCCCAAGTAGGCTACTGTATGTTGTTAGTGTTGTCAGTGCGTCACTCCCAATGTTTTGAAGTTTATCTCTGGTGCGCCCATGGCTCTGTCATGTCCAACAACTGTTCAAATTAAGTGGGAAATTTATTGTATTTGCTCCGATAGACACTAGGGGTTGCATACCCAGCACTTTTAACCAAAAAACTGATTTAAAATTTTTTTTGTAACATTGTTGTCCGTAAACATTTGAAAACCTACACTTAGGGGGTATATGTGAAGTGTGCTGTTGACCTGTTGGCCAGGTCGCCCTCGTAAATGAGATCTTGATCTCAATGAGATTCATCTGGTTAAATAAATGTTAAATAATAAAAAAATGAAAATACAGCAAAGCGAGTTTAGTGGGTTAGCGAGCTGTGTTGAGTTGAAAGCCGGACTTGCATGTTCAGCGAAGGTAGCTCTCTTTTAAAGTAGCTCAATCACTAGTTATGTCCAGAGTTTCATCTTAAAATCAGCTATGAAAGTGCCACTGTTTTACTGTTTAACTAAGTCAGAGATGGCGTCACCATTTATCGAGAACCTAAAAAAAGAGCATTCCCTGATGGTATTAGCCATCTATAAGCGAGATAGATTTTCAGATGAGGGCATACACTAGATATGCTCACACGAGCACCAGGAATAAAACGCAATATGAAATATTAATAGTTAGGCCAACATTAGCAGACTAAACGTCACCACAGTCCTTGCATTGATACTCATGTCAACACTGCCGTCTAGTGGTCACAACAAGATACAAAAAAGAAGACACACTGCAAAGATTTCAAAAAATACGTTTTTGCTGCAATTTGTATGTTTTTAAATGGATAAGTGTTAAAATGTCAAAGTTGTGCAATGTTGAGCGTTGATAAATGAAAAGACTAGTAGGGTATCGTTAGTATAATAAATTAGTGTTAACTTGCCCATTACATGCTCAGCATTATTCTGTCAGTGGTCCTTCCTCCTTCGCGACAGGACACCAAGGCGTTCCCAGGCCAGCTGTGAGATATAATCCCTCCTAGGTGTTCCCCGGGGCCTTCTCCCGGCTCTCCTGGAACACCTCACCAGGGAGGCGTCCGGGAGGCATCCGAATTAGATGCCTGAGCCACCTCAGCTGGCTCCTCTTGATGTGAAGGAGCAGCGGCTCTACTCTGAGCTCCTCCCGGATGACCGACTCACCCTATCTCTTAGGGTGAGTCCAGCTACCCTATGGAGGAAACTCATTTCAGCTGCTTGTATTCGCGATCTCGTTCTTTCGGTCACAACCCAAAGCTCATGACCATAAGTAAGGGTGGGAACATAGATTGATCGGTAAATTGAGAGCTTTGCCTTCCGGCTCAGCTCTTTCTTTACCACGACGGTCCAGTACAGCAACCACATTATTGCAGACGCTGTGCCGATTCGCCTCTCTACCTCACGCTCCAACCTTCCCTCATTTGTGAACAAGACCCCGAGATACTTGAACTCCTTCACCTGGGGCTGGACCTCATTCCCACCCCGGAGGGAGCAATCCACCCTTTTCCGACTGAGAACCATGGCCTTGGATTTGGAGGTGCTGAGTCTCATCCCTGAAGCTTCACACTCATATGCAAACCACCCCAGTAAACGCTGAAGATCACAGCCCGATGAGGCCATCACGACCACATTGTCTGCAAATAGTAGAGACGAGATCCTAAGGCCACTGAACTGGACTCCCTCGACGCCTTGGCTGCGCCTAGAAATTCTCTCCATGAAAAGTATGAACAGAATCGGTGACTAAGGGCAGCCTTGGCGGAGGCCAATGTTCACCGGAAACAGGCTTGACTTACTGCTGGCAATGCAAACCAGGCTCCTGCTCCGGTTGTACAAGGACCGAATAGCACGTAGTAGCACGCCACCAATCCCGTACTCCCGGAGCACACCCTACAGGACACCGCGAGGGACACGGTCGAATGCCTTTTCCAAGTCCACATAGCACATGTAGACCGGTTGGGCAAAGGTTCGACTAACGGTCGTACCCATCTCTCCAGCACCTTGGAATAGACTTTCCCAGGGAGGCTGAAGAGTTTGGTCCACTATTGTTGGAAAACATCCTCCGGTCACCCTTCTTGAAAAGGGGGAGCACCACCCCGGTCTGCCAATCCAGAGGTACTGTTCCCGACTTCCACGCAATGTTAAAGAGACGTGTCAGCCAAGACAGTCCCTCAACATCCAGAGCTCTGAGGAATTTAGGGAGAAACTTGTCCACTCCCGCAGCTTTGCCATTGGGGAGCGTTTTGACTACCCCAGATACCTCAGCCACGGTGATGGAACTGTCCGCGCTTGTGTCCTCAGACTCTCCTTCCTCTATGGAAGGTATGTCAGTGGGATTGAGAAGGACCTCAAAGTATTCCTTCCACCGTCCGACTATATCCTCAGTCGAGGTCAGCAGGCCCCTATCCCCACTGTAAACAGTGTGGACTGGGCACTGCTTCCACTTTCTGAGGCACCGGACCATTTGCCAGAACCTCTTCAAGGCCGACCGAAAGTCTCACCAAACTCCATCCCACACCCAAGTTTTTCAGCTGCTTCAGGAGTCCCACAAGCCATCCATGCTCGATAGGACACCTTCTTCAGCTTGACAGCAGCCCTAACCTCTGGTGTCCACCATTGGGTTCCACCACAACTGGCACCGAGCACCTTGCGGCCTCAGCTCTGATTAGCTACCTGGCATGAATACTACATTGTTTTTGCAGGTCAATGAAAACATGATAGTGTGCATTGTTTGGTCATTGGTGAACACCGTTTGTCTTCTTTCTATTTACCACATCTTAAGATTCCAGAGAAGTAAACCCCCATAATACCCCGAAGAGGTTCTCTAAATCAGAGCTCAGTCTAGTAGCTTATTACCTGTTGGTTCAGTGGTATAACACTACTTCTCCCAGGGAGCTCAATGTTGTGTGAACAGGCGCAGAAATACAACCACGGGTGGTACCCTTAAGGGTGTTATGTCCTTAACTTTTATCATTACATTTTATGGTGCTTTCACACTAGGCTCCCTTGTTCAGTAGGTTGTTTGTTCAGGTGTGAACCAATGTTCCCTCTCAGTTGCGCCTGCGCAATCGCACACTGCTCCAACGTTCTCATCACACGGGAAATTTATAAATAAAATCCATCATGAACTATAAATGAAATAAACACATAACAATTTATTCCGTACCATTTTTCAATGCAATTTTGTGAGTGACAGGCAACAACAAGCGGTAACAACATATAACACAATGATGAACTCTGTGCAGCCAATGATAACACTGAGTTTTACTTACACAGCCAATCAATTCATTAACAGTGCGTTACTTAGTACTGTATATGCCTCTGTTTTCCAGATTAGCGTATAGCTAATGAAGCAGTGCAGTTAAGTTTTCTTTTTTGAATGAGAAAGGGCTACTCTGAAAAAACGTGCTGCAAAGCAAAAGTAGGAAGTGTGGAATGAATATGTAGCTTAACCGTGCATGTAATACTCGCGTGCTTTTATTTTGATAGTCGGATTTACGTATTTAAATTTTACGTCGAGTTTTTCCGAGTGTTGCCAAAGAGACTGGAATATTGTTGTTTTTTTTGGTTGAAATATTTAAAGTTTTTTTTTATTTAGACAAAAGTATATTCAATGTACAACAAATATGGCATCAATTTTAAGTAAATTTCTATTATGAATTAGTGCCACAACAGACTGTTGCAAAACAGAAAGGAAATTAAAGTATACATAATTAACAAAATAAATGGTAAACAAGAAATAAATGGAAAATTAAATTATAAACTAGTGGTTTCCTACAAGATTCAGATCATTAATTGGATAAGCTTCTTTTGTCAGAGGTTGACAATAAAGAAAATTACATTGGGAAATGCGCCTTTCTGTTCTTTTGAACCCACTCATATACAAAATACCACAGAATGGAAGTTGGACTACCTCAAATTCTCAGGTTTTGGATGGGTGTGCTACTAGAGATGTGCACGTCTGATGGCGCTCACAGAGGTCAAAGGAATGCTCAGGTCTTTGTATGTATGCTCAGACACTTGAAAAATTAGATACATACATCTGTATTACTGCAATTTTCCTGACTTTTCTGATTATTTCCATTTTAATCATTCTGTTTATTTATATTGTGCAAAGTCATTTAAAACTTGTGGAAAGACCAATTGCATTGTGCAAATGTAACTGGGTTTTGACATTATTATCCATTATTTTGAGTCTTCCTATTGATGAAATGCGATCATTAAGCATCATTAAGATTAGGAGCAGTCACGTTACAGTCATTCGTGCCAGAGGAGTGGAAGTGTACCAAACTTGAGAGCGTATCAGAGCACTCACACTAGCCAAACGTGCCAGACTTTAGGTGTTATGTGGGCCCAAGCACGGTTCGAATGGCCTAATGTGAGTTTAAAGTGCACTTTCTATTTGCTGACGTGCTGTAGCCTGCTAGATTGTCTAAACAATGGCCAGTTTTGCTCCACCACATGAACAAGAACCACACTAAAACAACAGATCAGTTGATTCAGACCAGAGAAATGTAACTATATGTGCAAAAGCACCACTAGGAACGTACATGTACAACCCTTGCATGTGTAATTTGATCTTTATACCGTGATACCTTGAGGGACATAAATGGACTCCGACTGAACCTCTGATTACACCAGTCAAATGATACGAGTGAAAATCCTTCTTCCATTTTTCAGTGTTGTCCTATTTTTATCCCCAGCTACATTTTTACTATCACAATGAAGATGACCCACAGCGTGTTCTGAAGCTCTACAGTGAGTAACACTGCAGCGGAAAAGACAATGTGACAAGGGCCATTGGACACTGATCTCTTCTTGCATTATTTAAAGGTGTGATAAACTCTATGTTTACAAGTCAGGTCACATGTCAGATACGATCATAAACAAAATCATGAGGCCAGCATTGACCAACAGGGAATGTTGTGCTTCACTAAAGCAACCTAACAGCATCGCCCACCACCAGTACGTGCTACAGCCTGGGAAGAATGAACCGAGAGGAAAAAAAAAATACTCGCTGGGTGAATAACCAGCATATGATCTGTGGTTGCCATGGAAACTGATCCCAGCAGTCAGCCCTTGGAAAATGAGTCACATGAGTGGATTGAAGGAGACAGGAAACACACTGCACATACTTGTTGTAGGTTGACGCAGTAACGTATGTGTGTGTGTGCATGTGTATGAAAGAGAGAGAGATGTAACACAATGTCCTCTACATTCATTTGAAGTGTGTCAAGCTGAACACCTCTATATAAAAATGTAAATAAACACATTAATAGACCTGTCATGTGAATGGATGCCATGTCTGACAAGCAGCAAATTATACATTTAAATGCTCTAATAATCATTGCAGAATGTAATAATTGGGCTCCTCCTGACAGCCTCAGTGTCATTCTGCTAGTTCTGGTGGCAACTGGAAGATGCAGTAACACCGTAAGCCAGTCTTGAAACACCTCAGTGCAGGGTGCAATATTTCTCCTGGAGGGGTAACAGTTAACCACAGTATAGAAAAACATATTCACAATTAAATGTGTGCGCACCATTAACTGAAATCATTATGTTCTCTCAACCATGTTACGACCATGGACACATAACATAATGACGAATCTGCAGAGAGACGATTACTGCTATGTTTTGTTTCTGGTTTTATGGTCGACATCACATTTTCATCAGTGGTACCCTTCTGTGTTGGGATCACAACAAAAACATGGAAAGGCCAAAGATAAAACAAAACATACTTGAATACTTTGTGCTTTAGATGCTCACTGAAATTAGCTGCAGTATCACAATATTTTTTTTTTAAACAATTTTAAAGGCATACTTTTGGTTGGTTTGCAAATGTTTTCACCTTTATGGTGTTATATTTTGAAGGTTCCACTGTACTAGGCCAAACAATCCTAATTTGGATCAGCACCGAATTGAACATAATCTCCTGTATATGGCTGACTTTTGGAAATTAGATGTATGAATTATTTACTAATAGATTTGGGAAAATGTTGATAAATGTATTTGCAATTTAAAAAGCCAGATCCGGATCTTCAGCCTCCTTGTTGCAGCTCCCTTCGCCTAGCGCTGTGATTTTTTTGACTATTGATGACAATTTAGGCATAAACGGTATTGAGCAAACAACACTGATGTGCAGATATGTGAACTCTGGTGGACTTTTTTATCTTAAAGTTGACTACCCAAAAATGGGACCCACAGAAAAAGGCTTACAGTGTTAAGCGTTTCAGTTTATTGAATTTTGTGGTACCAACAGGTCACATTTTAAAAAGATTACAATTCTTACAAGTTTATAAGCAATGTCATGTTTTGCGGCTCCCAACATTTTTTTTACTGGAAGAGCAGGCAAAAGGCTGTTTTGATAGTAAAGGTTGCCAAACCCTGATCTATGGGGAGAGGAGGCATACACCCCTATATTTGTTTCTGCAACATTTTAATGCCTTCTACCTTTTGCCGTATGCCCCACGTCTGTTGTTAAAAATGAGTTGTTTATGCATATTCTTGCTAAAAAAAAACTTGAAGATAAAACATAACCACAAATGTGGGGGTATATGGTCTAAAAAGAGATATAAACCTGAAAGTAGTTTTGCACATGTATTCTAGTCCATAAGAGCACCAAACCTGACATACTGTGGGTATTTGTGAAAAATATGAATGGAGTGTATAGGTTAGGAGTTTGGTAGAAGTTACACACTATCTTGCAATGAATTAATTTGCTTGTCAGGATTATCCGAGCCTACACCTCCAACACTGCAGCTCTTCTGTCCCGTTTCAGTCTCTTCTCTTCGTTCTTCCAGTGACGTGAGCACGGGCAGATGAGTCAAACCTGCGTCACACGTGGTCGTGACTTACCATAGTAATATTTTTTTCTCCTTCATCCAGTAAGCATTGAGATTTGCAGCATCACACGCACGTGGAAAGGAAGAAGAGAGAGGCGCAAATCTCCTCACCCTCACAGACATTATACACAATGCAGACTGTACCTGCGCGGAGTTAATATTATCTTGGATGAACAAAGCACACGCCACCGCGCTCCTGCGTCAGACTTGCCGCGCCATGCGCCTCTTGTGAGCGCCAACTGCCGCCCGGCTGGCTCCTTTTTGCGCGCAGAGATGTTGCACACGGACACAGCAGCGCCTCAATGAAGAACCTTTCCATCGCGACGGCGTCCTAACACTGCCTTTCCTCTGCAGAAGGTACGTGCTGCATTCTCCATTTTTCTTGTTTTAATTGTAGACGAATTTCTTACCGTCAACACCTCCTCCTCCGAGCACTGATTAACTGTACTTCTTCTAAATAAGCGCCATTTTCCACCTTAACACCTGGCGAGCGTCACTAAGCATCGTTCGTCATTCATCATTAATCCACATCTGTCTCTTCACGGGGGTGATCAGCACTATGCAGCTATCATCCTGCGGGCGTTTTGTTTAGTGACTCGTTTGACCTTGATGAGCGAGCAGAGGTCATATCCACCTAGACAGCATGATGGGGTGTGAGCCTTTGCTTTACCTGACTGTGTTGTTAGAGCCCCATAGAAAAGGGGACCAAGTTGTCTCTCCCTGTTAAACAGCTTCTGTTTAAATGTTTAGATTACATATTCATGTCTTTTCTGAAATGGTTTAAAGAGATCCTCCTATACAAAGGGTGCCTAAAACATAGGACACAACATCATAAATCATTTGAAATTCTACTTGTACTACTAGATACAAACTTGTGAATTTATGTAATTATTCGACGGCTTTTAAAGGGACAGGCGTTGCCTTCCTTCTGCCAAGCAATGCATTATGGATTCATGATGCTGAAGAGTTGTGTGGCTTCGCAGAATCCCTTAAAATGCATCTCAAATGCTGAACTTGGCTAGAACACTGTTCAACCGTTTTGAGCAGATGACTCAGTAAAAGGTATATTTTCAGTGATGCGTGCAGGTCGAAATCGGGTATAGCTAAGTTAGCCTTTAAACAATGAATTATGTTTATTTCGATGTAATATATCAATGCACTGCTTTAATGACATGGTTTTAATGACATGTTATTTGTACTTTGCTACCCATTGTGACAAGCACACACATGCAAAACACAGACAGGATTTATGTTTGAAAGCAGTTGAGATGTTAGTTACAACAAGAAAGCAACTATCTGGAAAGATATTTCATTTGCAAAAAGCGACAACAACCCACCAAAGTTGACATTTTCTGCATTTGATTTATTTCACCATTGTGGTGCTGTTGTGCTTTACATTTGTGTCTTTCCTTGTTCTGCCCATCAACCCATATTCTATCCCACTTATCCTCTTTAAGGTGACGGCGGTGGAGTCTATCCCAGCTGAATAAATTCCAAAATTGGCCTACAACCTGGACTGGTTACCAGTCAATCACAGGGCAATTGTGAAAGGGGTGGGAATGGATGGATCTGACCATCAATTGTGGGAACATTAATCTTGTACCAGCGGAACAAAAATCAGCAACATAAACTACTGAATAACTGAGGCACTTTTTTCTTGTTCCTCTGTTTTAAATGATCTTGTGGATTTTGTCACACGTTTGTGACAACCCAGAGAGCCCACAATGTATCACATAACAGCATATCCTAAAAGCCCATATTTACATTTTGTTTTTATTTCAGATCTTCTATTAAATACATTACCAAATATTTTGATATTATGCGTGGACCAACCCTCAAAATGTAACCCGAGTAAATGTGTCAGTTTGCCTTTGCTGTCTGGTTGACTGTCATCACAACAGATGCCACAACAATCACCTCTATCTCTGCCACAGTCTAAGTGATTTGCAGCCATCCCCCAGTGGATGTCACGTCTGTTGGAGATGGCGAGAGGAGAAACAGGCGGCCACTAATGTGCAAAAGATGGCATCTCAATTTTGCAGGACGAGCCATTGCTTAGCAACCAGACTAAGAAAAAGAGGTCCTGTACATTTGTGTGAGGGAAATAGTGAACATGTGCTGTGAGTTTAACACTGCAGACAATTGAAGATTAGTTCAATAATACACTTGCATCCTGGAGGTGTTTGGACATGTTGATCAAAGGTGTCATAACCTGACTACACAGTTTGTAGTACCTTTGTTATTTATGGGCATCTCTTCGTGGATATATGTCTTGTGTCGTATATTAAGTCAGAGCCAGTTCAGTGTTTGTTAATGCCTCCATGTTGTGTACAGATCACATCTATGAGGAAAAGGTCAGTTCTGCTACGTGTCGTGACTGCAGGGCTTCATCGCCACTGGTGAGGAATGCAATGTGCGTGCCTCTGGGTGGGCTTAGAGTCCACTCAGTTGGCTGGCAGCGGCGTTAAGACAAGTCACAATGAATGAACAAGCAGCTCTGATTCCAGTCAGATCCATCTGTTCTTCCACTGTAGAGTCATTGTCAGCTCAAAAACCTCTGGCTACTATTCTCAGTTCGAGAGCTACTTGAGTTTGGTACAACTGCTACAGCAACAGTCTGTCTGCAACTAAGTCCTCTAACTCCATGTTTTCCCGACATTATACATTGTTACTGTGATATTTACAGTAGCTGGCTTTTTGCACAGTAGGCTTATTGTCTCACAATGTTTTCATGTAATGTTTAAGCACCACAATTTTGGGTCATGGGTTCTCAGCCATGTTTGCTTGCAACAAAAATGTAATTTCATCAAATAATTAGGTAGAAAATATTTTAATGAGTTTACGTGGTCTTTTTGGTTGCAATAACACAGACTCAATGACTTTGTTTATGAAAGCATCCATTCAGTTTCTATAACAACAACAGATTTACCAGACTCCGCATTATTTTGTATGCTTACAGTCATATGAAGAATTAGTACACCCCACTTTAGTCCTGAACCGCTGCACACACAAAAAAATCGTCAAAACACGCATCCCTACATTGTTTACTGTGCTATTATTTTTCTGACAAAATACACCACACAGTGGCGCTGTTGTTAAACCCCAAAGTTGACCTCAGAAGTTTGATTGACTTGAACTTTTTCACACAGCTCAATGCTCTCTACAAAACACCCACTGTAACCTTTGACTGGTTGAGTAGATGAAAAATATGGCCGTCATAAAAACTAAATGTCTTTGCAGTCGCAATAAAATAAAAACAAAAATAAAATGAAATAAAAAATTAAAATTAAAGCTGCAAGCAGTGTCGAACGGGCCCTCACACCCCCATGCAACTTGGGGTTCATGTGAGTCGGCGGGCAGGCGGACACAGAACTCAACGGCGGTATACCTAGTTTGAAAAAAATTGGGGTGTCTCGGGCATAATACATATCCAGTAGGGGGCGCCATCTGAGTCGATGTATACACACAGTCACGGACTGGAGAGTGACCTCACCCACCATAAAAAAATTTGGGCCGATTTTACTTTGTGTAAGTGAGTTATGAATTTGCGACCAGGAGGAGGAGACACTGGTGCCAAGGTGGCCATGTGGTCATGTCCTGTTCGATGCCCCAACCCACTATAAAATTTCGGGACGATCAGATCATGTAGTTAGTTTGAGCAGTTATACATTTCCACCAGTTGGTAGCGCCATTGAAGTCAATATCAAAATCTAGTCATGATCAGACCCCAACCCTTTAGCCCTCGTGTTAGTTTTGAAGGAGATCTGATAATAGGAAATTAAGTTATGACTGTCTGATGGTTTATGGCGAGGAGCAGTTTTCTCTGCCAGACTCCACCCACTATATGTTATGAAACATCATGCTTCACATCATCAATCTGTTTAATGTGCCCTGTATAAATGTGAAAATGACTCAATAAATTAACTCAGAGGAGTGGGTTTTTCTATCAAGCATGTGTTTAGTTGTCACTTCCTGTCGCCACAAGGAGGCACTGTTACTAATTGAGGAAGTGACATATAGGTCTCTTCAGGGTGTCATCTATGTCATGCACACCCATGGTTGTAGTGTGGAGTCGAGTTATTTGAGTTTTGTGTTGCTTGGCTAGCCTCTACGGCTTCCACCGCATTCTATGGCGTACGATAAAATGCTTCACAAGATATAATCGTCCATATGGCTAGTAACTGTGGTATTCATGTGGCCTTATTTGCTCAAAGTCCCTAGGACTGGTTCGCTGAAATACAACCCCTGGTTTTTGCGGGCCTTTAAAACAAAATGGCTGACCTTCTGTTTGTTTTTGAAAATGGGATCTTGACACTTTTTTGTGCGTCCTTTCATGTGTGATGATGCCTACAAGATTCAAGAAGATCTGTGAAACGGATATTTTTTTCTAAATGTATAGGTGGCGCTAGTCAGTCAATTTGCGGTGGTCTCCTTTGGGAGCTGCATCATATTGTTCAGGCTTGGATTCTTACTTCCCGTATAAGTTTTCAAACATCTGCAGTCAAATTATGACACTTTGATGGTCAATGGCAAAGGCAGAAACTTTGCCGCATGCCACGCCCACCGCGTGTGCTTTACATGCATAATGGTCTGCAATTTAAGCTCATCAGTTTGTCAGCCATACTTTCTTTTGAATTTGATGTGAAAAATATCGTTGGAGGAAAAGGCTAATTTACATCACAAACTTTATCCTGTCGCTGTCCTATCGGTGGCATTGAGGCGAATTCTGGAAGTGACCGACGTATAGCTTCAAGGTGTTGTCCTGATCATATGTACCAATTATGATGATTATGATGGAGCTGAGTTATTATTGTTTACAGTTTTGTTCATAGTTCAAAGCAAGTTAGAATCAAAACATCAGAGTTTGCCACAATGTCCCTCCCACATCTTATGGACCAGCCAAAAATATAAATACAATATAACATCGCCCATCTGACTAGTGTCCGTTGATTGTCCATTGGTCCCATTTCGTCAAAGTCTCTAAGACAAACCCCCTGGTTTTCGCCCCAAAATCACTGCCGCAAACCAAAATGGCCAAATTCCTGTTTGTTTGGGAATATGGGTTCTTGGTTCCTTCGTACCGCATGGTACTCGGGCCCTAACAATAATAATAATAATAATAATAATAATAATAATAATAATAATAATAATAATAATAATAGCAGTTTCAATACGGCATTCGCACCGCTTGGTACTCGGGCCCTAATAAAATAAAATAAAAATAAATCAAACGACCAATTGGTTTAATTTTTTAGATAATCAACCGTTTTATTTCTTAAATTCACATTGTGCAAATTGTAGGATAATATATTTTTTATTAACTTGTTAGCTGAGTGGGTAAACAATTTTTACAAGTAGATATTAGAATAACTTTTTGCATTGATGTTTATTGATTGAATTATCAACTGAGTGCCTTAATATAAGTACAGTATAAATATAACTGTTTTATGATGAACTGAGTGAGTCATTACAAGTAGTTTGTAGAAATAATGCTTAATTAAACAATTATCTGAGTGATGGACAACTGTTTAAGTATGTCAGAGGTTAAACAGAAATAGTGAGTGGTCACAGTGTACAATCAACCAAAGGCCAGCCGCGACCAGCAGCCAGATATTGGAACAAAAACAATCAGTAAGCCTTGAGACAGACTCGAGAAGTATGTGATGTTTGTGCAAGAAGCGTCAACAACTCAGCGAAGGTTCCAACTATTACCTGCTGGCATCACACAACTTCGTCAAAGAATCCGGGAGAAAGTTATCTATAGAGAAACAGTCCGGAGCTCCGTAACTGCAAAAGGATTCTGTCTCATTCATTTTTCAATACATTTTGTAAATCAAATACCAGTGTGTGAGTCTTCCTTCCTTCTCATAACTGGAGATTAATGAACACGTAAGGGGGAGGTGAAATTGGCTTAATTACCTAAAGTGGTCCTTTTGACCCTTATTAGGTTACAGAGAATTTCGCCTCCAACAATAGGAACAAAGTATATTTTCTTGGTCTGATGGACTACATGATGGTGCTTTTGTAGATGAATTTATCCATCTCAGACTGTAACTATTTACTGGAAACGGAGAGATATAATAATTACTAAGACATTACTAAGACTAAATGACATATTACATTATCTTGGCTGTGCATTTCTAAATCTTAAACTTAAAAATTCTGACTAGAAATAAAACAAATATTCTTTGTAAGAAGTTGAGATTTTGCAGTGTTCAAAGTAAAATGAAGACACCTTCTGTAGCGGAACACATTACTCTCAACTAAGTGAGTGAGACATGCACTTTCTTGTTCAATTACACAGTATTGTCTGCTAGAAATGAGCCGCTACTGATCAGTGAGCTCAAATGTTTTTATTTTCCACCTTCTTAACTCACAGAGCTGTGTTTTTGCAGATGAAATAAACCCTGTATGAAGTCATGTTACCATCGTAATAAACTGCCACACATTCGACAGTAGTCATAATTCAGAGAAAGCTAGCCCTCCGCACGGCTAATGTTATGTTAGCAAGGTACGTTAACCTTAATCTCACAGATTTGCGCTAAATTAATTTTACCTTGTCTCGGATGTTCCGCTCCATTCGGGAAGAGATGATGCAACATATAAGATGTACTGTTGTGGTATGTAAGTGCCGCATTACAACGGATACACGTCACCGTGTTCAACTTGCTGCCACATTTATTTTTACATTTTGTTTTCCTTCTCTTTCGTCGCCTTGTCGCTTTCATTGTGTGACGTAAGTGCATTGGTGACATAAGCGATTCCTCAAAGCAGAGAAAAATCCACACAATCCACACAAAAGTCACACAATTAGACTGCTGACCGCCGTTGATAAACACATGACTCAACTTTGTAAATAATAGTTTCCATTGGGAACTGGCTTGTAATTCAGCTGCTGTGTTTAGCAAGTAGATCAGTGAATATCCATATCTGTACTTGGAGTGGGCGGGGCATAAACCATAAGTGAGCATGGTTCAACCAGAAATGGGTGGGTCATTATTTTAAGTCTGAAATTGACATGGATTGATCAGAAGTTGTGAAATGCATTGTTTATTATTCAGCTATATGTGTAGTGTGTATGTGGAAGTGATGTTGTAAGACTTTATTCAATTATTATTTTATGATCTGTGTGAAGTTGGTGATTCCAGCAAACATCCAGTGATGGCAAACAGGGAAATAATCTGTCAGCCTTGTTCACTGTAGTTTTCAAAAAAGCTCGCACGCGGTGGAGGAGCTGCGTGGTGACCAATGGTGGCCGTGGCTACCCTTGGTCACTCTCCGGCCACCCCACTGGCCATCTAGACATTTTAGCTATCAACTTATTGCCACCCCAATGTGAGTAATGGTCTCACCTTGGCCACTCCAATGAAAAAATTCTGCCTCCACCGCTGCTCGCATGGGAAGTGCTGCTCTAACTGCTGGTTATTTATACTAGGGACCGTCAATAAATTACTATTGAGCTGAAGAGAGTTTTTTTTAAAAAAAAGTCATATATTCTAAATCACACCACAAATTCATATATATATATAACCTTGTCAAATAACTAGTCCTATCGTGAAAGTATTTTGCATGCCCATTTTTTTCCATTTTATCTTCTTCTACCGGATGAGATCGAAAGCCAAAAAATGACATCCCTAATGACATCCCTAATATGCATATATGACCCTGTATGAATTATTTCGACCCTGTGTAATTTGGAGACAATCATAATACATTTAAGGTTGTGCACCAAATTTTTGTTTTAAAATCCATTGAACATGTGCATTAGTTGCGTACTATAATCCGATCCAAGAAAAAGAAGAGTTCAAATTAATAAGGGCCCAAAATTAATAAGACAGTCAAGGCCATGATTAGTGGATGTACAAAAGACCAAAACTGTATACAGTATTTTCTTACTCCTGTCAAACATTTATTTTTGCAGAAGCACAACTGCCTCTCCCTGGCACTTTCCCACTTCCTCCTGATCTCCTGCTTCAACACCTCAAAAGTCTCCTCTCTTTGTCGGACCCGCCTACACCCCTTGGAGGGACATTCCTGTTTTGCAGCCATGCCAAATAACACCAGGGTGACCCAGCTGGAGCACAGCAGCGAGCCAGTCACTGAGTCTGTGGCTGACCTGTTGTCCCTAGAGCACCCAATGGACTATAAGAGCAGTCAGATGAGCATGGGGCTCAGTCCAGGCTCCACTGCCCCAGGGAGAGCACTGCTACCTTCCCCTGACCCTGATGCAGAGGACGGACGGCCAGCTTGGAACAATAAGTTGGAGTACATTCTGGCTCAGGTGGGCTTCTCTGTGGGCCTGGGTAATGTCTGGAGGTTCCCCTACTTGTGCCAGAAGAATGGTGGAGGTAGGTGGATGGATGTTTGTACTGTACAAGAGTAGTTTAGGCATAAGCATTAGCTGCAAAGCATTATGTTAATGTAGCACTTGTATACACCAGGATACTAATAATACTACTGGACCAGATCCAGATTCAGAAGGAGTGGAATGAAAATAGATCAAAGACCAGAGGTCGAAGTTTGACCCGTCAGTTTACTAACAAGAAAAATTACAGAAAACATACAATACAACAATAAGAACACCACAAAATACCCCAGAAAAAATAAAACGTAAATAAAAGGAAAGAATATTGTTCTTATGTCTCTTTCTAATTTTAATTTGAGCTATTTTACCAATCAGTCTGGTCTGTGAATACTTTTTCCTGGTGAGGTTAACAGGTCAGTAATTCTTAATAAATTTTCTATTTTTGTTGAGTTAACTCTTGCTTTGTTTTCAGTAAAGAACCAATTACAACAATGATTTAACCCAAAATCAAATACAAAATGAATCACACTTCACCAAATAATTGCAAGGATTATGAAGGATACACAGGGTGATGACCTTTTTTAGTCTTTTCCTACTCAGTTCAGAAAGTGTATTTGACATCCAATCCAATACTGAAATAGAATCCAATTGAGGAAATCCAAAGCTTGGTTGAGATGAGAAATGGGATAAGAGTCAATGTCCCAACTGCACTGGCAACAATGTTCATCAAGGGGAAACGGGTCCACTTGTAATCACGAGAAGGTTGTAGAACTGAAGTGTGTGGATTTGGCTCACCATCTTGTCTCCACTGTTTCGGTGTCTCCCACACTCTCTCACGGGTATTTCAATCCAGTGCACAGGTACAAAAACAAAAAACCTGACCTGCATGCTAAGTCATGAAGATAATAAGTCACTATGTTCACGACATATACTGCACATATACTGTACTATTCACTTAGGGCTGGGCGATATGGACCAAAACTCATATCCCGATATACACTGCTCAAAAAAATTAGAGGAACACTTCGAAAACACATCAGATCTAAACACGCCATCCATAGTCTCATTAGGAGCATGCCCCGACGTTGTCAGGAATGCGTACAAGCACGTGGGGGCCACACAAACTACTGAGAATCATTTTGAGTTGCTACAATGACATTTGAGCAAAATGGACCAGTCTGCTGCATCATTTTTTCACTTTCATTTTTGGGGTGTCTTTGATTTCCCCCCTCTATAGGGTGATCATTTTCATTTCTATCAAATTATGTGGCATCATTTTGTTACTAATACATCACCCAATTATTGTCAGGAAAGATATTCAAGATAATTTTCCCCCCAGTTTAGATCTGATGTGTTTTTGAAGTGTTCCTCTAATTTTTTTGAGCAGTATATTTAGGTTGAATATCGACATACGATATATATCCTGATATTTTTTAAGCAAAGTGAGTTTAGACAAAAGCAAAGCCAAATAAGCGTGTCAAGTTGTTTTATTTAAATAAATACCTAACATGAGGATGTTTTTGACATGTAACGCACACGCATCATGGCAAGCCACGGCTGTCTATTATGACGACAGATGGCAGCACAGTGTAGCTCCCCACAGAGTCACACTGTGTCTGACGCTCTTTATAACTTTATTCTTACCTGAAGGCATCAACAGCAGCGCAATTCCAACACCATATATGCATCTCCTACCCCTAACAAACACGTCTCTAGTCCATTCATTGTAACAACACATCCTTATTGAGACAGACCGCGAGATGCATTCATGGACACTCCCAACATCAAAAGAACGTCTTTCTTATGTGTGTATGGGTGGTCTAAATAAGCAGAAATGCAATGAAAATCAATAAGTGGATATTCCTATCACTCACTTTGTAACTTGGAAGTACAATTTGCTGCATCTAAGTGTGCTCGAAAAGCCCAGATAATTCAGTCAAAACGTGTAATTTATTTTGAACATGCATACAAGTTACATTGGAATACATCACATTGTACAATTCACAGTTCTACATGTCCAAAAAAGAGTAGGAAGAAGCATCGCTTATTTAATCCTACCACCCATCCGTTTCACATCAATGCAATATGATGCATCATGCAATGCATTTGTTCCCTTCCTGTATTCCAACTGTACTCTTTGCTATCTTAAAACACATAGAAAATGATTACTTAATTTGAAAACCGGGATTAATCTGATTAAAGATTTTACTCATTTGGCAGCCCTACCAAAAATAGCCCCTAAAATAAAGTAGGCCTTTCTCTTTTGGAAGCAAATATAGAAAAAGTCAAATGTAATCTTTTTTATAACAAACCTTTAGCTACGCTCAAAACCTCAGCTAATAACAAAAGAACAATATATGAAGGAGTGCCTGGTTTAAGAGGACATTTTAAAATGTCAGCAACTCAAAATACTTTAAATTGAACAGTTGTATTTTTTTAGGTTAACATTTTTAGAAGACACAAGCATGTCCTTATTTTGTGCCAGGAACACCAACCTGTCAACTGTAACTTCCTTGTTCATTTGTGGTAGAGCTTGTCGTGCTAAATAATTGTGGCTGTGAAGCTCGCTGGACGTCGCGAGTCCATCGCTTTCAACAAGCCGTTTTTTCCACTGTTGCAACGGGGACCATATCTTAGCAATGTGATCGGACACCTCTTTATAATAGCACACCACTTTGCTTTTCCTTTCACGAGGAACGCAACAGGAGCGCGGCAGACAGCACGTAGCTTCACACATTCCTCGTATTGGAGTTTGTGCCAAGTAGTAAGGTGGTGAAAATGATTTTTGAATTCAAAGTACCTCCACATTACTGAGTATAAATACATTACATGGTATGTCCTCGGTGAGTGAAACATACGACAGCCTTACATGAAGCACACCTAGCACACACAAGCCGCACGCCACACTCACTCTAAAAGCTAGCAACGGAGGGCGAGCGGCAAGCACGTGGGTGTAATGAATCACTTGCTCCATAAGTACGACACACTTGCAACCCCTCTGATACCCTACTTCCTCTACGTGCTGGCCACGGCCAACAAATTTTCCAAAACATGCATAGCCCGTGTGTGTGGTAACACGTACGTTGGGATGGAACTCCCGCTTCAGCCTAAAATAGCGGCTAACGTTTTCAACCGCCACACGTTGGCTACGGACGTTTTCAACTGCCAAAATCACTCTCATTCTCAAATATATAGCAAAAATAAACATTTGTCCACTTCACACCACATATATATTCACACGTATACAGTATATTCACACATATAACGTTCTCAGTAGGGCAAAATATTGACTGCATCACAACATTTGTGCTTCATAGCTCTCTGCACACATACACATATTAGTCTGCACTAATTACACACAGTTCAAACAAAGTTGCAATAAATTAAATAAAACTCACCAAAAGTCAATTCTAGCTCATAAAGCGGTGATCCTGGTTGATCATCGACCAGGTAAGTATTGTTTTCGGGATCCTTGATCACTTTTCATTCCACCTTTTCCTCTCAGCTTGTCGACTGCACTGCTAGCGCTAAGATGCCTTGCTCCCCTACAGGTGAAGTGCTCTATTGGGACTTTTACTATTCTTAAAGGGGTATGAACAAGTTTTCTCTTTTAAGATGAATATTTATCAATAATATGCACACATTTCAATGTTTTAAACATATTTATGAATTTTGAGGCTCATTTATGTAATTCAAAAGGCATTTTACTCATTTTAACAACTTATTTATAAATCTTAATCACTTGTAATTATTGATCACATGGATTACATTTTGGGTTTTTCATTTGCAGGTCATTATTGGGACCCCCAGTGTGTTGAGTACTTACAGTATACTACTTTTGTCCTTAGTTATGGCTTCACAGTGTTTAGTAAATCTGGTACCATATGACCGTATGGTCATATAACAGTGTATTCCACTGAACATCTATTGCATTAAAGCACGGGTTATTAACAGTTATTAACAAGTTATTAACAAAACATTCCAAAAAACCTATGTCCTGTTTTCTACATGGACACAAATAGAAAGACATAAAAACATGTATCTGATGGAATACAACTGTACCAATTGTACTTCTTCATAGATAAACGGTGTCTGAATTTTTTCATTAACATTCACATTACCATTCACTGAGAAAAGAAGGAAAATATCCAATAATGAGCCAAAGCAAAATTAAATGGCTTTTTCTTTCACCTATGCCCCATTCCTCTAATAACCGGTGGAAAATGTAATTGCTCTGTATTTGTTTACATTGGAGTACAAGCAAATCACCCCATCTCTAAAGCTGGCTAAAGTTTTTTTATGACGAGAATGTCTATATGAATGAGGAATTATGAATTTTGAGCTGCAAGAGGTTTGGGTAGACAGATGGGTAAATAAGACGGTGATCTATTTGTTTTGACAATATGAAATAGAAAGTTTTCCGCTTTAATTCAAAATTTGATTCCACACTAGACCCATTTAAAAAAAACTTGTGCAGCATTATTTTCACAAGTTTGTCGCCACATCCCCAGTGATAAATTGGGTGCTGTTAACCAATTAGTGAACTAATAATGTGAGTCCAAGTTGCAGTCTGGCCAGCATTTCTCAGAGTTGCTTGCTTGTGCTCAGTCAAATGTGACATCTGTGAGACTCATGAGCACCAGCATCCTTACAGGCCAAGGATAAGAAAGTACCTAGCTGACCATTTCTGCATCAATATGGTTTGCTAAGAATAGACATCAAAGATCCATGAAAGTAGTAGCTAAATTGTTCTTTTGTTTTAGGCGCTTACTTGGTGCCCTACTTCATCCTCCTCCTCCTCATCGGGATCCCTCTGTTCTTCCTGGAGTTGGCGGTGGGTCAGAGGATTAGGCGTGGCAGCATCGGTGTGTGGAACTATGTGTACCCCCAGCTGGGAGGCATCGGTGTTTCTAGTCTGATGGTAAGCACAGTATGTCCTTCTTAAATGGATACTGGTGATTGCTTTTCAATGCAACTTTATTGGCACATCTGACACTACGGCTGTGTTAATAATCTTTGTACACGTTCTATCAGATAGCTTAATGTTAGACTCAAAAGCAGTCAACTTACTGATGGTGAATGTAGGTTAAAATCTCTTTGTTGTTTCAAAAAAGAACAACTTAATTGAGTAATTTCAACAGCTATCATTGTGATATTTTGCTGGGTGCATTTTTACACATAATCAGCATGTAGGGAAGGGAGTCGGTTGCCTTGGTAAGAAGGGGAAGTTGCAGTCTGCAGATTTAACACCTCCAATGGCTTTCTCACAGAGCCCTCTGCCTTTATAACATAACATTTTAATAAATGCCTTTATGCTCTGCACATTTGTAAATTGAATTGACTGAGCAACATAGGATCATCATTAGAATATCAGCCTGGCATCACTCAGTTCAGCGGATACCACTATAATTTGACTCAGGCATTCATTGCATTGTCCAAGAATGCATGTATGGGTGGGCCGCACGGTGGCTTAGTGGTTAGCATGTTGGCCGCACAGTGGATATGGTTGGAATTGCTGTTGTAGAATTTGCATGTTTACCCGGTGTATGCGTGGGTTTACTCCGGCTGCTCCCATATTCCAAAAAAATGCATGTTAGGTTAATTGGCAACTTTAAATTGTCCATACTTGTGAATGGTTGTTTGTATATATGTGCCCTGCGATTGGCTGACGACCAGTACAGGGTATGCCCCGCCACTCACCTGAAGTCAGCTGGGATAGGCTCCAGCTTACCCGTGACCCTAGTGAGGGCAAGTGGAAAATTGATTACAATCTGGTGCTAAACTACAAACACTGACCCGGACAGCAGTACAGCTCTTATGGGGCACAAAAGATTCAGCAAGTTTGAAATTGAAAATTTGCAGATTTGAAAGACACATTTATCTTTTGCTAGCCTAAAAATGCATATTAGTTGTGATGTTTTTAAAAGAAATACTGCACATCTGCATTGTGCAATTGTACAATACAATCTTAAAATAATGACAAAAATTTGGTATCTACTAGTTTTGTAAATCTCTTAGTGATAGACAATTTAATACATATATTATGTATATTATATGTTCGATTCAATACTTTAAAAACGATTCAATACAGGGAAAAATGATACGATACGGGAGAAAAAAAATCCAAACCTACATGGCCCAGTTTGAAAAAGTGATTGTCCCCCACCTCGTTAAAACATAACTTAACTGAAATCGATTGAGATCTATCAGTCTGGAAAAGTTTCTAAAGGCATTTCTAAAGCTTTGGGACTTCAGCAAACCACAGTGAGAGCCATTATCCACTAATGGTGAAAACACGGAACAGTGGTGAACCTTCCCAGGAGTGGCCGGCCAACCAAAATTACCCCAAGAGCACAACGACGACTCATCCAAGAGGTCACAAAAGACCTCACAACAACATCCAAAGAACTGCAGGCCTCACTTGCCTCATTTAAGGTCAGTGTTCATGACTCCACCATAAGAAAGACACGAGGCAAAAACGGCCTGGAGTTCCAAGACGAAAACCAATGCTGAACACAAAGAACATTAAGGCTCGTCTCAATTTTGCCAGAAAACATCTTGATAATCCCCAAGACCTTTGGGAAAATACTCCAAAATAGATTTTGGAAGATGTGTTCCCCCTTGCATCTGGCGTAAAAGTAACGTCGCATTTCAGAAAAAGAACATCATACCAACAGTAAAATATGATGGTGGTAGTGTGATGGTCTGGGTCTGTTTTGCTGCTTCAGGACCTGGAAGACTTGCTGTGATAAATGAACGATGAATTTTGCTGTCTACCAAAAAAATCCTGAAGGAGAATGTCCGGCCAGCTGTTTGTGACCTCAAGCTGAAACCAACTTGGGTTCTGCAGCAGCACAATGATGCAACTAGCAAGTCCACCTCTGAATGGCTGAAGAAAAACAAAATGAAGACTTTGGAGTGCCCTAGTAAGACCCGAACCCTATTGAGATGCTGTGGCGTGACCTTAAAAAGCTGGTTCATGCTCGAAAACCCTCCAATGTTGCGAATTACAATTCTGCACAGGTGAATGAGCTAAAATTCCTCTACAGTGCTACAAGAGACTCATTGCAATGTATCGCAAACACTTGATTGCAGTTGTTGCTGCTAATGGTGGCCCAACAAGTTATTAGGTTTAGTTTCACACAAGGCCATGTAGGTTTGGATTTTTTAAAATCCCTTAATAATAAAAGGTTTCATTTAAAAACTGCATTTTGTGTTCCGTTGTGTTATCATTGAGTACGTTTACATGCAGTCAAATAACCCTATCATAACCGGATATTTAAACAGTAGCCTACAAGAAAATTCATACATCGCCTTCCTCCTCCTCCTCCTGAGAACTAAAACCACTCAAGTTGTCTTGACAAGCATCACAGTTGAACAGCCTTATAATTCCTTCTTCACACACTTTGTCAGTCGCTCGTTCTCTCTTTTGTTGTTGCTTTGTGTGTCCCTTTTGCTTCGAGCCATTAGACGTTTAGCTTGAGCCAAAGCTCTTCATGGGTCGCAAGGTGCCCTAGTGGTTAGCATGTTGGACACACAGTCAGGACATTGGGAAGATCTCGGTTCGAATCTCTGTTGGGCATCTCTGTGTGGAGTTTGCATGTTCTCCCCATGCTTGATGGGTTTTCTCTGAGTACTCCGGTTTCCTCCATCCATCCATCTTCTACCGCTTATCCGAGATCAGGTCGCCAGGGCAGCAGCCTAAGCAGGGAGGCCCAGATTTTCCTCTCCCCAACCACTTTGTCCAGCTCCTCACAGCGCATGCCGAGGCGTTCCCAGGCCAGTTGGGAGACATAGTATCTCCAACGTGTCTTGGGTCTTCCTTGAGGCCTTCTCCCGGTCAGACTTGCCCTGAACACCTCCTCAGGGAGACGTCCAGGAGGCATCCTGACCAGATGCCCAAGCCACCTCATCTGGCTCCTCTCAATGCGGAGGAGTAGCGGTTCTACTCCGAGTCTCTTCTGGAAGACAGTGCTTCTCACCTTATCTCTAAGGGAGAGTCCAGCCACCCTACGGAGAAAACAAATTTCGGCCGCTTGTACCCGCGATCTTGTCCTTTCGGTCACTACTCAAAGCTCATGACCATAGGTGAGCGTAGGAATGTAGATCGACCGGTAAATTATTTTTTCTATATTTACAACCAGGATCCTCTCGTGTTATTTACTGTGCGAGTTTTTATTATTATTGTACCTTAAAAGAATGAACTTTTAATTATGTTGTATTTGTTACAATGACAATAAAGACATTCTAGTTGACAATAAAGACATATATTTTACTTAAGAAAGTTTATCATATTTATGAAACATATTTGTAAAATACCAGTATAATATACATTTTTCATTACGATTAATAATAACTTTTTCATTATCATCATCATCTGTCTTATCTTTCTGATTGGTTGGGAAAATTATATGGTTTTACTCCTTCATATTGTTTTTTAATTTAGTTTTCTTTTTTGAAGCATAAAGTTGACATATTTAAGAAAAAAAGAAACATTTTTTTCAAAGTCGTAATGAAAAAAAACTAAACAAAGAATGATGTTGTAATTTTTGGAAACTAAAATGGGGAAAAAATTATAATATTACGGGAATAAACTCAAAATATTTTAGGAATAAAGTCATAATATATCAAGAAGAAAGTTGAAATATTTGTAAAATTACAGAAAAAAGAAACAGCAGCAGTAACGATTCATTCACTACATCGATGCATCGATTTATATTCCTACGATTCAACTACATTGATCTGGGTTCTCAAGTTTCCATTCAGGATCACATATATCGATCTAACATCGTTTAAAAGGTAATCAATCAATTTAATTGATACAAGGAAATAAAGCATTGGATAAGCACGGCAGGCCTAATATGGATGTGTGTTTTTTTTTAGCACTTTTAATGATAAAGACATTAAACGTTACGTGATTTAGTATGCCTGTCTGTAACGTCATCGTCTTCCGGGTATGTGCTGGTTATTTGTAGTGGACCTGTGAAATACACTTGATATGCTTCTTCGTCTTACGCTGAGCCGTACGGCAACGTCGCCACCACATTGGATGTGGCAAGAGTCGGAGCAGAGAAGATGCCTCATTCATGTGCTGCATGGAAGTGTACGACTCATTTTACTGCCCAAACCAAATCCCAGGGAATAACCTTTAACAGGTAAGACTTAACAAATGCCTTAGATAGTATTTGGCGCGTAGACTGCATGATTTGGCCATTATAACATCGTTTTGAGAGCATAATTTGCAGACGTTGTGGAAAAACACTGTATTCCCGCGCACAATTCATTGATTGTCATCTCTCACTCTGTCACTATTTTCAGACATATTCGCATACACATATGCACATACATGAATCATGTCAGTCATGGATGTGTATCCCTGACACACACGCATACACAGACACACACGGTGCTGGCAGAACAAATG
This sequence comes from Dunckerocampus dactyliophorus, assembly GCF_027744805.1. Taxonomy (NCBI): domain Eukaryota; kingdom Metazoa; phylum Chordata; class Actinopteri; order Syngnathiformes; family Syngnathidae; genus Dunckerocampus; species Dunckerocampus dactyliophorus. The sequence continues at coordinate 29,886,990 of NC_072819.1, read as the reverse complement.
GGGAGTGATGAGATAAAGAATGTTGGATAGCTTAAATCACTTTGTACTAGCAAAGATGTGACTGACTGTGACTGGGTGATTGAGTAAGTGTAATATAAGCATGAGTATTAATATGTTCATTTGGCCCAGAAAGGTGAGAAAGTTTCAACACCTACTGGAAGATACCATAGCACATTCATTTGCTGAGAAATTTGCATACTGTCCCTCACCTTTGGGTGCATAGTGCAGGTTTGGATTGCACTATTTAAAGTAAATAATAGTATAATAATAGTAATCGTGGCAAGCTATACCACCCTCTTTTCATCCTGATTTTGTATTGCATTTTTAACTCATTTTTTGTACCCATTGATCATTTATTCATAAGTATGTCAGCATTATTTATAATTCCCCTTACAAAAAACAACAGGAATCCAGAAAACTTCACCTGCACTGTCCAGTATCAAGGTATTTATTTCACAGCCACACAGTGAATTTTTGGCTAAAAAGCTACTGAATCCATTTAAAGTTAATGAATCGTTTTGGATCGTAACGTTCTAACTGACCAATATCTTCTTTGAATCGCAACGACAACCACGAATCGTGATATGAATCGAATCATTATTAAAACGAATCGTTACACCCTTAAAAATAACAGTACAAATTTTCATAGAATAAAGTCAAAATATTAAGACAAAAAAGCCGGATTCTAACAAGAAAAAAAGTCACAATTTTACGAGAATAAACTCTGAATATTATGAGAAAAAATATGGTCATTTTACTGGAATAGAGCTTAAATATTAAAGAAAAAAGACTTTTTAAAATAAAAAAACATAATATGACGAACAGTCCAGGGTGTACCCCGCATCTCACCCAAAGTTAGCTGGGATAGGCTCCAGCATACCTCCGTGACCCTAGTGAGAACAAGCGGCATAGAAAATGGTTGGATTGATAATATTATGAGAAACAAACAAAGCAAAGGGTAAATTAGGTTGGGGAAAAAGTTATAATATTACGGCAATAAAGTCGAAATATATTATAAAGTCCCAACTATGAAAAGTAAATTGAAATATAACAGCAGAAATGGGAAGATCAGCACAAATTTTCTGAGGATATAGTATTCAGATAAAAAAAAACTTCAAATGAGAAAAAAGGTGGCAATTTTGCAAGAATAAACTCATAATATTATGGGGAAAAATAATGTCATTTTAGTAACATTTTACCTTTATCATAAAGCTGAAATGCAGATTTTTCTTGAACTATATATATATACTGTATATATATAACTTCTTAGAACGTTGACATGGGTTGATTCAGAAAATATCAAAGCAGCCCTTGCGCCCTTTGATTTTTCACTCTATGGCCCTTACTGGAAAAAGTCCTGCTTATGTTACGTGTGCTTTAACAGCTGTTCCTTTCCCTTGGTTCCTTGCCCTGTGAAGGGCTACTCGCAACAGTTTGAGACAAGTTGTCACTGTAGAAATCTGCCATATATTTATCAGGTAATATTATTACATATTGGTTTAAAACGACTTCTGCTTGATGATGGAACCAGCCTAACAAAAGAGACCATTTCAGTCAACAAACTAGGCTAGGAACCTCTTATAGGCCCCGCCAGAGCAGCTCACCAGGGAGAGGAAGTGACCCATCAAGTTGTCATCCCATCAGTGCTATTGTGCTAGGCCCTTCAGTTAGTCAGTGATAGACCGCCACAGTGGTTGCGTTGTCATCTTATTGTGATGAGATTTCATCAATCTAGACTCACAGAGGTGAGGGAGACAATTCTGCTTGGGGGCAGCGAGGCGTACGGCGTGTGCCGATGTGGCAGGAGGGACATTCAGCAGCTATAAATACCTCCTCACCCAGGACTCCAGCCTCTGCTGCTGAGAGCAAACAGCTCAATAATTCATGCGCACTCTTGAGTTAAGCTGATGTGTGCTTAGCATCTCTGGCCTGACTCAAGACGTCAACATTCACCTCCGTTCAAGATGTTGCTGTTTGTGCAACACTTTATACAGGTAACATTGATGTTGTTTTCATCCTGTTGTGAATCAGGTATGCGGCTTTGTGGGCCTCTACTATAATGTGATCATCGGATGGAGCATCTTCTACTTCTTCCAGTCTTTCCAGTACCCGCTTCCTTGGGCTGAATGTCCCGTCCACATAAATGGAACCCAAGCCAGTAAGTCCACAAAAATAACTTTCAAGACTGCAAAGATGCATAGAAAAGGGAAAATAAAAATACTTTATGGATTATTAGGGAAAAATATTATGAATTATTGAAAACACTCACACTTTTATGACATAAATAAAAATATTCAAATGATTGTTTGCTATTGAGGCCTTGCTCTTCCCTACAGCAGTGTGCACAATGTCTGGCAGCTTATAGCTTGCAGTGCAGACATAATTTTTCATCAGCACTTGTCCACTTTGCTTATCATCAATGTTCCCTCTAATTTTTCAAGTGTCTGAGCATACATGCAAACGACCTGAGCATTTCTTGGATCTCTATGAGCGCCATCAGACGTGCACACTCGTAGTATCACACCCGTCCAACACCTGAGAACTTGAGGTATTCTAACTTCCATTCTGTGGTATTGTGTATATGAGTGGGTTGTAAAGAATGGCAAGGCGCATTTCACAATTAGCTTTCTTTATTGTCAACCTCTGACAAAATAAACTGTAGAACTATCTCCAATTAATGATCTGAATCTTGTAGGAAACCCCTAGTTTTTCTTGTTTAACATTTATTTATTAATTATGTATACTTTAGTTTCCTTTCTGTTTTGCAACAGCCTGTTGTGGAGCTATTTCATCTTGGAAATTGACTTGAAATTGATGCCATATTTGTTATAACTCTTCGGCAACACTCGGGAAAAGTCGTCGTTAAACTTCCTGTTTCCGGTAAATCCAGCCATCAAAATAAAAGCAATCAAGTAGCTACTACATGTAGGGTTAAGATACACATGACACTTGCTACTTTAGCTTTGCCGCACGTTTTTCAGAGCAGCCGTTTCTGATTCGAAAAAGAAAAAATGTCACTCAGCTCTTCCATTCCACCTTAAAAGAACCGCTTTGGCTTGGTGTGTAGATGTGGTGTGGCCGTTCGTTTCGTCATAATAACGGGTTAGCAAGCAGCCTGCAGCTCTCTTAACTCCGCTGCCCCATCAACTATACTCTAACCTGGAAAACAGCGACATATACTAAATAATAAATACATAAATCCTATCAGTGGCTGGACAGTGTTCGTCATTGTGTTATATGCTTTTACCGCTTGTTGTCGCCTGTCACGGAGTTGCATTGCCAGATGGTACAGAATAAATTATGTGTTTATTTTATTTACAGTTCATAAGATTTTATTTCATGCACTGCATGAATTTGTGGTGCGCAGAGAACACCGGAGCAGTGCGCGATTGCGCAGGCGCGCAGTTTAGAGGGAACATTGCTTATCATAATAAAACATCTAGCTGGAATGGAAAGGACAGTTAGTAAACACTTCAGTCCAGCATAAATCAAGTACAGTCATGGGAAAAATGATTGAACCACCCTTGTTTCTTCAGTTTATTTCAAGGTACCCATCCAGTTAAGTTAGGTCCTCTTTGAATGAATATATATGAATTATGAAAAATACTTTATCTATAAAATGAATTATCGGTAGGCTACTTGATTTCTGTGTAATTTGATATCCCGTGTGGTGTAACGACATGACACGCTTCTGTCTTTCATGGCAGAGGACATGGGTTTAGCTCCTGGCGAGGATAGCGTCAGGATGTGCATCTGGCATAAAAACGAAGCCAAACCCTGCATGATTGACTCATTATGACGACCCCTGACAGGGAAAAGCCAAAATTGAAAAATAAAGTGTCTTTATAATTTAAATGCTTTTCTGAATGAATAATAATGACTCTTTTTTTTCCCTAATAATCTGTGTCATGTGTGAAGCGACACTACAGGTATGTGGTAATTCCACTTTAATGTAACGGCTTCAAAATTAATTAGATGCTACATTGGTTTATAATAAGGAGAATAGCCTGTTTGTTATTGTTCTGACCCTGATGACCTACTTTACTGGTTTGTAAGAGAGATGGACCAGCCAGGACACCTCTCATGTTGCGTCAAGCATGAATCCTAGCATTCAAAAGGAGAGCTGTGCTTATATAAACATTGACCATGTCTTTTTGGTTAACAAACATGCAACTTTACCGTTAAGTGGCTTGAAAAGAAATAACAGTCAATCAGTCCTTTAATGTGGCAACTTCAGTACTTGATAGGGAATGGGATGCATCCTGTATTCCCTCACTGCCACATTCCTTTCCTCATTGCAGTCGTGGAGCCAGAGTGCGAGAAGAGTTCAGCCACAACATACTTTTGGTATCGTCAGACTCTCAACATCACCAGTAGCATCGATGACACCGGCGGGCTGAACTGGAAGATGACTCTTTCCTTACTGGTGGCTTGGATCTTGGTGTGTTTGGCCGTCATCAAGGGCATCCAGTCCTCTGGGAAGGTGCGCAGTCGCCATGGTACACACAATAAATCCATCCATCACTTTGCTATTGTGTTATGGCCATGTCCACACTAACACATGTATAGTTAATATATTTAATGGTCATGGTAATGGTTTAATCTCGAACATACATACAGGTTACAGTGAAATAGATCACAAAGTACACTGTAACTTCTTGTTATTGTAACTCTTGTTATTTAAGTTATACTAGTTAAGATAATACTGTATGTTAAGTTATGTTAAAAAGTTTAGCTCAAATAGTTAAACCAATATTTAAAGGCAAAATGAGTGGATGTTTACTTTCTACAGTGAGTCAACAGGGTGAGCAGAAAACTCCCCAAAATGTGTTCTGGAAAATCTGTTTTTCAGGGATAGGGGAGGCCTTAATTATTATATTCTCTGTGCCACACTTTGAAAACCCCTTCTCTAGATCACAAACTAACTGAGACTGAATCAACAGCAACTCTGCAGGTTGCAGTCAAGTAGTGCACTCCATTTTACATCAATCAAGGAGGAGCTTGCAGATGAAACAATTTTTAAGGAAGAACTCTAACAATACTTGGTAATCCTACCTCAAAAGTGAGTCATTTAGCACATCGCATTATCCAGCTCAATGTTTCAAAAGGGGACGAGAGTGGATCATTAACGTCATAGGCTGTATTTTTAAGAACTTAATCTAATTATCATAGTCAAGATGATTCCGTGCCCCCTGAAGGCAGCAGGGATGTTTGACAAATTTCTTCCAACCTCAACACTTCCTCTCCACAAAATGTAGTGAAAGTGTGTGTATGTGAGTGCTTGTCGGTTTGCATGTGTGTCATCCTCCTGTGTGTGAGGCGTCCAGAGAAGCGTGTCCATGGCAACACAGCGCAATGACTTTGTCTCCCTTAGGTGATGTACTTCAGCTCTCTCTTCCCGTACGTGGTGCTCTTCTGCTTCCTGGTGAGAGGTTTGTTGTTGAGAGGAGCAGTGGATGGCATCGCTCACATGTTCACCCCAAAGGTGAGCCACAAGAAATGACAAATAAAGATGATCATGTTGCATTTGACTACAAGCTGCATTCACCGCCTAAGCAGCTACAATAGAAGGCATAATGAAGACCTCACTGCCATAACGTTGCCAGTCAAATATGCCAAATAGATCTGTAACATAAGTCACACTGCTGACGCTCTCTCTAAGCATGGTGTTCAGTCTGGTTTTATAATGGCTGTCTAATTTAGCGCAAAAGGCCATGACATTTACTCAAGGCAAAGTGGCACCAATATACAGCAATAATGTTAGGATGTCTCCCTCTGATGGTGGGTATTCAGAATTACATGAAAATGTGTGAAAGACAAATTTCATGGAAGTTTTTTAATTTACTTCTTTAATTACACATTTTGCATCTATTAACAGTATGCACACGAGATTTATTCAGTATTAATAATGTGATGCAGACCTTTCAAAAATGTTAATAAACAAAAATTGTCTGTTTCCTTCCAAAAGGTACACTTGCAAATGGCCTCATTTATTCATCCAATTTTTCAAAAACAAAAAGACTTTGTACAGTCAAAGACATGAATTTATATGACAGTTACAGCAGTTACGTTGAAGCTTAAACAATTGCTCAACAACATAAAGCATCTTTAAAAATGAAGCAAAATGTGTGTATTCTCTTATTTTCTATGAAAATGTTCACATAAGCATGAGATGATCCATTACACACAAGTAACAGAGAAGTTGGATGATTTGGTGCTAGGGTGTAACGATTCGTTTTTTAATAACAGTTTGATTCATAATCATGATTTGTGGTTGCTGATACGATTCAAGGATGATGACTCATGTAGAACAATATGTTCCGAATCGATTCATCCATCCATCCATTTTCTATGGCGCTTATCCTCGAATTGATTCAGTAACATTAAATCGATTCAGTAACTTTTTAGCCAAAAATTTAACCAGTGTGACTGTGAAATAAATTCCTGGATATTGGACAGTGCAGGTGAAGTTTCCTAGATTCCCATTGTTTTTTTGTTTGGGCATAGGGTATAAATGAATAATGGATATAAACAAACAAGTAAACGGCAATTAATGGCAAATGCATTCACATTTTATTGGAATAAAGTGCAACCAACACTTCAGGTTGAATTAACAGGAGGTTAAACCTTTCTGCTCTCATTTTCAATATTCAATACATTCTCAATAAATATACAGTAAGTGCAATAAGAGCTGACATTACCTTGCACTGCTGCTGCAGCGGGAACGCTGCAAGAGGTGCCTGGATGGCCAGCGTTGTGTAAAATCCCATGGCGCCCGAGCAGGTGGTTGGGGAGATTTGACGTGTTGCTGTGGTATTTTACTTGACCTTTACATATCCTACAAACAGTAAGCGACTTATTTAGAACATCTCCTTCTTTGCAAAAGCCAAAGTGTTTCCACACACTGGACCGCTATGGTGGCTTAATTATTTTTCGCTCGCCGACTTGTCCTCTGCCATCTGCCATGCTACGTTTTGTTGTCTGCTGGCGTGTGGTGATGACATCACAGACAGGCACACTGAATTGAGTAACGTTTAACGTCTTTATCATTAAAAAAACACACACATATACATGTAAAGCCTGTCGTGCTTAAATCCAATGCTTTATTTCTTAGTATGGATGCAATCGATTGATTACCTTTTAAACGATGTTAGACTGTTATACAGTATGTTGTCCGGAATGGCAACTTGCCAAACACAGATCAATATAGTTGATCATAGGAATATAAATCAATACATCAATGTAGTAGATGAATCGTTACACCCCTACTTGGTACATTGAAGTAGGTGTGAAAAGATCATGTCAAATAAAATGGTGTTAAGTAACAAGAATGTATTACCACTGCTTTTTATCCTAAGCTGGAAAAGATGTTGGAGCCACAGGTGTGGAGAGAGGCAGCCACCCAGGTGTTCTTTGCGCTGGGTCTGGGCTTTGGCGGAGTCATCGCCTTTTCCAGTTACAACAAGCGAGACAACAACTGCCACTTTGATGCCGCCCTGGTCTCCATCATCAACTTTGTGACCTCCATCTTGGCCACTTTAGTTGTATTTGCTGTCCTGGGCTTCAAAGCAAACATCATGAACGAGAAGTGTGTTGTTGAGTGAGTATGTGACAGCTAATGTCAACAATTTGATCATAAGCTCCTGTTTTTAGTAAAACTCTTACTAATCTCCCTGCTTCTCCATATGCAGGAATGCCGAGAAGATCCTAATGTATCTGAATACCAGCGTGCTGAGCAAAGAGCTCATTCCTCCTCACATTAACTTCTCTCACCTGACCACAAAGGACTACGCAGAGATGTACGGCGTCATTAAGACGGTGAAGGAGGAAAACTTTGCCCAGCTGGGCCTGGACCCATGTGTACTGGAGGATGAACTCAACAAGGTAAGTGACATCTCCTCATTTGTCAAGTATTTATTCACTTGCACAATCTCTGAGAGTAAAAATTAGGTTTTTTTTAAACTCTGTAATTGAACACAACCAGGCATGTCTCCCACTAACCGTCCCAATTTCTGTATTTTGAAGTTGAACGAGCTACCTTCACTAAGACTTCCAAACAGATCTACATACCCCCAAATAAGCTCATGTAGTAATGGAAAACATCACTTACAGTCATGGACAAAAATATTTTTATTATTACAAAAAAAAGTTTAACAATGTAATATTTTTTTCTATTATTATATGTTATTTGCCAAAGAAGCCAATGTTTTTGGCCATGACCGTTACAACCCGATCAGCCGGATTTATACACCCATGGGCAAAAACATCGGCATCTTTGGCCAAAAACATTTGAAATTAACAAATTAAATTAATACTAATTTAATTTAAACCATTATGCTCAAATTTAAGCCATTCGAAGGGAAGGATGGCAACATCAGACTGGAATAAAAAATAGATAGATAAAAGATTACTTATCTATTTATCAGTGCTCGTGTTTATCAAAATGTAACCATGCAACATACACATTTGTGACTCGGAATTACTATAAATGAATTAACCAATAAATTATGTTCAGTATTTTAAGTTAATTATGATAAAAAAAGGTGTATGTTTTTTAAGTGTGCAGGATTAGGGGGTACACGGCTTCATGTCAAATGTCTGAAGGGGTACGCCACTGTAAAAAGGTTGGGAAGCACTGTACTAAGCTACACATACAGCCACATGACATGACTGACATCACATCACATGCAATTACATTACTAATGGCCACTTAGCAATGAGCAACGAGATGAAGAGAGTGAGCCCTTTTGTCAGTCATACAGTCTCTTTGTCTCCGTGGGTGGAGGTGAGGGGAAGGCAAAGAGTGCAACATAGTAGAAATTTTATGAGTATATTGCAATACAGTGTTCCCTCGTTTATTGCCGGGGATAGGTTCCCAAAATAGGCCGCAATAAGTGATATTGGCGAAGTAGCCAACTTTATTTTTTAAGAATAATTATTATAAATTATTTATTAAATATAAATTATAAATTATTATATATGTTTTAAGGCTGTCACCATACACTTTATACACGTTTCTCAGACAGGCATGAACATTTTCTCACATTTTTCTCATTCAACACTCTCAAAGTTCAAGTCTTTGTTTGAATTTTACTCCATTTACCATGCCTCTTTATCCTGGCGCCGTTCCACTGTACTGTAGCGTTTTTTTTATCCTTTTTAAAACATATTGCGCCTGTCGTCGCATTTTCCTCCTCCTTGTCCTCCTCCGTAATGGCGCCCTACAGCCGCAACCTCTACCTTCCTTCAGCATGTCCTGAAGTCCAACTTTTCGTGTGATGGTTAGCATCCTCCTCTGCCTTTTGGGTGCAACCACAGGTGCCTTTGACGGTGAAAAACGTCTCATCGACACTGTGGGTGTTGTCGGGGATAAAACTTGCAAACATACAGCAATTCAGAGTCAAATATGTATTGTAGTATTCTCCTTCTTCTCTTTATATGTAATCGTATGTACTATTGTTGTACCTTGCAACAGAGAGCGATTTTGACCGGAGTCAAATTCACAAATGGCCGAAAAAGCTGATTCTGATTAGATTACATTAGATTATATTTATACACAGTGGAACCTTGGTTAGAGTCATTAATTTGTTACAGAAAATTCTAACCGAAATGAACGCTCACCAAATACAATTTTCCCATAAGAAATCATGTAAATCCAATTAATTATGTTCCAGAAAGCCACAAAACATAAAACATGTTTTTATAGTTTTACAATTATAGTTTGACATGCGGAAAACTATTCTAAATGCATAAAAAAACATTGGAATAATGATTGAAAGGGAAAAATTAAGTGGATAGTTCGGATTTTTTGACATGAAGTTCTATGACATCCCCATCAGCATTGTAGTCCAATAACAACGACTTACCACCACTTGGTCCAGTTCTAAGTCCAGTTCTGGTCAGATTTCTGTGATGAAGAACATAGTTCCGCTTAGTTGCTGGGGACAGTTAAGTAAAGAGTTTGGCTTCTAAAAACAATATGATCAAAATGCATCACAAAAATGTCTTCTCAAAAATTCAAATCTCACAAAACGTTATATCTGTCTCCCGCCATATCCCTGCGCTCTGTCGCTTGTGCGTTCATGTGTACTGTATGTGACGAAGGCACTCACATCTTATTCCGCTGTGGAACACATATGTAAAGAAGATGGCCATGGCGCTCCGTCGCGGAAGCAGATGCGAGCATCTTTGTCACATACACATTAACACACAGGCGACAGTGCGCAGGAATACCCGGCAGGAGACAAATACAGGAAATAACGCCAAGCATTTTGTGAGGTCTGATTTTTTTGAGAAGGCATTTTTGTGATGCAAATGTATTCATCCTTTGAACGCATATTGTTTTGAGAAGCCAAACTCTTTACTGAATTGTCCCCAGCAACTAAGTGGAACTACGTTCTTCATCACGGAAATCTGACCAGAACTGGACTTAAGAAACCAAGTGGGGGGTATGTCGCTGTTATTGGACTATAATGCTGATGGGGATGTCATACAACTTTACAGTATTTACCTTCATTGAAGACATGATTCTTGACGTCACTGAAAATAGGAAGGTGGTGGTTGTCGTGTCTTTGGGAACAGCCACGTCTTTATTGAAGGTAAAAGTAACCTTAAATGTTCATTTATCTGTTTCATTCATCATTTATATGCATAGAATTGTTTTAGGCATCTAAAATTAGAATTGTAAAACTATAAAAACAAACAAACAAACAAAATTCAAAGTACAAAAAAAAGCGCTGCCGGGATGTGCACAAGTAGGAAAAAATGAAACAACAAATGACGGTAACACTAACACAGGAATATCGCTTACCGAGTAGCATAAACAGAAACAACATGTCTGCAGGTGAGTAGCAAAGACTGATAAAAGCAAGCAGGCAGGAAAACATACTCCAACACACATAAGCAGGAGAGCAGAGACTAAATAGTGCTAGACTAATTGTCAAATAGAACAGCTGCTCGTGGCTCCGCCCTGTGACCAACTCCCGGAAGTTTGCAGGCAAAGGAAGTTACACAGCGCAGCAGAATAAGAGCATTCCACATGGAATGTGACACTGATGAATGATAGATGGCTGACTTCCAGTTCAGGTTGCCATTTTGTTTAGCTAGCTAATAGGATGCTAACAAAGAAGGAATGATAAAAATGATTTAAAAAAAAAACTAAACAAACAAGAACACAGTTGGACTCATGTAGTGTATTAACAACATGACAACATGCGCGCCATATTGTACGGTAACCGAAGAATGCACACAAACCGAGGCAAAATTGTGGCATACATTTTCAATGTTCACCGAAAAACGCGCTATATCCACTGTCATGTTTTATTTTTCACATTTTACATCTGTATTAGTACATGTATGGTACCCCGGGGCGCCGTATACGGGGGGAAGGTTAGGACAATTCCAAGGGCCCCTGACTCACAGGGTGTTTTTTCATGGAGCCTAGAATTCCTGGTGGCGCCGCTGATGGTAGCATGTCTCCCAAAGCATTTTGAGCATAACCCATAGGGGGCGCAAAAAAAAATTGAACATGCTATGGATGACTGTCGTTGATGATAATAATACGTCATTCAGAATCAAAAACTGCTTGTGATCTACGGTATCTCTTTCATCATCTCCTCATCTCTCTACCATCCAGGCAGTTCAGGGCACCGGCCTGGCGTTCATTGCTTTCACAGAAGCAATGACGCACTTCCCTGCCAGCCCTTTCTGGTCTGTCATGTTCTTCTTCATGCTGATTAACTTGGGCCTGGGAAGCATGATCGGAACCATGACGGGCATCACCACGCCGATACTTGATGCCTTCAAGGTCCGCAAAGAGGTGCTATGCGGTGAGCTCACACACTTTGAATTTCTCACTGAACTTGAAGTCCACAAAAGTTCTGACTACATGTTTGTGTCCCTCAGTGGTTTGCTGTGTCATCGCCTTCCTGCTGGGTCTGCTGTTTGTGCAGCGCTCAGGGAACTACTTTGTCACCATGTTTGACGACTACTCGGCTGGTTTGCCACTCACTGTGGTGGTCATCCTGGAGAACATCTCTGTGGCCTGGATATACGGCACTAAACGGTATCTCAATTAAACAATCACTAAAGCCCCGGTCTCAACCCGCCGTACTTGCAAGTGCATGCTGTCTACTTGCAAAAACGTGGGCAAAATTTGGGGATCCGTACGTGGTGAATACTGCCTCAGTACGGATTTGGGACGCAGACACGACCTACCACTTTTAGTGCAGGAGGAGCTTTCGCACAGACTGCATGTAACAAGGGTTGAGTCTTCAGGTGGGACACCCAAGTTGGCTAGGTCCCAGAGTGGAGGCCTGACAAAGTGCAATCCGCTTCTCCGGGTTGAGAGCTGGACACACAGCTAACAACCCACGCTGTGAAGAAAACAGTGTTATAAAAAAAAGTGTTCTGGCACATTATGTGTATGCATAATGCCCCCTTCAGATTTCTGACTGCCCCCCCATATGTGTATGCCTTGAACCGGCTCTGAGTAACATTTCGTCTCCAAGATGCTGAAGACACAGAAGAATGGGTCAGCCGCATCTGCAGCTCAAAAAGCAGCGAATACGGACAGAGAGACCCAACAGAAACGGGCCGTGGAAGATGAAAGGGTTAACCCTAACCGCTCACGGCCAGGCGTGGCGTGCAGGCCACGCACGTACACCTTGCGCAGTCGTGCGAGTGACGTGCGCTGACGTACTCCCTCTCTGCTCTTGCCACTCCCTCCCCACCTTTTCAGAAAAACGTGGCGGCTGTGGCCTCCCTAAAAAACTTATGGACTAAAAACACACACTGTTGTGACCGGGGCTTTATTGATGTTAAAGACATGTGTTAAACTCTTCCATTATCCATGTCTGTTTGTTTTGATGCATAAAACACTATGATGGCCCATATGGGAAATATCTTCATTATATCCTCACAGGTTCATGCAGGACCTGGAGGACATGCTTGGTTTCAGGCCGTACTCTTTCTATTACTACATGTGGCTGTATGTGTCACCGGCCGTGCTGGTGGTACTTATCATGGCTACCGTCATCGAGATGGCCGTCAGCCCTGCGGGATATAATGCCTGGGTTGAAGCCGAGGTCTGTGGCTCTCTGTCCTCCTGTTTGTGTGTTTCTTTGAAAGTACCAAATCTTTTCAGTGAATGATGTTCTATGTGGCTGCATAGTTGAAATTCTCATTCCTAAGACAATACATGACAGCAGTTTAATATAATAAAAAAAAAACACAGACAACTCAGCACAAAAATTAACGCAAATAACAATACGTCTGTGTAGGCTCTCATTCGTACAGGAGTTGTCCATCGAGGGAAAGGCTTCTTGAGACGTCATCTGTACTTTTGTGAAGAAGGTGTCGGACGTTTCGCTCCTCATCCGAAGAGCTTTGTCAGCGAACTAATAAGTGCTGGTAGCTTAGGCCTTAAATACAGTAAGAGTGGGCGGAATTGATGTGCCAACACCCTCCTCCTATTGGTTCCTTACACTAAGCCTGGGCGGAGTAGTGGTCTAATCCTCTCCTGCCATACTGAGACCAAAACCCACAGCTCTTAGTCTTGCAAATGAGGTGGAGCCAGGGCCGAGCCAGAACAATAGATGCTAACGAGCCAGTATCAGAGTCGTTCATACCCAACTCAGGGAGCGACACTTCCCTTTTATCGGAGGTGCTAATGGCAGGAGAGGATTAGACCACTACTCCGCCCAGGCTTAGTGTAAGGAACCAATAGGAGGAGGGTGTTGGCACACCAATTCCGCCCACTCTTACTGTATTTAAGGCCTAAGCTACCAGCACTTATTAGTTCGCTGACGAAGCTCTTCGGATGAGGAGCGAAACGTCCGACACCTTCTTCACAGAACTACAGATGACGTCTCAAGAAGCCTTTCCCTCGGCAAATAACAATAGCACTGAAATGTCAGGTCGCAGAGACGACTGCAGCGCAGGAGGTCATTAAAACAAGAAAAGTAGTGGTGGCTTAAAGTGCTCATGAAACCAAAAACGTTTGAAAAAAACAATAAGAAAATGAAAGTACTCATTTAATAAACATTTTCGACATACTGCCGTCATAGATAAATAAACAACTATGAAAAAGGAGTGAAATGAAGCAAACAATAACACAATAATAACATTGATATTGCTTTGTGATAACTACAATATAACGCACATAACAAATGGCCACAAGTATATTCATTGTGGAAATTAACCTGTTAACTTAATTTCCATAATGAAATAAGCTAGTGGAGTGTTAGCATGTTGTGCTAGCCTACATCTTACTCCTTTTTAACCAACATTTGATCATCTGAGTTAAATGTTTAATATGTATTATTAAATCAGTTGTCCCTTCCCCATTTACCAGATTTACAACAAATGCGCAGCAGCCCTGCCTCCCCATAACTTTACCCTTCCCTGTCCAAGTGAAGAGGGTGAGCATCACTGTGTTCACTGACATTTCACTTAGTCTGCAGGGAGAATTACAAAAAAAAAATATTTTTTTTTGTGATGACAGAAACTCAAACACAAATTATTTTTCTACATCATGATTCCATTTCAACTTCATTTTCTTGTTGGCAGATTTAAAAGTTAATGTACTGTATTCGTCTTTCATAAATGTTAAAATCTTTTTGGAATTTTACAATTAAAATTACAGTGAGACTGTAGAAGATGGCCTTTAGCGCATTTGTCACGTTGTCTTGCATCAAATAGTGAATTACACACTATATAATAATAATAATACATACATACATATAATTTATAAGCGCCTTTCTAAAAACCCAAGGGCACTGCACATGACACAGATAAAAAACAAAGGATAAAAACAACATACAGTAGACAGGTCAAACAGAGTATGCAATCATGAGAACATGATTTTGAATCTTGATATGATACAGTATATGCAGACTGTTGCATTGACAACTCACTAGCAGTAAATATTACACTGGTAGTACTGAACAATAAGAATCAAGCCATTTGTATACCTTCAGAGTTGGAGCTATGTAAAGCTCTTGTTTGGTCAGTTAAGGTTGTGGTAACAGCTGCCGGGACTGTCCAGATCTGACGTCACTATGCTTCGCATCCTTCAAACATGGAAGAAGTGACGGAAATTATGAAAAATAGTAAATATTTCAACATTCGAGCACACATCTAATACAGGTTTTCAAGGTTGTTTTTTTTTTTGGTGTCATGAGCACTTTAAGACCTTTCCACAGGGAGCCACGTTAACGTGCCTTGAAATAATTTTTGTTGTGAATTGGTGCTATATAAATCATTTTTCATCAAATTTGACTGAAAACTACACCACCAATGTCCACAAAACTTTGAGGAGGGATGTGGAAGAAATGTTTACATTGTTAGTACAAATCAAGATAGTGGATCCGTTGTGTTTTTGTTGGTCATAATTGATCCAAGGTGGACAGCAGACACTGCTGCCATCTACAGGACACACTTGGCTGTCTACACTCTTAAAGGAAAATTGCACTTTTTTTGGAATTTTGCCCATCATCCACAGTCCTTATGTGAGATCTGAACACACTTCTTTCCCTTTTCTGTGTGTTGTAGATATTGAAAAACTGCTTGCACGAGGCAGCTAATAATGCATGTAATGGGGATTCACCTATTCCCCCTATAAAACCCTCTAACCCAACCCCCCCCCCCCCCCCCCCCCCCCAAAAAAAACCTCCAACAAGGTTTTATATAAATGTTGTGACCATGTAGTAACAGGCACATTCATGGTAACATGTAATACTTATAGCATTTTGCCTTATTTTGGTCATTTTAAGCATTGAACATCTTTCCTGGGCGCATTGATTTGACAGAGCCCGTAGCATAAGTGTGTTATTATGTAGCAGTAATGCTAAACATTTCATTGATAAAATAAGGATATAACAAAACAGTCACTTACAATGTCCGATCTCACTGGGATACTAACTGATGGGATGGCTGTATCTTCCCCAACAGCCTTGACTATTGCTGGTGGCCAGAGGCGTTAGAGTGAGGTGCTGTGTCACTACGCCAGAAAAGTAGTTCCTCTGTGTTAGCTCCTACAATAACAATGTCGCTATAGCTTGGTTAATATGCAGGTCATGGTATGTAAATGGAGCATTGTTGACAGTTTTTGGATGTTCTTTTAAGGCTTTGTAGGCTAAAAAGGTTAGTGAGAAATCGTTAGTGAGAAACTGCTAGCACAAGGCGGCTGTCTTGAACGCACAGATTGTGGATGAAGGCCAACATTTTTTAAAAGTGCATTTCCCTTTAAGTCTGCAGTCTACCAAGTTGCATTCGAGTTTTAAAGCTATGTGTATTTGCATAAATATTGTAAGTTACCAGAGCTGTAGCATGCTGCAAATGACTGTCCTCAGAAAGTGCCTGAATGCAACTTCTTGCTTCTATATGTTGTTGTCTTGTGCTTATTTTCTCCCCCTCTGTTTATTCTGTCATTACTGTTCCATTGTTAGGGCTCAGAGCGTTTCCACAGCTACCCACCCTGGGCTTTAGGCATGGCCTACTCCCTCATCGTGGTGGCCATGTTGCCCTTACCTCTCGTTTTCATTGCCCGCCACTTCAACTTGGTGTCCGACGGCTCCAACAAGCTGTCTGTCTCCTACCGTAAAGGCATGATGAAGGATATGTCCAACCTGGAGGAGCAGGACGAACAGCGCTTCATCCTCAGCAAGAACCCCAGCGAGGCTCCTTCTCCGATGCCTCCTCACCGTGCCTACCTGGGGCCCGGGGGTACCCAGGAGATGACCAACACCAACTATGGCACCAGCACCAAGACGGGATACCAGAACATCGGCTCGCCCGAGTCTGAGCTATGATGCAGCATTTGCATTTTTGTCTGCGTTGCGACAGAGGAAGGAAGAGAAATTAACCAATGTTTCTATTTTCTTTTTCTCTTCACTTCACCTTCACCTTTCAAGAGGAATTCAGCAGCAGCTCAGAGAAGTCCACTGAGAGCTTTGCCAAGCTTCAGGTGTGTCCAATTCACAAAGGTTTTAGGTTTTGAATAATAATCCCACAATTAGGAGGTTGTTTGTGAATGTAAACAGCACAATCTTACCCACAAGCTTACTGTACATTGCAATGATTAGTAATTGGCATTTCTGAAGTATCTGTGATTTTTTGTTGTCACAATAGCACCTAAAACTTGACAGTGGTGGTGTTAAACAGGCACATTCTACTTTATGTTATTGTGGGACAGATGCAGCTAGCTAGAGCGTCTCTGAGCCTTAAAACAGAGCAGCACTTTTCTTCTTCCATTAAGTTTTTCTTTGACAAACAACACTATGCCTGTGTTCTCTGTTGGCCTAAATGAGGTTTTTCCATTTGAATCAATCATTTAATCAAGCTTGCCCATTAAGCGCAGAGGCTTTTGTTTGATCAGCTTCACTCTTGTCGTTACTGAGACTCGGAGGTGTGAGTGTTGTCAGTTAGATGCACAAACGTGTGTGTGTTTGTGTTTGTGCTTGTGCTTGTGCTTGTGTGTGTCACCGCTGAATGAGAGGCTCTGGTGACCCTAGCTGTGTAAAAATAGAGCTGCGCGTTACCCAGGGGAAGCCGTGGCAACACGGCATAGAGACAGACCCTCTTGTGATGATGATGAGGAGGATGAGGGGGAGAGTGGACACCTTGGCTTGTGTCGGCTGCAACTGCACAGCTCTTTGCTCAGCAATAGACAAGACGGTTTACTGTTAATCTATATCACTCCTCTTGCACTGCTATTTAGTTTCATTCTAGAACATTCCTACATTTTGAATACTTTGAACACATACTTTGAACAATATTTTGATGTGTGTACGCGTGTGACTAAATTCTCCAGTGTATTTTCCGGTGTGTAGATTTTCTGGTTAATTAGTGTTAAATTTGTATTGTGATATAAACGTTCTGAACTGGTAATACACAGTTGAAACCACTAGGGGTCTCTGCTAGCCAGCAAAGAAGACAATGCCCCCCTTCCTGTAGCCCCTCCTTGAAATAAAACCAGTGCTTGAGACTGATCGGGTGTAATGTGAAGCATACACGGGGTCACTCTCAGTGTTTGGTGCCTTTGGAACATCTCAGCCAGTCTATTTGCCTTATGTTTTTGTGTTATTCGGTTCTTCATTATATACTTCAACTATATGGAGTTTGGATCTATGTTTTGTCCCAGCCACTTGAGCACTTTAATTAGGTCAACACCCTGGAGTTGTTTGTCAAGCACACACTTTGAGCGCAGCTTTGTGGGAAATGAAGTTACTGCGATGCACTTCTAAAAAAAAAAGGTTTAAAAGTGTTCAGAGAGCTTTACGAAATAAAATTGAAAACTAACTCATTATTCATAAACACTGATGGCACTGACGGTAGCCACTATGCGACCTGTTGCTGCTACGCAATTAGAAATGTACTGATTATTAATAATATTAAACACAAAAACTTTACATTTTAGTATAAAACAGTAAGAACGCTTTATCAAATAATTTAAGTGGAAAGCAAAAAACGTCCATAAAAGATACAAAACACATATTGTGACTTAACTTCCTGTATTTCCTCAAATAGTGGCCGAGTGTCCATCACCTCTTTCTTGTTATTACATGTTAAAGGTGCTATCTGTCATGGTGAGGTACTGCAGTGGGGGCACTTCTGTATCCTGTACTACTACTATATCCAGCGCTCTTGTTGCTCAGTCGTGACTGCTAATTGTCGATAGCTTGTCTGAGACTGTGTGTGCACGAACACGACGGTAATGTGCCTGTGCACAAGCCGTGAGTGAGAGACAGCCTTTAACACCATTCGAAAGACAAATCTAATTCCATTTAACATGTAATTGTGAAGAATATAGAAGTTTTTATGTACAATCTGTTCTCTGAAACCACTACTGGTAACATATGCTAGCCGGTGGTGGTGTTTGTATATTTATGTAGGGATGCTCCGATCAATCGGCCACCTATCAGTATCGGCTGATTTCCGTGGAAAAGGTACGTGATTGGCATATGCTGATCAATGTCTTTCAATCACAAAAAACGGCTTGCACGATTGCTGCCTGTAGAGATCCCTGTGTGCAGTTTCCTGCTCTAATGTCTTGGTGCAGCCAGGAATTCTGGGCGCCATGAAAAAATCATTACGTTTGGCCCCCATTTTTATTGTTTAATAATTACGTAATTGTCCTAACCTTACCCCCCCCCATATGACTCTCCTGGCCAATAGCACTCATCATAAATAAATTGAAACATTTACAGTTAATCCATGTCATTGGTATCGGTATCAGCTGATTTCATTCATGGAAATGCTTGGGCATCGATGGGAACTGGGACTAACATTTCGATTTTCTCGTAATCGTTCATTTTAAAAAAAATTTTGGGCCCTACATTCGGTGACTGACCAGCCCGCCGAGTGGCAAAAATGGCCGCATAACACCAGCGAAGAAGCCGGTGAACACCAACAAAGATGTGTCATGAAGCTTTTGTGATCATGCATTTCAACCAAGGACAGTGTGCAATGGCACTGTAAAGTTTGGCTGAAATTCTACAAAAAAATGAATGGTCGACGCTGTACAACATTTGCAACGCCATCATATCATACAAAAGAGGATGCACCACTTACAGAATTAATCCCCTCCAGCTTAACGGTGTACAGAGTGCACCGGACTTCTTCTAACCAGTCAGGTAACAATAAATTACGTTGATGTTATGCCAATATTGAAGCAGCAAACAAATTATACTTTATACTGCAAATACGGTATCCAAATATCCAGCTAACATAAGGCTGTGTACTTTTTCACAGACAAACGACGTGATATTAATGTTAGCTTTAGCCAGGAAGTTGACCAGACCCCATGTTAAGTGTTACTCCATTCACTTGTTTGATATTCTGCAAACAGGTTAGTAGGAACTCAGTAACATGGTTAAGTTACACTTAGTCTATTCTGCATCATAAGACACTCTCCAACACATAAACAGGATATGTTTGTTTTTTCATGAGGTTTTCAAAATTAAAACTCATTTGTGAACATGTACTCCTATGCAAATGTAAATGTTCAAGCACAAGAGTTTGGTATTTATATACTGGTTCAAAACAGCCCTGTGAGAAATTCATAGTGAAGTAATTCATAAAAAGTTCATATAATTTAAACAAAATCACAGAGATTTTATGACCCTTTTATGACCCTACCTCTGAAAAGAATCGGAATCGGAATGAGAATCTTTAGGAACTGTAATCGAAACGAGGAATTGGAATTGAAATCAAACTATGCCCAACCCTACTCATGGATAATCTATATCGTAATCGTCAGCATAAAAGCCAGGTCGGAGCACCCCTAGAAAGACGTGTAATTTGCAGCCAAGGAGGGATAGCACCTTTAACTGCCTCACACTAAATCTAACCCACTTCACCTAAACTAAAAGGTAGTATGAGCTTTCTAAAGTAGAAGGCAATCCGCAAAGAATGTATCTTTTTTTCGGTAAAATAATGATATTGATTAATATGTGAGCTGTACTGTTGTACTGTATGTCTACTTTGCTTGCTTGCTACACGGCTGCCACTTGTTGAAAAACTCTTGTTGTGGTTGTAGTTTATTTTATTTCGGACATGATAATCAGTGATACATTAAAGTACAACACATGTTTAACACTTGTGCAATTCGACATGTCCAAAAAGGAGTAGGAAGAAGCACGTTTGATTTAATCCTGCTCCTTCTCTGCGTCTCAGCAATGACTGATAGTTTGTTCACTCCCTATTTTTAACATGTACCACATTACCACTTTCTGATGGAGAAAGAAAGAATAAAGAATGTGTAATAGTAAAGTTAATAGAGTTATTCAAAAGATGAGGCATGGCATCTGTTAGAGTCGAGGCCACCATTTGAGGATACAGTAGAAGGCAAAGTGTGATGATTGTGATCTTTCCAATGCATAATGTAATCTATCAAAATCCTTGTCTTATAAAATGCATTGTCTTCTTTGTTGTTCTTGCATAGTTCTGTCAGTAATAGCATTTTTATCAGACTGCATTGTACATTGTTGGAAGCAGACAAAGCAACGCTATAAGAGGATGACTGCCTGAAAAGGAAACAACAAAGCCCTGATTTCTGTATTAACATTGGAACACATCAGGTTCTTCCCCCTTTGTAAGATATGCAACCAGCAGAATGTACTGTAACCTCATCTTTTATAAGAATCACTGGGTTGTGACATTTTTGGCATTCGATACAAATTATGCTGAAGCTCCCAGGTAAAGGTATACCCTTCGCCTGCAAAAGAAGAGGAGCTGTCAGAGATAAAAGCACATTTGAAGAAGCAAAGAAGCACAGTACAGTGAGCACAAAGGAGCCACATGTCTCCGTGTGAGCAATGAGCTTCAGGAACTGGCGAGCTAAAAATACTTTGAGGCAGTGAATTAGGTGAAGAAACTTATAGATCATGTCAACTGTTCATCTTCACCAAGGAGGCACACAGAATGGAAGCACTGGCACAGGCATGGTATCACTAACGGGATCACTAACTGTGACGGTATCATATCTGCACAATTAAAAGTGCTTTTCGTATTAACAACAATTACCCCATTTTCTGCACAAAGTTGTATTAATTTAATGTACTACATCCTCTTAAAGCCCCCAGTAAGTAAGACATTGTCGCATGATACACAATATAGACAAAAATATTGGGACACCCAACACCTGAATGAATGACTGAAAGTAGTGTCTCAGTACATTTGTCAATGTTTTGTATTTCTTTCCAACTCCAGGCTCTGTTTGTCTTGTCCATTGTATGTTGTTTGTGTTAAATATGTACCACTTTCTAGCTTCAATTATAAATAATAAATAAATCAAAAATAGAGTGATATTTATTTAATGGTGCAAATAGTATATATATATATATATATGTGACCAAACTACAGTTATAATATTTATTGTATTTAAACTGTAAATATCGATGTACATTCTGATAAATTCACAATAAGTATCTATAGTGAAAGTGAGCAGTTGTATACTTGAGCTGTAAATAATAATAATTGTATATTTTGAAATATTTTTTTGATTTTTGTACAGTAGGTGATTTTACTGTCGCTGTCTTTTAGTGAGTTGTTGTTGGTACTCAAAAGTCAACATGGCTGCGAATGTGTGGTGCATATTGTGTGGATATGTGTGTGTGTGTGTGTGTGTGCGTGTATGTGTGTGTAAAGTAAAAGTGTGTAACGTAAATGTAGGTTTTGGTGTTAAACTGTAGTTTTTCCGCTCTCACTGTTGTGTGCCGCTACATGCTGTTCATGGGACCACTTATGTAATCTCCTTTGTGTGTTTCTTCCTGGCAACAGCAGACTGGCAACATAAAGAAGCTATGAGATAGAAAGTTTTTATTTTCTCTTTTTTTTATTTGGTTGCACACATAACAAGACTTAGCAAACAAGGAGAAATAAAATGATCACTTTGACTAAAAGGTCTATGCTGTGTGTCTCTTTTGTGATGGAGTGTGTCTTGGTATGTGGCTATATGTTTGCGATACATTATGTAACAGTGTATGAGAGCAAAACATCTGGAGACGGGAGGTGCTAAATGAACACACCCATGCCCAGATTTTTCTGAGCCTAAAATCCAAATCAGAATTTGAAATGAAGCTGTTCAAGCATAGCCCGTGTACTATATTCACCAACTTTCATTTTATTTTGGGCTTTTTCCTTCGTTTTTATCAAGCTGGTGCGCCCACCCTGAAGTCCACTGGCTTTGAAAGCAGTTTCTACAGAAGCAAATCCATCTATCCATCCATTTTCTATACCGCTTCTTCCTCATTTCGGTCACGGGGGCATGCTGGAGCCTATCCCAGCTGACTTTGGGCGACAGGCGGGGTACACCCTGGACTGGTCGCCAGCCAATCGCAGGGTACAGATAGACAACAGAAGCAAATCATCATCACAAAATTTGGACACGAAGGATGGTGATGATAGCATTTTTTAAAACACAAGCTAGGAAATATGTTTTCAAATTTTGAATACATTTGCACAAGCGTAAACTCCAGTATTGAACTGTAAACACAATTTGTCCAAAACTAACAAAACATAAACACATACAGTAACTTTACATCATTACACAACATAAGATATGATCTAGCTGGTCCAGCAATACTGTCTCATACTCAGTGACGAGAAGTTTGGGGAGGCTCATGCAATAGCATCAAATAATTGAAGCTCATTTATGCTTAAATATGTTGAGTAATAAATAATCAGTGTTTCCATCTTCTCTAATGTCTCTAGACAGGCTTTTTGTTAGTATTCCTCCAAAACTTACCAAATGCCTTGTTACTGTTTGTGATTGGGTCACTAATGGAGACTCCCACTTGATGTGGTCTCATTCAGTTCAGCCTGTTAAAAGCAGTGCGTTGCTGTTTGTGCAGTGCTCTGTGTGCTTATCCAACCAACTAATATTCCAGCACTGACACAAAGTGGGCCCTTTGCCATGTTATAAACTCTGTTGCACTCATACTGTACATACACCGCAACGTTGACTTATTATGGCCTGTCGACAGGAGAGGCACATCATCTGGCCTTTGAGTTGCAAGATCCATCGCCTGCTGCTCGGCCCAGATTTTCATCATGCAGGGTCGTGTAGGGTGCATATTTGCACAACTTCAGCACTCACACAACACTGTACTTAACCTTGTCCCATTACAGAATACGTGGCTTCTGGTGTTGTAAGTGCAACTCCGGTCTCACTTCTATTGAGCAGTGGACTTAATCAAATGCTCTATTCTTACAGGCCATCTGGAAGTCTACAGGGTGAAGTTGCTTTAATTGATATTGGACAACATACACTTGGGAGCTCCGGGTTGTGTATGTAAATGTCAAGCTATTTGTCACAAAGACCAACCTCTGTGTATCCTGTAAATACATTTTCCCACCACAGTGCAACACATAACCTACACAAATAGATCAACCGGATGTGACACAGCACATGCGGAGTGTAAATGCAATAAGGGTTGATGTGAATCCCACCTGTACGCCTGCAGGATCCCGTTTTATCGTGTTTATCTAAAAGCAGCACACACAGCCAAGAGGCGACTTCCCATTTTCCCACTGCTCGGCCACCTGATCCAAGAAAAGAACTGCGGACATTTTTCATATTTTGAGCTTCATTTTCCTGGCAGAGGCATTGTGGGGGCAGAGAGCCATCAGTCATATTCTCACATGGCTTTTTCAGCTGCTATCAGCCTACACATGTGGCGCAGAGCAGATGGCCCGTTCAGTCGCTTGACCTGACAGCCAGGACAGCTCATTACTGTTTGACCAGTCATCTCCCAGCAAACCCAGCTGAGGTTGAACAGCATCCACAGTGAAGGAGCCACATGTTGCTGTGTAGAATAATACACACTCTGATTTAATGCCCAGAAACTTCCGTTCGGTCAGATTAATTCATTTATTAATCACAAGACACAAGATTAATTATTTTCACCCAATGATAATGCAACATGTCGGTCTAGTGGTCTAGTGGTTAGCATGTTGGCCACACAGTCACAGTCAGGAGATTGGGAAGACCTGGGTTCGAATCTCCGTTGGGCATTTCTGAAGTGGAGTTTGCATGTTCTGCCCGTGCGTGGGTTTCCACATTCCAAAAACATGCATGTTAGTTTAATTGGTGACTCTAAATTGTCCATAAGTATGAATGTGAGTGTGAATGGTTGTTTGTCTATATGTGCCCTGCGATTGGCTGGTGACCCTGGACAGGTCGCCTGTAGCCCGAAGTCAGCTGGGATAAGCTCCAGCATAGCGGCATCGAACATGTAACATGCAACATGTCCATGCCTGTTGTAGTGCTCACTTGCATGCATGGGCAGTGATCATACTTCCCGCCTTTCCAGGTACTTACAATACATGTACACCTACCAGCGAATGGCAAAATTCTCACACTCATTTATGGTGACTTTACAGACCGCCAAACAAAGTTTGAGATCTCAACGCTTGATGGAAAAACATTGTCAGTGAAGCATGAAGACAAAAACATGTACAAATTGAGAGCCCAAGATCTGGTCTCAACCATGAACCAGCGCAAGATCCACCCCCAATATATATATATATATATATATATATATATATATATATATATATATATTTCAATTATACATATTTATTTATTGATTTCCTAAAGTAAATTAAAAGTAAATTAAAAAGTGATAGATATTTGTTGGCGTCAACATTTCAGCTTTTTCTCATTGTGCCTTTTGCTCTATTTTTCCAATTTTTGCTGTTTTTTCTGCAGTTATGCAATGACAAATTAGCTATGGTCCGCAGATGGCTCCTGGGCCACACTTTGGGCACCCCTACTTTTGTAGATCTTCATCAGGGTCATTGTTGATCATTCTCCAGAAAGGAAAGACACTGATGTCATAAAACTTTTTTATTTTTTATTTTTGCGATCGACCGGCAAAGTCCCAAAGATCGACTAGTAGCTCACGATCGACGGGTTTGTGACCCCGGCTCTGGATCTTTGCCAGATTCAAAGAGCCTTTCCTGGACTTGCTACCTGCCAGCTCAGCCGCCAGCCAATGCAAGGGACCCGCCAACTTAGCAAACCCCAAAACAGTAGTAGCTGGCAAAGCCCAAGACTGAGCACAGCTCAGAGGCATTCTGAGGACGGTTCCTTTGGGCCACAGCCTCGATCTATTTGGGATCGGTGGCCATCCCTTGGTTGGAAATGATATGGCCCCTCCTTGTGCTGGAAGAATGAGCACTTTTTTGAACCGCGCCTTCAGGCCCTCCCTTGTAAGCCGACCGAGCACCATTTCCAAGCGCTGAAGATGCTGTTCAACAGAGGATAAGAAAATGATGATGTCTTCAAGGTAAAACAAGAGTGACTGACCTTGCTGGTCAACAAACATCCTCTGCATCAGGCACTGAAAGTTGCTCGGGGCGTTCCACAGATCGAAAGGCAGACGGTTAAACTCGAAAAGACTGAAGGGGGTACAATAGGCCGTGTTGGGCTGGTGGCATTTCTGTCAACCATCACAGGTTGAGGTGCCCCTAACTGCAGGAGCCTAAAAGAGAGAATAGCCAAGCACATTGAAAAGCTCAGTGTAGCATCACCGTATGATATTCATCCCCAAAATACCAGGGCCAGAAGAAACAGCACCAACGGTGTCCCTCACCACAAGAATCCTACAGCTTGGAATGACCTTGCCACACAACTCAACATCAAGTTCTTGGGAGCCGATATAGGGGATTGACAATTCATTTGCTGTCCTAAGCTGAGGACAATTGCGGGAGTGAAGACGAACCTGACCCCACTGTGCAAACTGCTCCATGAACAGACTCTCCGTAATGGTAGAAACCATGGAACCAGTATCCACCAAACATGGGACAGTAACTCTCCCAATTACAACATCTCCATTTGGACATTACTCAACCAGTCCACAAGAGGTACTTAGCTGTGAGCCTAAGGGCTCCCCACCTGAACTGTAGCTCAGCAGTTCAGTGGTTTCTAGTTTTCCAACTGCAAATTGGAGCAATTGAGCGGGCCTGAAGTTGCATCTAGCCTATTTGGTCAATGTTGGTTGTAAACCCTGGTACCAGTAAAATTCCTAGCAGAGTGTCCTGGTTTTTGACACCTCCAACAAATGAGCGGATACAGCTGTGAATTATTCTCTTGGGGATGAGGGGCCTGTAGTGAGGCCGGTCTGAGTTAGTTTATTCAGCTGCTCCTGATGTTGCTTCAGCACGTCCAAAAGATCACTTAAAGTAGGAGCCAATCACTCAGCCTGAAGGTTAGACTGAACACAACCTTGCACACTACAGTGTCCGAAGGGAAAGAATAACTACGGCCTCTAGCACCGCTGGTAGGCCTTCGTGCTTTCCCCTCATCGCTTCAGGACGGGGTTCCATCAAGGTGATTGTTGGTTGCCTGCGAAGAAGTTGTTTAAGTTCACAAGGCACAATCAAGAACATGCTCTGTGAATTGATCTTGAATTAGGCACACCATCTGGTGCTTGCTGTCTAACCTGTGCCATCAAGGACATTAATGCTAGTGAAAACTCCTGAAGGCTCTAGTCCTCCATCTGTCACCAGGCAAAGAAATCTTGCTGCAAGGTAATGCAAGAGTGATGACAACCATAGAGCTCCTTTAGAAAAGAGAGCATTTTAACAGGGTCTCCACGATCAGCGGTGGGCCAGAACTTTATCTCCTGTTTGGCCTCTCCGTCCAAATGATCAAAGATAAAAAGAGCCCGGTCAGCAGCAGTCAGCTATTGACCACGCATACATGCCTCAACCTAAAAAAACAGGGCGCCTACGTTTCCGAGGTACAACCAGCAACTGCACCGTTACAGTGGGTGCAGGGGACAGTGCATTAAAAAACGAAGCAGAGGGCCAGGAGCACCTTCACTGTGGTCCAAAGAAACAGTACACTCCTGACAGAGTTGCTCATTATCTGCATCTACATTTCCTCCTCCATGTGGACTGAGGAAAACTACCAAAAGGCTAAAAAAAAAAACACCTGAAAATTTGGGTCCTAACTCCACAACTGCTGTTCTGGATTTTAGTAAAATATACACATTTTAAACAAAAATTACAAAATGTATTTAACCCTTTAATTTAACAGGATCCTGCCAACAAAGCCAATTTATTAATTTAAAGTCTTCTTCTGGAAGAACTGATCATCATCGTCATCACCAAATCAAGTGGAGGAAACACTAGTGAAGGACATAACTGCAGCCGTATACTTTTCCCTCGCTTTCGATGAGTTGACAGAAAGTAAACCATGCAGCACCAGAAGGCACATTAATTGTAAGAAGTATTAATGGTAACAGCATCTTTTTTGGCAGTATTCAGCAGTCAGTGGCAAGTGTGCGTGTTGAACACACAACAGGTCCTCAAAGTCGTCTCCATCGTAGTCCTTGCAACAAACGTCTTCAACACTCACCATAAGGTCTTAGAAGACCAGGGGCCTTACTTATAAAGCTTGTTTACGCACAAAATGGGGCCGAAAAGTTGTATGCCGTTTTCCACCCCAAGGATGGTATAAAAACACAACTTGACGTGAGAATGTGCGCACCGCACCTTCTGGAGACATGGCGAAAAGGCAACGCACATTTTAAGTGGTGAAGTGTAATCATATGTCAGAAATAAACATGCAATGGAAGCGAATAAAGATTTATCCAGCATTGCATGAAAACATCACGCGATTATTGACCTAAAACATGACACTGATGGATATCATTTGTCATTTATCATAAACACCATTACACACGGGCGTATAGTATTCGTACATTATAGCGATCTAATTTATCTTATTTATTATGTATTGTGTAAAACTAAGACATGAATAACATCAAATTAAAAGCACAAAATGAATGCCGACCCACCATCCACCAGTTCAAGTTCAAGCCAAGTTTTTCCAGAGAGATTATTACATCGCTGTTTGACGTGTGTGCTAAAAGACAGTGTGCTAGCATGAATTAACTTGAGACAAATGTGCACATTAGCACTCAATAAGTCATCAAAACTTACCTTTATGCATTCCCACATAGTATCAGCATTTGACACCAAATATGAGGTGAAAGAAAAATGGTAAAAATACAGTAGTAGTCTATCTGTGCGGCATGAGATAAAGTTAGCACACGCACAATGGACATGCGTCAAGTGAGACGGATGTAACAGAGAATCTGGCCACTTTTCAAAATAAAACAAAAAAAAATATGAAATAATGGAAATTAGTTTTTCTTTCTGTGCGGCCCGGTACCGGGCCACGGCCCGGGGGTTGGGGATCACTGAATTAAATAATTCTAAGACACAGAGCTATTATGTCCTTAGTGCTCCATTTCTTGCTTTTTTTTTTGGACAATGTATCAAAAAAACTAAGACACTTTTTTGTTGCATATGTCAAGTATGTCAGTATGTATGTCGCAACATTTATTTACCACGACCTTTATTTGTATTACAGGATTAGCATACTGTTTAGTTTGTGTGCTAATATTGAAATTTGACATGAAAACACATATTATCCTAAGACTGGTAGAATATATCTAGCACAGAAATGTGGATTTAGTTACTGTCACTTTGGCACGCTTTTCCACGGTTGAACGCCTTCTGGGTTTTTGACTTTTTGGCATACTCATTGCCGTGAACAAGCTTACAGGTGAGCAAGCTAACTCCTTCTGCTTGAATGTTTGAGCAAAGGCCTGCCTCACAATACTCAGGCACTGTATCAAAAAATATGTAGAACGACAACAGAAATTGAACACATGGAGCCTACAGTCTCCATCCGTGCATGTAAACACTGTGGAACACACACACACAATAATGAACAGGCGCGTTGTGATACGAACGGAGAGGAAATAACCCTGATCGACTGAGAGGTCGGATTTTTTTGTTAGCAACATTTTTTTGTTGTTTTGAGATGCCAAACTCTTTACTTCAGTGACACCAGCAACTAATCGGAACTACGTTCCTCATCACCGAAATCCGACCAGAACTCCGCTCACGGGACAAAGTGGGGGGTCAATGCACATGCACATGCACTACACTGCTGATGGGGATGTCAAACAACTTCATGTCAAAAAATCCAAACTATCCCTTTAAATATCCCTTATAAGGTTTATAAGCAGGCTCCCACAAAAGGCTGAATTCTACAAGTTAAAATAATCACTACAGAAGCCTGTCTCTCTATGAGTATGTCTATAAGTGAAGGCTGGCACCTGCATAGATTTGCCTCCACAAGTGAGTTCACTTCAATGACTCCAAGCAGCCAATGTCAGCTACAGTAGATGCTGGATGATAGCCGTTTCTTTGACTGAAGGCTGCAGATGAGCAGACGTGAAAAATCTATCCCCACAAGTCAATATGGAGGTATTACCTTCAGCTGGAGGCAAAGCAGTGACAGGCAGCAATAAACACTCCAACCTCAGGAAGACAGAGGAACTGCACAGCAAGTGGGAAGGGCAGGATTTGACACAAAAGGAAGGTGGACAGAAGCACAGCCTTATTTTTAGGCACAATTGGATGTTTACACAGGAAGCGTCCGTGTTTAATGCCAACAAAGGTAATGGCTCTGTAGTGGACATGTATTTTAGGGGTGAGACGAATCTACAGTATATTAGAAGAGGAATAAAATAATAAAATCATATTTGGAAATGGTATGGTCTTAATTAGTGAAGATAAACCCATGAATCCCATCAATCTCAGTGGAGATGGTCTGGGATCCTTCTTGCCAGGAAGTCAGGATGATCAGCCACCACTCCGTCTCATTCTGGTCTAATGAGCCACTTCTGACATTAAGATTGTCATAGAAAGAACGTAAGCGATGATATTAGATGAGAAAAAAGATCTTAGAAAGTTTTTTTTTTTTTTTATTATTAGACAACACATAGCTCTACAGGTCTGTCCATCTTTGCTGGAAAACCAGGATGATCAGTCAACAGTTGCTTCAGTGTCCTGATCTTATCAGCCAAGTGATCTCACTTCTGGCACCAAGCATGTAGTGGAAATTATAATGTGAGACAAAAAAAAAAATTCTGAGAAAATGTCTTTTGTTGCTTTTATTCACGAGACAGACCCAATGTACGTCTTAGTGGCGATAGTCCCTGGTCCCAATGGATCCCACTTCTGACACCAAGTTTGTAATGGATTTTGCCATTATACAATATACAAGAACTGTTTCAAAAGGTCTGACCTTCTATACATGATAATGCTCAGTTACAGTGATAATTCTTTCAAAAATATATATATTATTGTTTTTAGAGTTGGCATTTATGTAGAGCTCTTGTACTGGAACCCAGATTAGATTGTGAAAGTAGCCAGTTATTATACTCCCGCTTGATGAAATAATGGTGTCATTAGTGACATCATGATGTTAAAACAGGCAGGTAAGCAGGTAACATCCACAAATTGGAAATAATCCATCTTGTAAGATAGCTAAATATAACACAATTGCAGTTGCACTGCTTTGTTATTCCCACGAAATGGATGCAGACACATTCACTTATGGGCATTAAATGCTTTCTGTATGTGTGAGGTTTGAGAGTGGTAAACAGGAAGACACTTAAAAGCATCAGAAAGAGGGGGAGGTGGAGAATGCAGAGGTCATAAGATCCATCTGAGGTTTTTAAGTATGAGCAAGACCACAAAAACACTTTTAAATTATCTCTGTTGTAGTAATCCTATTTACTTAACAAGAAATAAGTGTTGTAAGAATCACTTTTACTAGTGAACTTGTTATTTAATGTGCTCATGTCATCAATAATCATGTCATCAAAAAACCAACAAAAAAAATGAAAGTACTCACTTCATAAAACGTTTTTGCATACTGCTGTCATCCACCAGTAAACAATATTAAATATGAGTCAAATGAAGTTGTGTTTTTCAAACACCCCCCAGCGGAGTTTTCTGAACTGCCATCTTTGCTGTGACGTCACGTCGAGGAGCAGACTCAACCAAACTCAGCCATGGAAGCACAGCAAAGCGAAGGAAGTGAAATAATAATAACAACAATAAGACAATAATAACAGTCACAGATATCACGTAGTGATGAGTATGATATAACACACACCAAAAATGAGCTTGTGTTTTCCCCAGTCCTGACAGCTGATGGTAGAAGCAGCCTCTAGTCATACACATTCAGTCCCAAACTTTACTTTATCTGAGGCACAGTATCAAAAAAACTGTCCTTGAAATGTGCCAAAAAACAATACCAAACAATCTGACAAGGTGAATGGCATCTTTTGGAAATATGAACAGGCTTACTCTGGCTCCTCAAGTGTTTGAGCAAAAACCTTCCGCGCAATGAGTGGGCATAATATAAAAAAATATATCACAAACAACAGAAATTCTAACAACACTGCACCACAACAATATAGAATCCATTTCACGGGCATTTCCAGGCGGGAGGGTTCTCAACGAAACGTCTCTTCCTCCTTCTTCTGAATGGTTTCTGTGACGAAAAAAATGTCAATATTTCAACATTTGAGCACACATCTTAAAGGAAAACTGCACTTTTTTGGGAATTTTGCCCATCATCTGCAATCCTTATGTGAGACATGAACACATACGTTTTTCTCTTTTCTGTGTGTTCTAATGATATAAAAACAGATAAAAAGAGACAGCTCATTACTGCACCTATGGGACAAACTTACTCCACCTATGAAGTCGTCTGAAAAAGTCTCCAAAAAGCGCCAACATCAGCAGTGTTGTCCACCAACAGCAACCCACCCCCCCCCACTTGGTCTCCTAAGTCCAGTTCTGGTCGGAGTTCCGTGATGAAGAACGTCGTTCCAAGTTGTTGCTGGGGTCTCACAAGTAAGGAGTTTGGCTTTGGCGGGAGACAAAAACAACGACGAGTGATTTGTGAGGTCTTATTTTTGGGATACAAATGTATTACTCTTTTGAACGCATATTGTTTTGAGAAACCAAACTCCTTACTTACCTCAACGCTGCTTGCAGCTTTAATTATTATTATTATTATTATTACGAGTCTTTCCTCACATTTTTGAGGGCCTTAACATGCATGAAAACTCACCAAAATTTGCAAATGCGTCAGGTCTGGCAAAAAATGTTATATTTCAGGGGTCCCAAACCACAAACTTCCCAAATTCACTCAGTAGCGCTCCCTTTAGATCACATGTGTCAAACTCGTGCCCTGGAGGGCCGAGACGCTGCAGGTTTTCTCTCCAACCAGTTTCTTCAGCAGGTGATTTAATTGATGAGCTCCTTCCCTCAAACTGAAGGTGTTGATCATTAAAATCTCCTGCTTTAGTGACTGGCTGGAAAGAAAACCTGCAGTGTCTCGGCCCTCCATGGCACGAGTTTGACACCCCTGCTTTAGATTTTTTTTAAATTAGCCCCTGCCACCAGTTTCATGGATTGTCATGAATTTTGGTGGATCATGGCAGGACGCACAAAAAAGTCTCAAAAATCCATATTCACAAATGAATAGGAAGTCGGACATTTTGGTTGTCATCTGCGATTTTGGGGTGAAAACCAGTGGTTGTATTTTGACAAACTCCTCCTAGGTACTATGACCAAATGAGCCCAATGGACCATCAACGGACACTAGACAGATGGGCCTTGATAGATTGCGAAGGATTTTAGGCTGGTCCATAAGATGTGGGCGGGGCATTGCGACAGACTTTGATGTTTTTATTCTAACGTTGCTTTGACTGTTGAATAAAATTGTAAACGTTAATAACTCGGCTCCACAATGTCACATCTTCATCATAATTGGTACATATGATCAAGACAACACCTTAAAGCTATACGTAGGTCACTTCCTGAATTCGTCTCAGCGCCACCCAGTGATGGTAGGTTTTGGCAAAAACCAGGGATTGCATTTCCACGAACCAGTCCTAGGGACTTTGAGCAAATAAGGCCACATGAAAATCACAAATACTAGACACAGGGGCGATTCCATTAGCCATAGAATGTGGGCGTAGCCTTGGAGGATCGCCAAGCACCACGAAACTCAAATAACTTGACTCCACAAGGTCAGACTTCTACATTAATTAGTGTGTATGATGTAAATGACACCCTGGAAACATATGTCAATTCCTCAATAGCAGTGCCTCCTTGTGGCAACAGGAAGTGACAACTAAACACATGCTTGATACCAAAACCCACTCCTCTGAGTTCATAGATTAAATCACTTTCACATTTATATAGAGCTGAGTGAAAAGAACCCCTCCGTCCCTTTTAAGATGCCGCGCTGCTCGCTCTCTGGCCAAGGGAGTGCGTACGCGCTGGAAGTTTTTCACAAGAAGACTTTCACTTCCAGGGACACTATGTTCCCCATCTGTGGACATTCTAGGGTGCACACTCTATGTCCACACAACGCACATATGCCTCACGTTACACATTACGACACACAAATCAAAGACTCACCTCGTTGGACCGCATGGCAGTCATCCCTCCCGCTGGCGCACACGCCAAACGAAGCACTTCTGGAGTGCGCCTTAAGAAGCACAAATTGGCGCGCTTACAATGGTCAGGTGACCAGGGACTGAACCTAACTCGGTTTAAATTAATGTGTTTGTGCGCCCATTTTTAGGCGCTCCATGAAGGGCATAACTGTAATGTGCACCTTGGCACCAGTGTTGGCCCCTCCTGGTTGAAAATTCTAAATGTCACAAATCCCTTTCACATGGTCAGATCGTCCCAAATTTTTTTTATGGAGGGTTAGGGCACCCTCCAGCCTGTTGGCAATGTATCCTGTCCTGGTTGCATTGATGCTTTTCCTCTCGTAAATACATGTACCTCCTAGCACCCTCCGCAACATTGACGGTATGACTGTGTGCGACACTTTAAAGACGACCATTTGCACTTGTATGCTATGCTACAATATAATAATGACACAACAGCTAGCATGCAGAAATATAGTCATACAGAATAAATATATGCATTTTATCAATTGTATGTGTGTGCTAGCAGGGGTGTGTATATTTAATATGCCAATATACAAGTAATTTATCCTTTCAAGATCCAACACACTACAGAAATTATTTGAGAATTCCGTCCTAATTGTTCAAAGAGGTGGCGAAAAAGTTAGGCCATTCATGTGAATGAGACATGCATTGTTGTGCACATCGGTTGCAGTGTGTTGGCCGTGCGTTCACGTCGCATTCACGACTAGTTCACGGAAATTATGCGTGCCACAAATTTCCTCATGTTTACGTTTCTAAATTTTCTTTGCACGCTGGCACGCAGCCCTGCACAGTTTACGTATACTTCACACCTGCTAATGACCAATTTACTAATTGGCACGCCATTGTACCACTGTGGGGACAAAGTGTGTGCACGTGTAAATGTGGCTTTACACAGACAATATGCCTTTCAATGTTATTTTTCAAGGCAAAATTAACAAGATGAATGTGTTTTGGAGACATGAGTACTTTAAACATCCAGCATGCACAATGTACCATTGCAGGTTTCCTGTATCTCCTTTGAAATGGATACTTAACAAGCCAGTATGTTCTCAATGGCACATACATTTAGACCAGTTACTGAGGAACTAATGAGGAACTAATGAGTAGAGTAGTTACTGAGGAACTAAGGCACATACATTTAAAGTAGTTACTGAGGAACTAATGAGTAGTGGTTAGGGTTAGAGTTACGTAGGTTCCTTCCTCATTAACTACTGTATCTTATTGTTAAGTGTTACCGAAATAGCTACAATCATATTCTCACCAGACACAATATAAAAATGAATTTTAAAAAACAAAATGTGTTTGTTTAAAAAAAAAAAATCAGACCACACCCACGAGCAGATGGAAATATTAACAAGGCTTCCAGGCCTCCAGGAGGGAGGAGAACGGGGAGACTGTGAGCAGCTGCACAGTCTCATCCTGCAATCTGGTGTTTGCATTTCCACATTTTTGTCTCATTTCCTGATTTATTTTCACTGCTTATTTTTCCAAGTCTCTCGCTTCCTGACCTAGTCTCTCCCTGCACTGAAAGATACCTGTCGTGTTAAATACCCTTTCTCTCAATTTACATTAGATTAGATTAGATAAATTGTGATGTCATACCTACAGCACAACCTTCTTTATGTGACTCCCTAAGTCCTGCTTTTGACTCTGCTGTCTCTCTCCAATCGTCACAGCAACAAGCAGCAGCATCCCTCAAAATATTCATTCAGATTCTGCTCCCACTGAGCTCGACAGGCCTCCTTGTAACTTGATCTTGTGTTATTGATCTGACTAAGCAGGCTTGTGACCTGCAAATAGAACATGTTCTCCATCAGTGAGCTTTCCTGGCCTTTCCTGCAGCGAAACCTCTCGAGGATGTGGCCAAAAGGCATTAAGAGACAGCCGCAGGCCATTCATGAGCTCAGGTGTGTCAAAAATGAGTCATCCATAAAACGTTCTTGCTAGCAGTGATCACTAGATGACGATTGGCCCACAGCTGGAGGGGTTGAGAGGTGCTCTGTCCTTTGTGTATTGAGTAGGCTGATTTGTTGCATTGATCACTGCACTGATTGATGTCGCTGCTGCAAACACTACTGGTAGTTTCCATGGTTTCACATCTCCACTAAGTTTGTCTGATAATGATGGTTTGCTTGTGATTATGGAAAGGTGGTGTGAAGAAAGGTGTGAAATTACCATCTGTGTAGAAATGAACTGAGAAATATGTACATGCAATATGATGAACAAAGAAATAAGGTATGAGCTTTAGTCTGCCAGCAGTAAAAATACATTTCTGAAGTTTACATCCACTCATGGGAATGAATGTGATATCAATTGTGGGCCCTGAATGATTTATGTGACATGTACTTTTTCTAGGGTGGAGTGATTTTCTCAGCTTAACCTAATCCTCTTCGTCCATCTGAGAGCACAGGGCCTGGGTGAAGTGCCTACACCGCTTCCGGTCACGTGTGGTCTTTCTCACTTCTTTCCATGAGATGTTGGCTCTAGTTAAGTCTTTGTTGACAGCTCTCCTCCAGGACAGCTGTGGCCTACCCCTCCTTCTCTTCCCTTCAGGATTCCACTCAAGCGCAGCTCTAGTAATGGATGCTGGAGGGTTTCGTAGCGTGTGGGCTATCCATTTCCATGTTCCTCTTCTTATGGTGACTTCCACGAGTTCCTGGAGTGTTTTCTCAAGTAGGTCTCGGTTACTGATCTTCCTGGGCCATCAGATTCCATTGTCCATTCTTGTTTCTAAAAAGACACATTGTAACTCATTCTGTCCTTCTCTGTACTTCACCATCAGGACTTTGAGAGCAAACATTGCATTTTGCATCTTTCCCAGCATAAAACCATAAAGCTGTCCACTAGGAGCGTCACAAGACAACTCACGAGACGAGATGGCGTACGAGATTGGGTCCACGAGACCGAGGTGTGATTTTAATATTAATTTAAGTACAATGAAAAAAATATGAATGGACAACAAACTTTATTTAACCGAGTCACAAAACAATGATATATCATTGTTATATATCATCATACTTCCTTTAATATGTCATCTTTCACTGTGTAAAGTTGCGGAACTGGAGTTTATGACATGTTTTCTCACAGGCAATTCGTACTGTCTGTTGATGCTGGCGTTTCAATTGGGGTGTCAGCAATACTGTAGTTCCAGCTTATAGTTAGAACATATGTTATTACATATACACATATTTAAAGACAAATCTTTGTGTTTTTGTTATTAGTATCACCATTTGAGCTTTTTCTAGTTACATTATGCCTTTTTGTTATATTTTTCCACTTTGACAGGGTTTTTGTTTATTTAAATTCTGCAATGAGCCACGTTTCACGGATGGCCCCTGGGCCACTCTTTGGACACCCATGCATGTTTTGCCAGGAAGGTGAGGTGTTGCCAGACAATGGAGGAGTGTATCCAAGCTCTGCCTTCTTGGCTCTGTCGCTGGTAAGGGGTTAGGTTGCATTGTGGAGGGGTTTATGCAGCCTTCAAACGGCATTGCACGGCGATAGTTATGTATAATTGGTGGTGAAGCTCCACTCCTGCTCACCTGCGACGGATACTTCACCTTTGTTGACTGGTTGAATTTAATTACTAAATAAATGCCTGACGGAAGAAACGCTTCCTGACTTACACTTTTAATGTGCGCCCCTACTTACAGTGGCACCTCCTTTTTCTCCACCAAACACATGCAAACAGATGGGGGTGGGGCTTGGGGTTCGTACACTATAGCGATCTAATTTGGGGTTTTTCCAGAGAGATTATTACATCGCTGTTTGACGTGTTGTGGTAAAAGGCAGTGTGCTAGCATGAATTAACTTGAGACAAATGTGCACATTAGCACTCAATAAGTCATCAAAACTTACCTTAATGCATTCCCATATAGTATCAGCATTTGACACCAAATATGAGGTGAAAGAAAAATGGTAAAAATACAGTAGTAGTCTATCTGTGCGGCGAGAGAATGTTAGCACACGCACAATGGACATGCGTCACGTGAGACGGATGTAAGAGAGAGAATCCGGCCACTTTTCAAAATAAAACATAATGGAAATAATTTTTTCTGTCTGTGCGGCCCGGTACCAAATGGTCCACAGCCCGGTAGGGGTTGGGGATCACTGGTCACACTGGTCACTGGCACAATATTCTAGTTAACAAACTAAAACAGGATGGAATCAGTGGGTTAGTTTTGAAATGGGTGAAAAACTACTTAGCAAACAGGAAACAACATGTGCAGCTAGGAGAATATACATCTGCAGGCTTAAATATACTGTGCGGCTTATCCCAGGGGTCAATACCGGGGCCCAAAACTGTACATTAATGACATCTGTAAAGTTACAAAAGACCTAAAGCTAGTCTTTTTTGCAAATGACACAACTGCATTTTGTTCAGAACAGACGAGAGCTAATAAAAAAGTCACAGATGAAATGACAATACCGAAAAGATGGTTTGATAAAAACAGACTATCCATGAACTTAAGTAAAACTAAAATAATGCTAATTGGTAACAGCAAAAATGATACTTGTGTGCATATATAAATTGACGGTGTGGACATTGACCCCCAAAATAAATTTCTGGGGGTCATAATAGATGATAATATGAGCTGGAAATCTCACATTAAAAACATAAAACATAAATTGGCAAGAAATACCTCAATACTGAATAAAGCAAAACTTGTTCTGGACCAAAAAAAACATCGCTCCATAATCTATATGGTTCTCTGGTTTTACCGTATCTAACTTATTGTGTGGAGCTATGTAAATGTATTTGTACACATCACTCGTTAACTGTACTACAAAAAAGGTTAGTTAGGACAGTCCATAATGCCGACTATAGAGAACATACAAACTCTTTATTCCTAAAACTACAATTATGAAAAACAGATAAAAATATGCGTAACGCAAACAATATCCTGCTACTCATAAAAAGGCAATACAATCTTCTCAGCAGAAAAGGAGAAATATGAACTTCAGGAACGGATTGAGTAAAGAACTCAAACAATGCATTAAAATGACCGATATGAAGAAATCGTTGAAAAGCCAGCATTTCATTTGAGAGGCAGTACAAATTCAATTGTGAAAAAATACAGTACATGTCACAAACGCCACAACTTTACAACAGTGAAAGATGACATATTAAAGGAAATATTGTGGTTAATTTACAGTGCTTAATTTCATCTCAAAATAATGTTCACAGTACATAATCATTTGGAGGACAATAAGCATTGTATTGTGACTCAGTTAAATTAAATTCTGTTTGTCCAGTCATATATTTTTTCATTGTACTTTTCTTAAAAATAATGTTACAATCTCGTTTCATCCTTGTGGACCCAATTTCGCGTATCGTCTCATCTCATCTGTCTCTCATCTTGTGAGTTGGGTGTCTCGTGTCACCCCTATTGGATGGTGTTGAATCAGCGACACAGTTGCAGTCGTTGAACACAAAAGACAGAGTTTGACACATTCTGTGAAAGGTTTGAGCAGAAATGCACCACACTTGGCCTGACGGATGGTGGAAGATGTCAACAGCCAGTCAGGGATAAAAGGAAAAGAATGTTTGATAACATTCTGAAGAACATCGTTCAAATGAAAGCTAGGTTGGACCACTTTGCTGAGCTTGCTATCCTCGGTTTGGTCGGTCGGACCAAATTTCAGGAAATGTAACAAACATCCTCCGCCTTGAAAAGACTGAAATTATACCGGCAGAATTGGACAGCTCAAGGAAGACTTTCTTCTTTGGATATTATCTCCATTGAGAGAAACAGACTTTTAAAACTAAAAGAAAATAAGGAGGAATTTTACAATAAAGTAACAGAGCTTTTCCTGCAGAAGGATCAGTGCGTGGACTTTGTAAATAAAATAAAAGGCAAGATAAAAAAAAAAATATATATATAAAAAAATTATTAAATGGAACTAAGACTAAGAAGTTACTAAATTACTAAATTACTCTTCCACAGAAAACACACACACTCACAGGAAGAAGAAGCAAACTCCACACCATGTGGCTGACCCAAAATGTAATGTAATTAATTAATGAATTCAAGACATTCAATCCAATGATGAGTGTATGTAAACTTCTGACTGGAACTGTAAAAACATATATGTTTGCATAATAACATAGCAGCATTCACTGTGCATTATTTTAGAGTGCAAAATGAAGAAGCAGCAATGAAATGTAGAAACTGGTGTAGCAAGACACAATTTACATTTAACGGAAAGATTGAGAAGCAAATGTGATAAATTGTGCCAAGCCATTTCGACTTTGGCCTAATAGTCTACCCCAGACATCTTGGTCTACAATTTTGAGTTGATGTTTAGAATTACAAAAATCCCTGACAAAAACAAAATCATGAGAAATCCAATGAACATTTTAGAGTTGCTTCATGCCTAATCCATGTCAAGTCCAAATCCTAAACCGTTGCAATGCAATCAAAGCAAGTCACATGGACTGGACTGCAATTAGCGATCCGTGTTAAATATTTAACACCATGATCTATACAGAGCGGATGAAGGTTGTACATCATTCATTGATAAACAGCATCGGCGCCTGACTGATTTCCCACCCACCTGTGGGGGAGCTGGGGGTGGGGGTTGTCTCATCACTAATGCATTAGCAATTTAGCGGCCCCAGAGACGGTTGCACCCACTGAGCCATTTTGCCAGACTGCTCGCTCTGAAACGCCGTGCCTGAAATGACAGCTGAAGAGCAGTGGGCACTGATTATTAGCTGTAGAGAAAAAAAGTGTAGTCCTTCTCTAAGCCTGCACTGATTTCACAATGATGTGCAGACTTCATTATGCATAAGTAATGACGGACTCCACAGTACTGACGGTCCACTTTGCCATGTTTTCTGAAATCTTTACAGTATATCAAAAAGGGTTTCTGCATTAATATTCATGAGCTGCAGCTGTTCACTTCTATTATCCATTTTTAATTGATTCCTTTCAACATGTCAGGAAGTGAGTGTACAAGAATGCATCCAAATGGATCCAGTATTGCAGGGACTTCAGAGGCCGGAGTTAAATAGGAAAATGCACATGCTAATGGCTGTTTTATTTCCCGCCTGTCTCATAATGGCCGAGCTCTTTCTCTCTCTCAAGACAGCCCTCTCATCAAGAAGGCGATCTAAGCGCTTACTCGTACGACCTTAATAGCGGCAAAGGGCCCAGAAGAGGCTTTCAGGTAGTCAAGGCTCACATAAAAGCTTCTTAAACTTTGTTTGACATCAAAAGAAGGCCGCAGCAGAAAAGTCACCTGAGAAGTTAGTAGGTCACTCTTCTGTTAGTGAGTGAGTTAACTTAGGATATATAAATGTTTCTGGAATGGCTGCTCTTGTTATTTACATTTCCGATCCACTTGGGAGATGAGAGGACGACTTTGCCGAAAATAATAATTGACACTGTTCAAACTGTTACTGTTGCACTCGTATGCATCGTCACCCTTTGATAAGGGTAATAATTATGGTTTACTTTATTTTGAAAAATATTAACAAACATCACGTTTACACTTGCAGTTCAACGTGTCCGAAAAGGAGTGGGAAGAAGCAGAGTTTATTTAGTCTTACACCTTCTGCATGTCTCACTTTCTGTGTTTAAAATGTGCCTCTGTTTCCATTTTCTAATAGGGAAAAAAAGGGATAGCACATTTATAACAATGAATATCTTATTCAGTGATGAAAGAGTGGAAAAAAGAACAAAAAAAGGGTGTGTTAAAAACAAAACTACAATTAAATAAATAAATAGATTAAAAATAAAGAAATCAGTACTGAAGGAGTAAAAAAAAGAACACAGAAAATCATAAAGCTGCAGCCGCGTCTTTATTAGCAACTGGCATAAATCCAGCTTGGTGGATGTTGATTGTTAAACGTCGCCCACTTCAACAGCAGGAAACACGTGGGCTCAAAGGTGAAGACATACTGTATGGTTCACATTTGAAAAGGAAACATCGCCCTGTGAGGAAGCACCCACACAAGATTCAAATTGTGTCAGACAGTTGACCTGATTCAAGATTTTTCTCCCATTATTCCCAAGAAAAAACTCTTAAGTGTGACCCAGATAACACAACAAATTTCAGCTAAAAGCCCCGCAAAACCAATTTTA
This sequence comes from Dunckerocampus dactyliophorus, assembly GCF_027744805.1. Taxonomy (NCBI): domain Eukaryota; kingdom Metazoa; phylum Chordata; class Actinopteri; order Syngnathiformes; family Syngnathidae; genus Dunckerocampus; species Dunckerocampus dactyliophorus. The sequence continues at coordinate 29,845,043 of NC_072819.1, read as the reverse complement.
GGAAAATTTTAAACCACAAGTACTTACGGGCAAATGACAAAAACAAAATCTCACCAGACATGAAAGCAAAGCAGTGCAAAAAAACAGTTTCTGATTATGAATTATTACTTTTATGATTATCGACCTTTGATGCTTTATGTTCAGAACGTTGTTTCACCGGGATGAAGTGCTGGAAGTCACTAAAATGATTTCAGCCAGAAACAATGATGCTATGATGGATATGCCTCCTGTGTAACTATCTGTGACGACATCATACTGTGACTTCTTCTGGGTGAATTTTTGATAAACCTATTGGCCAATTTGAAATAGTGAGGTATCACTCCTCACGGGGGTTACCAATTCAGCAGGTAAAACTGATATTTTATTACAGTAATACTGAGAAGGAAATTAAGGAATTAATTTAATAAATCAGTTAATCAGTTTCATGACTCGCAAAAGTAAATCCTCATCTAAATTATTTATGAATTAAATCCACATGTTGCAGTGTATCTTATATTGTTGTTTTTACTGTAACTCATTCCAACAACGAAGACATCATTTCATTACATGCCTAAGTCCCGCATCGCACGTAGGACAGATAGAAAAGTGATATGGAGTTACCAGTGCATGAAGCAGAATTCCACATTACAAATCCAGACACTCATATTTTCCTCCGACTGTCCAGACCAAATGATCTGATAATGAAGTGCTTTTGCAGCCCCGCTGTTTCCATTTGTCCTGTAAAGCTGTGTTGCCGCCACACAGCTGATGGAAACTGTGATTCACAACAGCCCTAATAGAAAAACATACCATTTAATCTTTATTGCATAATGTTTGTTATTGCTTGGCCTGTGTATAGGATATAGATAGATAGAGAGAGAGCTAGATACATATCGTAAATTCTGGTGTATAAGCCGCACCCCCTAAATTTAGAGGAAAAAACAGATGATTTGTACGTACATAAGCCGCACCGGCCTATAAGCCGCACGTGTCCACGTCATAAAATGCCATATCGTAGCACACACAAGTCCGTAAGGACCAGGCAGCTCTTTATTTGACAGGAGCCAATCATGAGCTCTGAAAAAACTCACGAGCTTGTCAACCCATTCGAAATTGCAGGAGGTCATTGCATTGGGTCTAAAGTGTTTCATTGGAGGACCAGCGGCATAGAAAATAGGTGGCTGGATGGATGGCACTGCAATGCTGCCTCTGTCCACCGGAGGGAGCCAGAGGAGCTCAGAGGGAGGCTGACATCATTGCAGCGCCCGGCAGAAACCAATGAATGTGTTGCTCAGAAGCAATGCATTATGGGAATTTTTAAAATAGTTGGTTGTTTTTTTAAAAACTCATATTGGTACTGGTACTGTATATATTAGGTATACCTTTTGAGTGTTAAGTTGCTGTGTGATGACTTTAGTCTGGACATTGCTGCGTGTTTGCCCCTGTCAGTCATCATAGTTTCCTGAGGGGAACCAGATTTTTGATCACCACACCACAAGAGGTCCTCATGATGTCGGAACAGACATTTTTTTCCCCCATGAAGCAATGAATATCACAACACACACACACATATACTGTATATATGTATATAAAAATAATAATTAGGTAATTGGTAATTAGGCTTTCTACTCCTGAACCACTGCATACAAAGGGATGAAATTTGTTATTGCCATTAAACCCCAAAGCCGTGACCTTCAACTCTCACAGGATCAGTTCGCAACCAAGTGTGAAGTGGCCGAGGTGAAAATCAGCACCTCCAAGTAGGAGTCCATGTTTCTCGCCCGGAAAAGGGTGGCGTGCCATCTCCGGTTCAGGGATGAGATCCTGCCCCAAGTGCAGAAGTTTCAGTACATCGGGGACTTGTTTATGAGTGAAGGAAGGATGGAATGCGAGATCAACAGGCGAATTGGTGGGGCGTCTGCAGTGATGCGGATTCTGCATCGGTCTGTTGTGGTGAAGAGAGAACTGAGCCGAAAGGCAAAGCTCTCAACCGGGAGAAACTAGAACCGCTGATCCTTCGCATTGAGAGGAGCCAGGTGAAGTGGCTTCGGCATCTGGTCAGGATGCTTCCTGGACGCCTCCCTGGGCACGTCTGACCGGTAGAGGGCCTCGGGGAAGACCCAGGACACGTTGGAGAGACTATGTTTCCCAACTGCCTGGGAACTCCTCGGGATCTGCCGGGAGGAGCTGGATGAAGCGGCCAGTGAGAGGGAAGTCTGGGCTTCCCTGCTTAGGCTGCTGCCCCTGTGACCTGACCTCGGATATGTGTTGGAACATGGATGGATTGATATTATTCTGTATTGGATTTTTATTTCATGCCATGTTATTTAAAGAGCGACAGTGACATTTGTTATGTACTTGATTTTGTTTACATTTTGAGTCCATTTCTGTGCTGGCTGAAAGGCCTGTTGATGTTGAGGAGCTCACGCGCATGTCCTCTCCGTGTATTCCGCCACACTGCAGGTATATGTTTGGTTGTTTTACTTGGAATGATTTATTTATTTTATTCAATTTATGCTGCTTGATTTAAGTGCATTAAAGTGAATTGAATTATATTATTATTCTCTATTGTATTTACTGTATTTCATGCCATGATATTTGAAGAGTGACAGTGACATTTGTTACTTACTTTATTTTGTTTACATTTTGATTCCATTTCTGTGCTTGCTGAAAGGCCTGTTCTCACGTGCATGTCCTCTCCTTGTATTCCATCACACTGCTTATTCTGGCTGAGAGGAATAAACTTCAGTTCCAAAGCCACCTTTGTATCCCTCCGTTGCCCACCAAAACACAGAGCAGTGTAGTCTGGGCGTGGGGACCACCCCGGCTACACAAACACACCACAAGAGGTCCCCATAATGTCTAACTTTTGCCCCGTGCTGCAATGAAAGCAATAAATACCAGAACACACACAGCATGAGAGTGCTGTCCATTAGTGGTGCACAAGAGGCTGGCCTTCTACTCATGCTTTTGTGTTGGGGGTAAACTCCCTTTAGGTTAGTTCAGTGAAAAATAATTCTTCTGCTCTTTTTCACAGATCATTACATCTCCATTACCACTCACAATACCGGATTGATTTTTTTAATTTTTTTTTACATTCCAGGTTTAGTTGTTACGGTCAGTGGGCGTCAGGACTCTGGCAGGATGCTTATGGGCTGTTATGAACATTGTTGATATTGTGTGCCCCGGTGGTATTAAACAAGTGTTGGACTACAGCTGAAAAAAAGAATTGATGTTTAGTGTAACAGTATTTGTTTTACTTGGAAAGTAAGCGTTGCTTGCTAAGACTTTGTAATTGACTCTTGTTGGCTACGTATGAAGCTTGTTCTGATGACTAATTTGACCCGTTTATCACCACATGATCATATCAGGACAAAACTGGGTCAGGTTATATGAGCCAACAATATAAAGGTAACACCCTGAGGATACACTATACTTTATTGTCCACTTCTCTATAAACGAGCCCTTTAAAAAAACCTCAAGAACTAAATGATTGAGACCATAAACAGAGAAACAATTTATAAATGGTATAAAATGAATAAACGACAACTGTAACGGTCTTTTCAGGGGAAATTAAGGTAATGGTCTTTTCTAGACTGGCCTCTATGCTAAAAAAATCACAATGTTTCTATCATATACCGTATGTTAAGCATAATAACATTTAATAAGTCAGGAGTGTGTTATTGTGTGAATATACCTAAAAAGTGTGTTAAATTTGTTAATGCATGATAGGTCACTGGATATCATATTCTTCTATTTTACTTTTATTTTATGTTGTTTTGTTTTTTGTTTTGACAATTAGAAAGGGAAGGGGAAAATCATTTAACGAGACTTACTGAAATGTTACAGTTAGGGATGCTCCGATCAGGGTTTTATGCTGCCGATTCCGATACGATCGTCCATGAGTGAGATAGCGATCACATGGATCAACTGTACATTTTACAATTTATTTATGATGAGTGCTGTTGCCCAGGGCCACCATTAGACAATTCCAAGGGCCCCTGGCAAATAGGTAATGTTCATTACCTATTACCTGGCAAATAGGTAATGTTCAACAACACATAAATAGTGTTTCGAGGACAAGACATAATTAGTATAATGACAACAATAGACACCTGAAAAAGTTAGTACATACCCGATGGACGTAATAACCACTTCGCCGTGGGCCAAAAACGAGCTCCAAACGAGCATTGCTCGTTTGTTTTAAAAACCAAATGTCACATTTGGAGTCCGAAGATGAGAATCTCGGCGGATAATTCTAGCTATAGCTAAATGTCCGCAGCTAACTAGCTAGCTAGGCTAAGCGTGTAAAGAAAGATGCAAGAGAAGTCAATCAATAGGTCTGATAAGGGGGAGATCAAACATGCTGGCATCGATTGGTATAGCCTGTGTCAAGCTGTCGAACAGAAACCATTGAGGTTTTACAGACTAGGGTTGATTCTCACGGCAATACAGGACAAAGTGCGTTCCTTGTCGGCTCAATACGGGTGTTGGGAACCCTATGTGACACAGCATGCATGCACATTCATGTCATCTTTGTGTGACATGAATTGCACAGTGATCAGTTTTTGTGATCAGCTTTGAAAGGCATTAATCGGCATATGCCGCGCACATGTTTTTTACGGAAATCGGCTGATAGTAATCGGTGGCTGATCTATCGGAGCATCCCTAGTTACAGTTAAATCAGATATATCTGCTCGGGGGGCACTAACTGCTGCTCTTTGAGTACATACAGTATTTTTTATTCTTCAAAATAAAGTAAATTGTATCATACAGTAAGCTACAGTTTTGCTGGTACAGTTTTTAGGCAAAATGTTGAAGTCAGATAATGCAAATGCTTGGATTCAGAAATCAGATAAAGGGGGTAATAAGGACAAGAAAGTTTGGCAACCACTGCTTAATTCTAAACAGGTCATAATGATAGACAATCAGTAACTGACTTACTTGTACATACTGGTACCACAGCTCTTTCACTCTATCAGAGTTCCTCTCAAACGGTACTCTGTAAAGTTGCTTCATGGTCCTTTGATGCCTGTTCAATGTCCGGTCTATTGTGAGATGCTTATAGAGTTGACATTTGTTGTTGACATGGAATATGCCATTGTCTTGTAGCATTGCAGGGTGGATCTGTCTCATGATGCCATTATTTGCCATCACCATGGTGCGATTGCTTGTTGTTGTTCATTGAGAACGTTTCCTCTGCCACCCATGTGAGGTTGGTCCAGTCCTAGACATAAAATTCAAAGGACAACGCTCTTACCATTTCTAATGTATGCCTTTTGTTAATAATTTCCTTATGAAATTATATTGTTGCATTTACAGTAACTTTACCACTTTTCTAATGCTTCACTGCCCAGTGACAGGAATACTACTGTAAACTGTATGAATAATTCCATAGTTTGTTTTCTCCAACATTTTTAGTATAGTAACATGATCCCATTGAGGTAATATGTTACTGTAGGCCTATAACACACACACACACACACACACACACAGACCCATATACAGGTGCTGCTCAATAAATTACAATATGACCAAGAAGTTTATTTACTTCAGTGAAAGTGAAACGTGTATATTATATACATTCATTACACACAGATTCATATATTTCAAATGTTTATTATTTTCTATTTTGATGATTATAACAGGGCCGCAGTCTAGTGGTTAGCATGTTGGCCACACAGTCACAGTCTGGAGATCGGGAAGGCATGGGTTCGATTCTCCCTTGAGCATTTCTGTGTGGAGTTTGCATGCTCTCCCCGTGTGTGGGGGGGTTTTCTCCGGGTAATCTGGTTTCCTCCCACATTCCACAAACATGCATGTTAGGTTAATTGGTGACTCTAAATTGTCCATAGGTATGAATGTGAGTGTGAATGGTTGTTTGTTTATATGTGCCCTGCGATTGGCTGGTGACCAGTCCAGGGTGTACCCCGCCTGTCTCCCAAAGTCAGCTCGGATAGTCTCCAGCATGACCCCGCGACCCTAAAGAGGAGAAGCGGATGGATGGACGATTCTAACTGAAAATTAATGAAAATCCCAAATTCAGTATCTCAGAAAATTAGAATATTACTGTTGGTTTGGTTTGGTTTAATTTTATTTGAACATGCATGCAAGTTACAATGGAATACATCTAATGAACCATTTCACAGTTCCACGTGTCCAAAAGGAGTAGGAAGAAGCAAACTTATTTAATTCTACCCCCCATCCATTCCACATCTTGTACAGTACATATTATTCACTATGACCAATTTAAAAAGAGGATTATAGAAATGTTGGGGAACATGTACAGCACTCAATACTTGGTCGGGGCTCCTTTTGCCTGAATTACTGCAGCAATACGGCGTGGCATGGAATCCATCAGTCTGTGGCATTCCTCAGGCGTTATGAGAGCCCAGGTTGCTCTGATAGTGGCCTTCAGCTCTTCTGTATTGTGGGGTCTGGCGTATCGCATTTTCCTCTTGACAACACCCCAACTTTATGGAGATGCAGATTTCATTTTCCCACAGGACCAAAACTACCAGTAGTTTAAGGACCATGATATCCCTGTCCTTAATTGGTCAGCAAACTCGCCTGACCTCAACCCACTAGAAAATCTATGGGGTATTGTCAAGAGGAAAATGCGATACGCCAGACCCAACAATACAGAAGAGCCACCATCAAAGCAACCTGGGCTCTCATAACACCTGAGGAATGCCACAGACTGATGGACTCCATGCCACGCCACCCGAGCAAGAATTAAGTGCTACATGTTCACGCTTTTCATGTTCTTACTTTTCAGTTGGCCAACATTTCTACAATCCTTTTGTTTTTTATTGGTCATAGGTAATATTCTCATTTGATGAGATACTGACATTGGGATTTTCAATAGTTTTCAGTTATAATCATCGAAAGTCTGTGTTTAATAAATGTATATAAACATAAAAATTTACATTTTTGAATGAAATTGCTGAAATAAATCAACTTTTTGGTCATATTCTAATTTAATGAGCAGCACCTGTATATGCATGCACACTAAATGAATAGGTACATGAGTAAATAAATACATTTGTTGCTTTGACTGTCATTGACTGATTACATACCTGTTTCCCTGCGCAAGGTTTGGATGATGGAGGAGACTGTAGGGAGAGGCACATAGGCTGCACTTGGTGACCTGCCTCCACCATTGTGAGGCCATGGTTGATAACATGGTCTATAATTGTGGTCTGAATAGAATCCGGGACAGCATGGTGTCTTCGTGCTCCTCGGCCTGTTCCCCCATCGCATCACGCAGCCTTACTCCTCCTAATCTTCTTCTTCTTTCTCCTCCTCCTCAACATGCTCCATTAAATTGGTAATTGTGCTAAATGTAGGCTAACCGTGCTAAATGTCGACTAGCTGTAATTAATCATTTCCAAAGCTGTACTTAGACATTGAGACATGTACTAAGACATTTGCAATTTGATGATGAAATGAATGAGAAATTCCATTCTGTTGTGAACAACTAGCAAGTGGTTTGGAGGTTTATCCGTGTTATTTTGAGAATTTGTTTCAACAAATGAGCCAAATCAATGGAGAAAAACTGTAATTTAATCATATATTTATTGTTGTGGTTGTAGTGGTGTACAATTGCACTGTGAAGTGTTTCTAATATAGGTATTTGATTATACTTTATTGATCCTCGAACGGTCTGCACAGTGGAGAGGTGGTCAGCTCTGTTGCCTTAGGCTTTTCAGTGAATGTTCTCCGTGGATATGTTAGATTAATTGCAGACTATAAATTACCCATAGGTGTGAAAATGATTGTCAGATCGTACCTCTTAGACCGTGTCAATCAAAACTGAGCATTTTTATTTTCGTAACGGCAGCCCTTGTATTGGATCTGATTAGATTGTGGAGGTGTACGTAATGAAGTGTCGAGTGAGTGTACATGGTTAGAAGTGAATGATTCCATCACTCGTATACACAAGAAGTCAACATAGTCCTTTTTCACAGCGTCACACCAATGAAGGAAATGGCAAAATGTCTCGGGCTGAGCCCCTCACCATGGAAACTGCGTTCGATATTGTCATGACAACCTTCAAGTCGGAACAAAAGCAGAAAGCAATGAAATGAGGGGAAACAATAAAAGAGCGTAATCAAGGGTGACAGTTGAAACCCTAGCAGAATTTTCTTCCTCTCACATTCCTCTTAGTCCTCCTCCTCTGCCTGAGCTCATCTTATTTCATGAATCACAGCCCTGCTTCGCTGCCAATCATCTTTCCTTAATGCAGCTGGAGACACTGCTTCACTCTGGGAGTCGTTTGAATGGAAAACTATCAGCAAACCCAGGGAAGGCTGCGTTCTATTGATAGAATCATCAAACTACGTATTTCAATCAAGTCCAAGGAGCCAGCTGGAAAATTAGTGCTGGAGCACAATTTTAAAAAGGGTTAAGTTGGCATTTCCCTCTGGAGTTAGATAATGTGGGGATGCTGTTGTGTTGATGTGGCCTCAGTGGGTAAGACCTGCTGAGTATGACAATACCTGAGGAAGAAATTAACTGTAAACAGCATGAGAGCAGTCTAAACACACATTTTCATCTACAAAGCTATAAAACAAACATTTCGTGAAGCGAGCATCAGTGCAAATTGAGGTTTGAGGTATGGAGGTTACGTTCCGAGACCACCCGTATTTAACAAATAAACAAGAGTAATTGAGAAGCTCATAAAAATGCCTATTTTGACCCTCCGATAAGGTCTGAGTTATGGTTGCTGCTGCGTCTACGTGCCACCTTACACTACACAGGCTCGCTCCAAACCCTCCTGCTTGCATGACGTTTACTTTTCCTCTGATTTCCGATCAACATTTGCAATAAGATTAAATAGATTAGATTAGAATAAATTCAGGTGCAATAACCCTCCTGAGCTCTTTAATTGCCATTGTTCGCTCACAACAAAGGAATGCATGGAAGCACAATCCAAGCTTACTGTAAGTCATGAATATGCTTCACACGCGTGTCAAAGGCAATTTAAATAGCAAACATATATGTATACTTTGTAAGTAGTACAGTGGTGAGACCACTGCCATCTTCTTATGATCTTGCTTCAATTTATCCAGCTTTTCACTAATTTGTGTGGGCATGTATCCTGCATTTAGATCCACCAGCTTGTTGGCTATTCTTCCACAGACTCCGTTGGGAATGAATGGCCGCAACCACACTTAAGTCACTATTAAGCTCATTGATTTTTTAAAAAAAAGAGGCTGCTACATGTAAAGAACACAAAAGCTACATATTCTAATTAAAGGGACTGTTTGCAACTGGCTCAAGAAAAAAACATTTTTTCTACCAAAAAAATATAAGAACACCATCAGCTGTAATATGTTACCAAAAGTGGTTTAAAAGAACAAGTTCAACAAATTCTATATTTTCCTGCACTAGATACGTCCATGTCCGTATCTACACACAAAAGCAATCTCAGAGAAGTTACTGTTATACATTTAATAATAGCTACACTCAATTTGGAACTAAACTTTGTCAGTAGCTGACAACAAACACGACTAATGTGCATGTGTATGCTATGTGGGGCGTGGCTTATTTGCTCGGAGCAGGAAGAGGGTGGGATATAATGCTTGAAGTAAAGTTAGGGCCCCATAGGCAGCCACATAACAGTTGCAAATAGTCCCTTTAAGCACATGGCTATTTCCATTCATCTTCCACGTGTTGAAGCTCAGGAGGAAACGGTTCATGTTGCATAATTATACTGCCTCACGAAGGTAACAAAACAGTGTACGCAACCCCCCCGCCTGTTTAAAAATAAATCTGAGGCTTTAATGCATTTACAGACATTATCAAATAAATTTAGTCTTGACAGGAAATGTATAAATTGCTGTTTTGTAGCTTCGGTTTTGAAATTATGCCAAGATTGTTCTTATTTCCGGCCCTTTGTCACAGCACTCTAAATGGGCTTTTGTCGAGATGCTGTGTCATTTTTTGTATGAGCAATTATAATTTGCTTGTGTGTCTGTGATGACATCTGCCCACCAACCTCTCCTCTGCCATCACCACAGTGGGCTGCACAATACATGCCTCAACATCACAACCTTCCTCAACAGCAACAGCTGTAATGATGAGCATGCTGAGCCAGTTTGAGTGTGTGTGTGTGAGACAGTGACAGAAAGGGCCGCCTTGTTGCCTGTCTTCCCAAATCTCCATGGAGATGTATTCTGTACGCCATCTACACCTTCAGTGCACCAACCTGGAGGCACACGTTAGCTGGGAATGCATGAGAGCAACCACATTAAAGTCACTATTAGTGGAGAAGCACATTGAAGTCAGAAAGTCAGAAATAAAAAGATTTATCTGCAATACAGCGCTTGAGAGGGTTGATTTTATTCATAACTGCATAGACACACATGCCTACATAATACACATGCACACACACACACACACACACACACACACACACACACAGACACACACACACACTTGACATCTGACTGACTGGGGTCTTGAATTGGAAACAGATTGGTGTGCTTCTTCATCACATTTACACAAAAACAGGAAGTAAGCCTAAAAAGGTGAATTATCAAAATAATAATTTGTCATTCGTTGGTACATATACATGTCATATATACAGATGTGTTCTAGAATATTCTACTGGGCTACTTACAAATGAGCTTATAAACAATAGCTATAAATGGAGGTGTAGTTGTAATAATAAACATAAGGCCACTATGGTAGACTGTGTGGAGGACTATAAAACAGAAACATTTATAGTCCTATAGTGCGGAAACACACAACAGCTGCTTTTCTCACAACTTGCAGGAAGAAATCAGATTACATTACAGCACGTAGTCGAGTGCCATTACTCAACGTGAGGCCAAAATGCAACCTTTGGACTGCAAGTGTCTTCTACTAAAGATGGTCATGAAAATGGAATCTAGTACTGTGTACATTTGGTCCTAACTCAACCAGTATTGATACAGTCAATGTCATAAGCAGACAAAACATTTTTAAACTTGTTTTAAAACTGTACAAAGGGTTTACTTTACAAACCTGCTATCTGACCATGCTGCATCTGGATAAAGATCTGCACATCAGAAGGTGCATGATGAAGACATTTCAGGCTTTTACCCCTAAGAATAAAACAGTTTTTATCTAATAGTTCACATTTACCCTTATTGACAGATGTTTGGGTTTTCGAACATAATACATAATACGTACTGAGTTCAAACCCATCCACTTCTTTACATTGTACTCCATACATAAATCTACAAGTAAAACTAACAATACAAGATTGGATGCACATGTTGCTACATACTGTAGGTTAATCTAATAAATGATACACACTGAACACACAGATCATGCAATACATGCCTTAAAACATATGTTACATACACCATGAATGTATGCAATGCAACTTACATTCACCACAGTACAGCCATGGCCAAACGTTTTGAGAATGACACAAATAGTAATTTCCACAAAGTCTGCTGCCTCATTTTTATAATGGCAATGCACATACTCCAGAATGTTGTGAAGTGTGATAAGAAGAATGGCAATGAATTGCAAAGTCCCTGTTAGTCATGTCCTCTTAGACACCAATTCCACTGCATTTCAGCCCTGCACAAGATGACCAGCTGGCATCATGTCAGTGATTCTTTGGTTAACACAGTGAGTGTGTTGACAAGGACAAAGGCTGAAGATGACTCTGCCATGCTGGTCGAGTTAGAATAACAGATTGGAAGCTTGAAAAGGACAGTTGTGCTTCAAATTGTTGTTTTTCCTCTGTTAACCATGGTTAACACACGCAGTCATCATTGCTTTGCACAAAAAAAGCTTCATTGGTAAGGATATTGCAACTAAATCAATCATATATCAGATCATCAGGAACTTCCAGGAGAGAGGTTCAGTTGTTGTTAGGGCCCTATCACACCTTGACGATTTAGGCAGCGCATGCCTGACGTGATCATTTTGATGGCAGACATTGAACTGCCGACGTTTTTTTGCAATTTTGGGCGTATACATAGCGTATTCATAACGAGTTCAACGTAAACATGACGTATTAGTAACTTATATAGAACGTTTCTCTAACTTATAGACAACTTATATCAACGAATGCGTAGCGTGTTGCCGGTGTTCACAATTTATGCCCAACGCCCAACGCCTGTCACACCTTGACGATTTAGCCAGCTTACGCCAACGTATGAAAAATTTGGCCAATACGTTGGCGTACGTCGTAGTACGTCGAAGTCGTCCAAAAATTTTGTGCATGCATAAAACTTTGTCACGTATGTCAACGTATGATTCATACGTCCCGCATCCGCCGGCAATAAGTTATGTGATCGTTGACGCACACGTTCACACATGTTATTTGTATGTTACGTACAAGTCGTAATACGTCAACATACCTTGAGACAGAACTGTCTTCTTGGCGAGGGGAGAGGAGATGGAGGCTGTCGTGTTTGCATTTGCAGGTACGTTTGCAGCTTGACCAGTAGAGGGCACTGTGACACTGGCAATGGAACCAACTTTTTTTGATTTTCTATCAACTTTATTAATGCCTTAGCAGTCACAAATCCATGAGTGTTAGGTATGCAGCCTACACCAGGGGTCTCAGACTCGCCGCCCTGTCTTAATGTGAAAGATTAATATTCGTGTGGCCCGCAATTTTGATATGAATGACACTTGTCGTGTGCGGAGCTGAACAAACCAATCACGGTGAGGTATATGGCTTTCGAGGGCGGGACCTCGGCTGAACGAACCAATCACGGTGAGGTATATCCCCACCGTGATTGGTTCGTTTAGTGGATCGGTTTGTGTCCATGGTCAGGAAACTCCTCAGATCTTAATCCCTTTAAGGACTTGTGGTCAGTCTTCAAGAAGCGGGTGGACGAACAAAAACTTGCAAATTCTGAAAAAAACTCCAAGCATTGATGATGCGAGAACAGGCTGCCATGAGTCAGGATGTGGCCCAGAAGTGAATTGACAGCATGTCATGGTGTCTGTGAATGAAAACTTAATGGAACTGTCAATAAAAGCCTTCGCCATGTATGAAATTCTTGTATTTACACATTATACAAAAATATCTAAAAACAGTGAAGAAGCAATGCTGTCATTCTTAAAAGTTTTGACCATGACTGTAGATGTATGTATGCTAGAGACACAAAAAAAAATGTCCTAAAAAATAATCCAGTCAACAGTTCCTTGGAAAGGAAAGGGAAAAAATAGAGACAGATGCTGAAGCGCTGCACCTTCAGTTCGTGCTCTTTTCTCTTTCTTTTAATAGCCACTCAGCATCAAGTTAGAGTGGTGACCTCTGGCTGAGTGTAGTTTGCAGGTGCCGCCAACATGTCTTTGCAGCTTTCTGCAAAGAAGTCAAAGCGACAGATGAGAATGCACTGATCAGAAGTGAAGTATTTTTCAATGTGATTAAATTATCTTATTTATCTACTTCACAACCAAAAAGGGAAATCTGTATTAGATTCATGTGACTAGAACCACACAATCAAAGGAGCAAAGGATTATAACGAAAAATGTCTACGTAGTTATTGAAATGCATATTTAAGATCAACATTTTCATTTACTACAATAATTTTGATTACGTTGAGATTTTCAAAGGATTTCAATGAATGCTCTATCAAGGGTTGACACACACAAGAGTATGGGGAAAGCCTGCAAAATCCACACAGAAAGGTCCCAAAATAGGATACAAAACAGGAACATTATTGTTACATTTGTGGAACATCTCAGTAGTTTTTCTTGGCATGTATGTGCATTGATGTAGACACTACTACCTCCAGACCAAGTATTGTTGTGGAAAAATGTATTATATTAAGAGTTATAATTAGGGTTGTCAAATGATTCCAATTTATAATCAGGTTATGTTATGTTTATAAAATGTACTATATCAATAAAGTCCATTAGAGCACTTATGCGAGAACAACGCTAAAAACTCACTGCATTTCAGTATGTGGAATCAAATTATGGAATGGATTGAATAAGGAACTCAATGCAATAAGATGAGTGATTTCAATGAGTCTTTGGACGCAGTTTGCAACACCTCTGTTAACCCCTCATCTTCCAATATGTTTATCGGCCTGCAGTTCAGCGCTATCCACTTGGCAAGAACATTCGTCAGCCTGTCAGTCGCAGACTTGCTCATATACAGTCAATGTCCACTTCTGGGTGTGACTGGCCATTGTTTTCCACCCCCAACAACTCAAGCACAAGATGCCCAAAGCATTAAAAACTAGGGATGTCCGATAATATCGGTCCACATTTTTTTCTAAATGTAACTCTTATGAACTATTTTTCTTGCCATTGTTAGTTGTACCAGGCATTAAAATGAACAAGAAACTGAAGAAACAAGGGTGGTCTAATAATTTTTTCTATGACTATATTAAAAATGATTATACAATGGTTAAGCTAAAACCCTTTTTAACACAAGAATCACAAGGTCTGTCATTTTTAGCTAGTAAAATGAATTTAAATAGCAATGTTCTTCTTCACACTAATATTTCCGCGGTCCACATGCGTCAGCGGGCCGCAAGAGGAGGCATCCACTTTCTCTGTCCATACTGTTAATGGAGACCTTTTAGTGGCAATCATGCAAGAGGAGTCACAAGAGAATATGGAAACTCATTGGAGCTTAGAAGCCTTTCTGTCTCTTTACGTCATTGGTGGATTTCTCTCTCTCTGAGCAGCACTTGAAAGGTTGGCCGTGATGTCGTTAAGGGTTACTTGTTAGGAAACAAGCTGGTCGTTGTCAACCAGGAGGATGTTTGCTTTCGTGTGTGTAAATTGCAAGTGCTTCCAGAGTCTTCTTTTTATGACACAATCCAAACAATGCTTTTAGGGACGTTGACTATTTCCTGTGCCTAATATCTACCATCATGCATCTACTATCCATATATTTTATTACATACAGTATATACGTAGTTAATCTAATATTGCCACTTTGGAACTTAATTTTGGATTTACAGTCACTATTATGTTTTATATAATTCCAAATGGTGGGTTTGTTGTTGTCAGGGAACGCTTGAACTCTTTTTGCTGCTAATGTGCACTACAATGTGTGTGATATTTGTATGTAACAGCTATTATGTACAGCTCACACATGGCTCCTGATTGAATTAGCCCCTCCCCTGTCTTACTAAGATTAGTTTTGAGGTGTTCTGTTTTTTCTCAGCTTTCTATTGCTTCTGTTTGTGTGATCAGAGGAAAGCTTGTATAATGATTTAATGGGCTAAGCAGATATATTAGCATGTTATTTGAGAAATCGGGCTGGGGTCCGACACATTCACAAAGACAAATTTTTTGATTTGGACATTGTGGATTTAACTAAACAAATAGAGGTAACAGCCACCCATTGGATAATTACTGCATGGGTGATCATGTTACAGCTAGCAAGTTATTTAGCACTAACTGATGCAGTGAGTCGCTTCTCATTTGTTAAGGCCCTGTTCCATACTGGCATTTAACGATTCCACATGTCTCCATCTGAATATAAATATTATCCGTATAAATATTATACGGTGGCTGAAAAATATCTGAATTAAACCTGTCAACATCCAGTTTGCTTCTCATAAAAGACAAGCTCCGCTCATCCCCTCATCACAACAGTCGTAGCTCCTGGATGGTCTGCATCAATTGTTTTGAAATCACATTTGGATCACTATTATTTTGGGATACTATTATTTTGGAGTACAGTCATTCCTTGCCACTCCGCGGTTCAGATTTTGCGGCTTCACTCTGATTGTTTTTCACAAATATACTAATTCATAAATCATGCTGTTTCCTGGTTGAAAACACCTTATTATTACAAAAAAAAATGCATATTGAAGCAAATTATAACATTTTTTGCTTAATTTAAGCATTTTCAAGGATAAAAATTGATAAATGAATTAAAATTAGGGCTGTCAAAACTAGCGCAGTAACACCACTAACTAATTAATGTAATTAATTACGTTAATTTTTTCCCTCATTGTCACTAGACAGACCGCTAGATGCAGTCATGGACATCACAACAAGGTCTTTATTATGCGTGTATGTGTGGTCTAAATCTGTGTTTTTCAACTACTGTGCCGTGGCACACTAGTGTGCCGTGAGGGATTCTCTGGTGTGCCGTGGGAAAGTATCCAATTTCACCTAATTATTATCCACAAATAATGTGCCGTTGCCGAGTGTCTGTGCTGCCTAGTAGTGATTGGCAGCGTAGCCATGTAATACACTTCCATATCAGTAGGTGGCAGCAGGTAGCTAATTGCTTTGTACAGGCAAAATAGTCAATGCATGGATGTCAGATGGCGATGACTGTGGCATTGTGGCGAGCGAAACAGTGATGGAGAAGTTTTTGAAAAGGAAAGATGCTAACTCTGAACTGCACCCTGGAAAAAAATCGGACCCAGATGAAGGCCCAAGTATGAGTTGAGGTCAAAAGAAAGCAAAGACGGATAGCTGAAGAAAAATCTCTTGCGCGAGGCAATACTAGACGTCTTTCATTTGGATTTACTTTCACTGGGGATGCAAGGAAACGACTACGTTGTGCTTGGTGTGTGGTGAAAAGCTATCCAACAATGCACTGGTCAAGTGTAAGCTTAAACGCCATCTCCAAAAGAGACTGAGAGTTGTTGAGGAAGAGCGTCGTGAGCGTCGTTTTTTTTTTTCCTGCCAGGCTATTAGCTCTGTGTTCATCCAAACAGGCCCAGGGTCCACACTGAGTGAGTAGAAATGTGAATGGTTCTAAAATACTTTTGTTTATTTGATTCCTATACTAACACTGTGATGAGAACAACTTTATACTGTCAATGTAGGCTACAGAGTTCATTTGTTAGCATTTTCGGTTGGTGGTGTGCCTCGGGGTTTTTTCAATTTAAAAAAATGTTGAAAACACTGGTCTAAATAAACAGAAATGCAAAGAAAAACAATAAGTGGGTATTCTTATCACTCACTTTGTAACTCTTAATGCCATTTATGTATGCTTGTAAATCCCAGAAAATTGACTCAAAACGTGAATTCAATTTAAATGACGCGGTGTCTTTGAACACAACTCCTCATTGCTCATAATAACGCAGTTAAAGTCTGATTTAAATATTCTGCTATTAAAGAAACCAGTGTTTTGTAAATAGATTTTCAGACATGTGTGCCATCCCTTAATTTGATTTAAATTTTCAGTTAATTTTGCGCTGTTAATACATCCAAATATAGATAATCCTGCCCTGTCATTTATCTTTCTTTCAATAAAATACAATAAAAAAGGGCATATTTCAGACATATTGTGACATGGTGATTAATCATGATTAATTTGAAAATGGGATTAATCAGATTAAACATTTTAATCATTCGACAGCCGTATTAAAATACATATATAAGACATTCAGAAGACACTGTGAATGATATGTAGTGTTCTACACTGGTCACTAAGTGTCAGTAATGTTACTGTAATGTTTGGTGATACACCTAAATGCCAGACATGATTGGCGGTTTGAATTCTCTCACAATGGGCACAATAATCCCTAATAAAAATCCCGAATATAAAGACGGGCTAACGTTGCATCCATAACCCATGGCAAGATGAAACTCAATTTGGAACCGCCCAATGTCACTTCCTGTCTGCAACCCTAAGGAACACATTTATAGCAACACAAGCACAACTGTTATTTATGTCTTAAATGGCTTTACTTTGCTCTTATTATGTCTACTATATTGAGTAATATGAGTGTAAAGGTGACTACAGGGGTGTTAGTTCATGTTTATAGGGCTCTAATAATGTCAAAAAACGTATTTAGAAGGTCGTAAACAGGATTTCTATGCACTACCTACAAGAATATTCCATTTATAAATAAAGACTCCTACTTTGTGAAAATTCACTCTGGTCTGGAACCAATTAACCGTGATAAACGTATTATTAGGATATACTGGACTATTATTTTGGAGTACTACAGTATCACACTTCGACATGTCAAAAGTTTGGAATGGCTGGCGCCGTCTGTTAATGTCTAGATACGTCTGTATCAGCTGAAAAAAACAATGAAAGAGTCCTAAAAATGTACACGTTAAACAGCGCGGTGGGACAAAGCCTATAAACAACCATGTTGAAAGACGCATCCTCTGGTCAATACAAGATCTTGGTGAAAAATGAATGCAGAAATAAATGGACAGAAATAAATGTTGTGACATTGCAGAAGCTTGTAAAAATGTTCCAACAAAAAATTTGAGTGTGTGACCTTTTCTTTGGCCATTCAGTATATGAAGACTGGCATTGAAAAACACAACATAATATAAAAATATCCAAATAAAATATTTAGTTTAATGTCTGATTTTCTTTTCAGTGGAATCTTTTTAAATGCCAATACTTGTTTTGGTGTCTCTTTTGGCAAAGAGTTCGTTTTGATGCCGAAACCAGTGTCCTGGCTCCATAGCTAACATGCTGGGACGCTGTGCAATTATGTTGTTGACCGTGTAACACACCATACAGCTACACGACATTACATACATTCAGGGACAGAGGGGGCTTTTAGGAATGATGTTGAAATTTGCTTGTAATAGGTTCTGTCAAAAAAGCATTGCTAAGTAGTCTCACTGGAGGCAAACTGCAGTAAGTGCCCCATTTATGTGATATTCTTTTTTCTCAATGTTCTAATGAGCTTTCAGAGGAAAATGTATCTCGGCAAAGTGCCATTTTGTAGGAAAGCACCTTTAGTGCTGTCAGACTCGATGGAGACAAGAATGTGGATGGTAGGATTTGAGTTCAGGATGTCATGCCCATATACTGTATATGGCTGCTAAATATTGCGCCTCTTTTGGGATGTTTGCAAAGCTCAGATGAAAAATTGAGTGAAACTAATCGAGACATCTTCTCTTCCCACTTCATTGGATTCACACTTCCAGAAAAGTCCAAAGTATAATTGTGCTCATGTCAGGTGTATTAAAGCTACCTGATAATCTTAACTACAGAATATGACTTTAAAGTATTTTCTTAGACACAAAAGGTTTACTGTAAGAGTCACTGGCAGCAGTTATTCAAGCAATTATTCAAAAAAAAACTTTTTTCCTGAGCACATACAGACAGACAAATGATGCAATTAGAACTACAAGGCTCTTCCATCGATTCAGTTCTGAACTCTCAGCTGACTAAAATTAAAACTGCCATCTGCCGCAGCTGCATTCTGCCAGAGAGATAGAAAAGTAAAGTAAAGTAAATACATGTGGGTGCACACAACATATACACTCTGTTTCCCTTCAATTAAATAAACGTGTCAAGTTTGTGACCATGTATGCAAGTCTACCACGATGCCGTGTTAATGATGCACTCAATGTGACACACAAGCAGTGATGCAGACAGAAGAGAATGCAAACTACCACTTTAGGAGTCCAGATCAATATATAAATCACAGAAACAAAAGAAAAGGTTCATTAAATAGTTTGCAAGCTGCCATATTTTCCTTCATTTTTTAGTCTTTTGTTTTATTTTTTGGTCATTACATGAAAAATACTACAGTAGAACCTTGGTGTTTTTTGGTTAACACAGAATATTTACGGCAAAATTTTGCCACGGTTTGCATACATTTTCAGGTGAACGTACAATATGGTGTGCGTCTTGTTGTGTTATGAATACACTGCGTGAATGCAACTGTGCTCATAATGTATTTTTTATCACAAAATGTCATTGTTAGCAGCTTGCTAATACACGGAAACAGGAACCAAAAGTGGTTGACTCTATTCTTTGCTAACTAACACAATTACGCCACAAATGTAAAAAAAAAAAAAATTATCACAAAAAACGTTTATGTAGTTTTACAATTATAGTTTTACATGCGTAAAAAATTCTAAATGCACTTAAATACATATAAATGACAAATGAAAGGGATAAATGAACATTTAAAGTGACTTTTACCTTCACTGAAGACATGACGGGCCTAGTGGTTAGCATGTTGGCCACACAATCCGATCTGGGTTCGAATCTCCGTTGGGCATCTCTGTGTGGAGTTTGCATGTTCTCCCCGTGTGTGTGTGGGTTTTCTCCGGGTACTCCGGTTTCCTCCCACATTCCAAAAACATGCGTGTTAGGTTAATTGGTGACTCTAAATTGTCCATAGGTATGAATGTGAGTGTGAATGGTTGTTTGTCTATATGTGCCCTGCGATTGACTGGCGACCTCACTTCGACCTCTCGCCCGAAGTCTAGATAGGGATAGGCTCCAGCATACCCGCGACCCTAGTGAGGTTAAGCGGCATAGATTGCTCCCAAAGACACAATGTGGCAGCAAGATCAACCTGATCAACCTGTTTATTGAAACACCATTTTTTATTATATATATATTTATATTTATATTTATTATACACAATAGTGTGAAAAAGTGTTTGTCACACTTAAATGTTTCAGATCATCAAACAAATTAAAATATTATACAATGACAGCACAACTGAACATAAAACGCAGTGAAAATAAAGTAATTGAGATCTATCAGTCTGGAAAAGGTTATAAAGCCATTTCTAAAGCTTTGGGATTCTAGCCAACTACAGTGAGAGCCATTATCCACAAATGGCGAAAACATGGAACAGTGATGAACCTTCCCAGGATTGGCCGGCCAACCAAAATAGAAAAGTGCAGCGACGACTCATACAAGAGGTCACAAAAGACCCCACAACAACATCCAAAGACCTGCAAGCCTCACTTGCCTCTGTAGTGGCCTAGTTAAAGTCCTGACCTGAATCCTATTGAGATGCTGACCTTAAAAAGGCGGTTCATGCTCAAAAACCCTCCATTGTGGCTGAATTACAACAATTCTGCAAAGATGAGTGGGCCAAAATTCCTCCACAGCACTGTAAGAGACTCAGTGCAAGTTGCACTTGTGTTGTCATTGACTATTATATAAATTTGTTTGCTGTTGTCAAATGATTACCATTTTAAATCAGATTAATCATGTTTTCAAATGAATTAATCATGATTAATTACCATGTCACACTATGTCACTGAGATATGTCCATTTTTACTGTATTTTATTGAAAGAAAGATAAATGATAGGGCAGGATTACAGTATATATATTTGTATGTATTAACAGCACCAAATTAACTGAAAATGTCAATCACGTTAAAAGATGGCAGACATGTCTGAAAATCTATTTACCTAACACTGGTGTCTTTAACAGTAGAATATTTGAATCAGACTTGAACTGTGTTATTATGAGTAATGGGGAGTTCGGTTCAAAGGCGCCACATAATGTATGCTCAATTCACGTGTTGAGTGAATTTTCTGGGATTTCTGAGCATATTTAAATGCAGAAAATTGTACTTCCGCATTAAGAGTTAGCAAGAAAGTGAAAAGATTTTTTTTTCTTTGCATTTCTGTTAATTTAGACCACAAATACACGCATAATAAAGACGTTGTGATGTTCGGCGTGTCCGTGAATCTCACAGTCTGTCTAGTGACAATGAGGAAGTGTCGTTGCAATGACGAATGGACTAGAGCCGTATTTGTTTGGAGTTGGAGATACATATATGGTGTTGGAATTGCACTGCTGTTGATGTGTTCAGGTCAGAATAAAGTTAGAAAAGAGCGTCTGACTCTGTGTGACTTTGTGGGGAGCTGTGTCTTCATAACAGAGTGCCGTGGCTTGCCATGGTCCGTATGCGTTAATTACACTAAAACAGTATTATAATGATAATAATAATGATAATTATTATTATTATTTGTATTATTATTAAATTTCACTTTATTCATTATTTTTATTCATGTTTTTATTGAGGTATGCAATTTGCATACATGCAATTTTGTGTATTTGAGTTTGAAGAAATGAATAAATCAATAAAATTGCTTATTTTGACCTCATTATTCATAATTACAACTTAACAACCATTAGAAAATGTGGCTCCCAGGTTGACACCAGTTGAGAACCTGTTCTTATTATGCTAGAAATTACGGATCCTTTAGAATGGTCCAAAAGATCACGTTTCCTCAAAATTGTCATGGGTTGTCAGTATAAAAATTTCTATTCAACAAATAGACATTTGCGTTAAGTCAAAAATCGTCCAGGTTAAGAATGATTTGAGGTATATATTTTCATAATCTAAAATGTAACTACCGTTTTCCGGTGTATGAACCTCTACTTTTTTCTCATGCTTTGAACCCTGCAGCTTATACGGTGATGCGGCTAACTTATGGCTAAAAGAACTACAGTTCCCATGATGCTTAGAGTGCAGCTTCAGGAAGTAGTGAATATATATGCCATATAGATACATATATAGCTTTTTATTTACGCACATATTGCCCAGAATTAGTTTGAAAACAATTTAAATTATCATAAAAATGTTTCACTGTGCTTTATATTGATAAGCATGCACCAGAATCGCCTGTCTGCCTTGCTGGCACTTGACGAGTAATCAGATATGCCACACATCTTGTGTTGACTTTTACTTTGTTTCTTATTATTGGAAGAATGAACAATAGCCCGTAAAATGTGCAGCCAATTGACGACAACTTGTCACATGCTAACCCTATCTATGCCAGCGTGTGTGATCGCTCACGTTTCAATATCATTTCACTTTCTGGCATCTTTGTTTACATTTGGCTGGCGGCATCTAGCTAGCTCGCAGCTACAAGTGGCTAGTACATTCATGGGATACGTCAATCATCCATCATCATCACAGCTTACTTTTTTAAAGTGTCACGTAACAATCTTGCTGTCTTGTTATCATTACAATACTTGTGGCTTGTCTTCTTTATGGTTTTATATACATGATGTAACCATGTAGTAACAGGTACATTCATGGTAACATGCAATACTTACAGTATTTTGGTCCTTTCAAGCATTGCCAGAACTTCCTTCCTGCGTGCATTGATTCACACAGCAACATAGAAACGAACGCCTACACCTAGCATTAACCTTTCCAAACTCAAAAACAAAAACAGCAGCAGTAGTAGTGGCAGCTCCAATATGTAAAGTTACATTTTGGTAGTGGCTTGAGGCATTGAGAGCGTGAGTGAGTGGTGAAGCTAATCACTAGCCAGTGTGGGGTTGCCAAGGTGTCAATATGCCAGTAACATAGTTTGATCGGCAGTACAAAGTTAATAATAATAACAACACATTATATGTACAGTAAATGTAGCGTTGTCGTTTTTTTCAGAACGCTTTATAGACAGAATAAGTGTTTCCCATTACGTGCGTTCTTAGCTGCGTCTTTTTATCTGTTTTTATATCTTTAGAACGCACAGAAAAAGAGAAAGACACACTAAATCCCATATGGAAACGAAACAGAAAAAAACTTATTTAAAAAAAATTCAACTTTCAGTCACCTTCAGTTTATTTTTCACATATTGTGCATCATATAAGGCTTATATGATTTGCTATTGAAAGTGGCCACTTTTGCATTTTTTTCATACAGGATAATAAAATAAATGTCATAAGAATCACGTGAAAACTTTGTTATGTGTTAAATAAGGAAATCACATGCCAACATATGTTCCATACTGTACATGTTACATATAATTTTTAAAATCATAATAACTACAATTTAAAAAGAATATGAAACATGTATAATTTTTAAAATCATAATAACTACAATTTAAAAAGAATATGAAACATGTATGGTATGGTACGTTGACATGTGAGTTCCTTACACAGTATACTAGATACATTTTCACGATTCTTTTAAAAGTTATTATATTATCTTGTGTGGAAAAAAATGTGTCCACTTTCAAGAGTAAATCATATCCTTATATTATGCACAATATACAGTATGAAACATAGTGACTGAAAGAAAAAAATGTTTTGTAAGTTTTTCCTATTTCTTTTCCATATGGGATGTGTTCATGCCTCACACAAGTATTGTGGATGATGGGCAAAATTCCAAAATAAATGCATTATTTCCTTTAAATTCAGTGGGTGTGGATTATATACTGGTGCGCTCTAAATTATGGTAGATTTGTGTGGCTTATAATAAACCTGAAGTGATGCAGTGGTTCCTTTAACCTGTAAGTTCTGCTCTGTGTAGTTGAAATTCACAGCCCAGGAACAGGATGCAGCCATAAACGCAATCAGCCTAAAATCTACTGTATGGCCTCTTATTGTCAATAGAAGTCATGGCTAGACATCATGTGGGAGAGTTTGACTCATCTCTGGGCTTCATGTGTGCATGATTTACAGGCGTGACAGTCTCCATGAATGAGCTGTGTGACTGACTGACTAGTGACCAGACAGCCTTCTTGTCACCTTGTATTGGCTGTTACTCCCCTCCTTGAGTCGAGGATTACAGAAGATGAATCGCTGCCCACAAGTAACTCACCACTATGGATGCTGGGGTCTCCTGGGCTTAGTAGAAAGCAGGTAGCTTCTTTTTTAGTTCTGTCTCGCCCCCGGGAGCAACGCAGGGACCACTTTTCATTGGGGGACAACGGCTGGGTCAGACTGCTGTCTTCCTCCTCTGAGAGGGCCACATTTGCATCCCCGTTCTGTTTGGAGTCTGACAAGAAAACAGAACACACAACGATAAATGCCAAAGCTTTTACCAAGAGTCCCCCGAGGGCTGGAACTATAAGGTAGCGCTAGATTGCATGGAACCTTTTTCTTTCTTTGATGAAATCCAATTTGACTGCCATGTAATAAGGAAGAATTAGATCTTGTGTGCTACTGTCTTCATGACTAAGCAATGTTCATCTTGCTTGCTGGTAAAGCCTTGGAAGGAGTAAAGTGAAAGTGAAAATTAATTATAAGGTTAACGATAATAATGAAAGTTTATCATTAAATAAAATGTGAAAAAAGTGCTGTCACCCATTATTATAAATACAATGTTAAGTGTTACAAAAAAATCAAACAATAATTTTTTGGTATGAAAAAGCATATTTAAGTGTCCAATGAAAGGTTAAAATAAATCTAAAACATAGAAATGTCACATGACATCACCCTTATTATCTAATAATAACAATAGTATAGCAATAAGTCATAACAATAATGCAATTATGACAAAAATACAATTCTAAATGATTAAAGGAAGCCTTTTAATATAGAATGATGGTCTGACCTGATCGGTTCCTGCTCACGTTCTCCTCAGCCGCCAGTGGACAAGTGTCGCTCTGAGTGCTGTCTCTGTGTGAGTTTGTCTCTGACTTTCCAAACGATGCAGAGTCCGTTTGAGTATCTGGATTCGGATTGTGCTTATTCTTCTTTTTGGGCAGCTTCTGTTTGGCCATGGCCAGTGAGTAGTACATCCCAAAGTTATTCACGATGACCGGGACCGGCATTGCGATGGTCAGGACCCCGGCCAGCGCACACAACGCTCCCACCATCATGCCCAACCACGTCTGCGGGTACATATCTCCATAGCCTAGAGTTGTCATGGTGACGACGGCCCACCAAAAGCTGATAGGGATGTTCTTGAAGTGTGTGTGATGACAGCCCGTGGGGTCGTCTGGACTGGCGCCGATACGCTCGGCGTAGTATATCATGGTGGCGAAGATGAGCACACCCAGTGCCAAAAAAATGATGAGCAGGAGGAATTCATTGACACTGGCCCTCAAAGTGTGTCCAAGCACACGTAGACCAACAAAGTGTCGTGTCAGCTTGAAGATCCGAAGAATACGAACAAACCGCACCACTCGGAGAAAACCCAGCACGTCTTTGGCCGCTTTGGATGACAGGCCGCTCAGGCCCATTTCCAAGTAGAAGGGTAAAATAGCCACAAAGTCAATTATGTTCAGGGTATTTTTTATGAAGACCAACTTGTCTGGGCAGCAGATGATTCTCACTAGGAATTCAAAGGTGAACCAGACGACGCAGACACCCTCCACCAGGATGAGGATGGGCTTGGTCACCATCTCCCACCTCTCCTCTGAATGTGTCATGTTGCCCACAACCACCAGCTCTGTGCGGTTTTTCAGCTCGTTGAAGGCTTTGTGAGTCTCCAAGCAGAAGGTGGTGATGGATACCAGGATGAAGAAGAGGGACGCAAGCGCCACTCCCTAGTGAGACACATCGAACAGTTAGCCATCAACACATTTAAGCAACTATATTTAAGATACTTTGTGGAAAAATTCCATGGTGTTACACAGGCCTTCCTTGGGATGCAACAGAAGACTTCAGGGTAGGCACATCAGCTTGCCAAAACTAAAGAAAATATGTTTTTTTCACCTGCTAAGCTAACAGTTATGGCAAAGGCAATTTGTTTCATTATTTAAACATTATTTTGTATTTCTAGTTCCTAGTTCTAGTTTCTAGTGAACTAATAAACATTTTCTGGGTTGAGCAGAAAAACGCCCCAAAACATGCTCCAATAGTGCCTGCCAGTCTTTGATCATTCCTAGTTTAGATGATTAATGACTAGGGGTGTCACGAGATCTCATGAGATTAAAACATGACAAGATTTCTTGTTTGGAGAAAAGCTGTCTCGTGAGAACAGGATAGCCAGGAGCCTCTCAGATTGTGAACTAAGGCATCGCAACTATGAATAATAATACATGTAATATGGAAATGGATGTGTGCAAGGCATTATTGGAAACGCACATTAAGTGCTTAACACACACTATAAACTAGGGATGTCCCAAGTCTAAACAGGCAGTTTTGTGGCGTTGAAGGAGATGAGGTCTTTGAGTTCCTTCTTTGTTTTTCAAACACTTTTCCCGCAGATGCCGTCTGATGGTTATTGCGCTGCAGTCGGCACCAGTAAGGGCCTTAATGTGGGTGGAAGACGCCCTGTGTCTTGATGGACAGCCAATCCGATCCTCCGGCTCAGCGCAGGTGTGATTTTTTTGGGTCTACCTCTTGACTTTTTTGTTCCATAATGCTCAGGATCTTTGAAAAAATTTAGAATGACTGATTTACTGCAAGGCCGCACAGTGGTCTAGTGGTTAGCACGTTGGTCAACACAGTAACAGTAACAGATCGGGAAGACCTGGGTTCGATTCTCCCCTGGGCATTTCTGTGTGGAGTTTGCATGTTCTCCCCGTGCGTGCGTGGGTTTTCTCCGGGCACTCCGGCTTCCTCCCCCATTCCAAAAACATGCAGGTGAGGTTAATTGGCGACTCTAAATTGTCCATAGGTATGAATGTGAGTGTGAATGGTTGTTTGTCTGTATGTGCCCTGCGATTGGCTGGCGACCAGTCCAAGGTGTACCCCGCCTGTCACCCGAAGTCAGCTGGGATAGGCTCCAGCATACCCCCGCGACCCTAATGAGGAAGAAGCGGTATCGAAAATGGATGGATGGATGATTTACTGCACCCAACCCAACGCTGCGAGAGGCCTTCCTTATGCAGTTCGACAATCCGACCAAGTTCAAAAAAAGAAAGCTTCTTAGCTTTAGCCATCAGGAGGGCATGACAGTGTGAGTGCCTGACAGAAAATGAACATTTTGAGCAGATTTTGACTTTTATAGCCTGTGGTCTTAAACTTTTGATCAGCTGATACACAGCCTATTGCAGTTTAATTGTTTTTTTCAGTAAATTACTTTTTCAAAATGTTTTTTGTCTCACTCTTTCTTGTTTTTGCATATTGTAGCTCTACTTAAAACCTCATTAAGATCCAAATGTGCAACATGCAAATTCTAGCAATTTTTCAAATGGTCTTCAGATTTTGATCAGGAGTGTGTATATATATATATATGTATATATATATACAGTATATACACACTAGGTCCCCATCGCAGGTCGAATTGTTCTTAAGTCGGAGAAAAGGTAACATTACCAGTTATATAGGTACTACATGTACATGTATACATATACAGTATATGCGTAAGTATGTAAATATGAGTTTGGATGCAGTAGTAATATTAAATGAGGATAATTAATAAAAAAAAACAATAATAAAAATGATATCATAATACGTAATGATAACTGTTATTTACCTTTGAAGAGGAGTGGTCAAGCATGCGTCGTTGTGGAGGAGGAGGAGCAGTTATTGAAAAAAAGAACAAATGGTCGTCGTCGTTAGACTCTTCTAAAAGAGGTAGTGTTCAGTGGGTGGTGTAGAATTAAGCAGGCTTATTAACTCTTCATAAACTTTAATCACACGCTCTGTCTGGGTTGTATCATACAACTCTTAGCCTTCCTCTCTCCTCTTCCTTGTCCTCGACCAACCTCCTGTTGGTCCCATTAGCAGTGTCACAGTGCCCTCTACTGGTCAAGTATGTAGTAGTACAAATATGGAGTTACAAGGCAAAATACATGAAAGTATAGACCAGTCCGCTTGTGTTCGTATCCGCGAATGTTCGCTAGTCGGATGTTCGTAAATTGGGGACCTAGTGTATATGTATATGTATATATATTTTAAAATGTTTTTTTCCTGTAGATTTCCATATACAGGGTATATCCATGTTTAATTCCAATGAATTCCCATGGAAAATGTGAAAAATTTAAACCCTACTTACAGCAAATGGTCCTATTGTAGAACCACTGAAACGATTAACAATCAATTCCACATAATCAACATATTTCTTCGAGATCAATTAACCCATTATTATTATCCTTTATGATTACACCAGTCTTGAAGTCTTCAAAGTATGTTGAAATGGAGCATTGCCATGTATGTCAATACACAAACTAAAACTAGTTCACTTACGGAGACAATGGCACACAATATAAGGTCACACACAGGGTAAACCCACCCAAATGGCCAAAATCTTATTTCTTTTAAACCTAAATGACACTGTCAAGGAGGACGGAAGAAAATTACAAAAAGGTATTATATTAGGACATTTCTATAATGAACAATGAGTCATGAAGGACTCACCTGTCAGGTAATACAAACATCCCTAGTTACATGTCAGTGGAGGCAATTCAATTCAATAGGCCTATATCTGTTTGTTTTAACATTGTGAGCAGCCTGTCTTTTTCGTTTACTAAGGCCTGAACAGACTGTAATGTACTCACATCCTAAACAATCTCCCAGCTGGATAAATATGTACTTGCATCTGATGTGTACTCTCTTGTTTACTTTATAGTGTTCGGATGTGTGCTTGAAAACAACAGCAGATATAAATGCCCAATGGGGTGTAAATAAGAGCATGCTATGGCGCAAACTAGTGAACGGACAGAATAGGTAACAACAATTCATGTCTCTCCAGTGTGCACAGGTAATGTGCAGCTTTCTACCTTGGCAACCGTCTTGAGCTATGAGGCCTGATCCCTTGAGAAGTATGATGAGAGACAAGAGGAAAGACCGACTGGCCTTCACTGCGCCCCTGGAGGATCTAGGAAACCCCTCACTGCATAGACACGTTTTCCCATAGACGGTGTGGGCACGCTCTGTATACGTGTGTGTGTGTGTGTGCGCGTGTGTGTTCCAGATATTACTCATCCTGTGGGTACTGTGGGGACATGAGAGTGTTTACATTATGTGGGGACGCACTTCCCTTTTAAGGATGAAACGCTATCATCAGCCATCACACAAAATGTACTCATTCCAGAATGAAGGTTTAATAAATTTAGAGATAAGGTAAATGTTAGGTAAACAATGCTTTGCATGTGCATCACACACTATAAACAAAACAGGACAGGAAGTAAACCAAAGGGTAAGACTCCAATCCAATAAGGGGCAGCATATTGCCATTTTTGGTTTACTTTGAAAATATACGCAAAAATTTTGCAGCGGTTAGCGTACAATATGCCGTGCGTCTTGTCGTGCTATTAATACACTGCGTGTTTGGAACATATTTTTAACATATTTTAACATATTTTTATAACTGGAAATTGGCACCGGGAGCCATTGTCCCTCAGCTGAGTGGCCGTCTATGACGTCATCAGCGGTTGTTAGTTCTTTGCTAACTAAGACAGTTACGTCACAAGTCTCTGCTTTTCTTATTGATCACGGTTGCAAAATAACCCAAAGACCAAAGATAGTTCGGATATTTTGACATGAAGTTGTATGACATCCCCATCAGCAGTGGACTATATCAACAGTGACTTACCCCCCCATTTGGTTCCGCGAGTCCAGTTCTGGTCGGATTTCCGTGACAAGGAACGTAGTTCTACTTAGTTGCTGGCTCATTTAC
The DNA here is from genome assembly GCF_027744805.1 of Dunckerocampus dactyliophorus. Taxonomy (NCBI): domain Eukaryota; kingdom Metazoa; phylum Chordata; class Actinopteri; order Syngnathiformes; family Syngnathidae; genus Dunckerocampus; species Dunckerocampus dactyliophorus. Next base: position 29,815,127 of record NC_072819.1, on the reverse strand, counting down.
AGTAAGTAAAGAGTTTGGCTTCTCAAAACAATATGCGTTCAAAAGAGTAATACATTTGCATCATAAAAAATGCCTCCTCAAAAAAATCTGACCTCACAAATCGCTCGGCGATTCTCCCACCGTGTCCCTGTGCACTGTCGCCTCGCCATTTGTGTGTACAAAAAAAAATGATTTGAATGAAGACATTAACTTGTGAATGTATGAGCCCCTGGAAATCCTGCATGGAAGTATGAAGTAGGACTCTGTGTATATCGGCATTTCACTTTAAAACGCTGTACAGTCTTAGATAATGTTGGACGTGAATTAACAGCAACTTGTACGACGGTAGCGCTGTAATACGCTCTTGCGTGAAAACTACAATGTTCTCCTTGACGGGCCCTGACAGCGTGGCACCAAAGTGTAGTGTTGTATTGTTGTACTAAGTCACAGCTTACCATGGTGTACAAAAATGCAGTTTCTTTTCGCGTTTAAGTCGTCTCTTCCTGCAGCGGACTGAGTGAGACAGCCGCAGAGGGAGAGCGCTGCTCTGTGTGTGAGGGGGAGGGGCCAGGTACAGGCAGCAATTAGACAGACACACAGGGAGTGGCACTTTATAATTAAAATTGCCCTTTCATAATTACAATAGCAAAACACCACCAAAGAAAGCAACACAAAAGACAATAATTTGCCTAATAGTAATGAATAATAGTAAGCTTTGATTGTAGCAAAAATATGTTCTCCAAAAAACTTGCCATGCACCACTTTACTTTTATAAAGCTTGCACAGATCATACACATGCACACTTTAAAAAGGCAATGCCTTCTTAAGTGTACTACGCACCCATTTTATGCACACTATATTTTGTTAAAAACCTTTCCATCTGTCTTTCTGGACTAGTAACGTGTATTCGTTTCGTCAACAAGCATAGCACACACACGAGAACCTCTTGTGGTGACTGAGATCAAAACTGTGACTCTTCCTGTTGTGTATGTGCTGTGTTCATGAGCCCACGAGCCCTTGGGAGCATTTCGTTTACTCAAATGCCGAACGATCTCAGCTACTAAACAGAGCTAGGGTCTCCACCTCTGTTGAGGAAGATGCTGGTGGTCCTCGCACACTATTTGCTCTGCCAATAAAAGACCTTACCTTAAAGTAGACAGGACATGTGGGTGAGTACTCTATAGCCACTTTTGCACTGACTTTATAAGCCGGCATCTTTCCGTTTTTTTTCCATGTCGAGGTTGTGTATAAACAGCACCAAAGTGGAATTGGGGTGTCGCAAAACTGGCAGAATGCCGTCTGTGTTGAAGGCAATACTGTAATGGCGGGACAGTGGTGAGAAGTTTGAAAGTTTTTTCTCCTTCCCTTCCACTGTCACGCCCTTTAATTATCTGATTCCGGGTTGCCGTGAAGCTGTGTAAAAAGCGCACAATTCCATCAATATCCCGCTTTGTTGGGTTCTGTGTAAAATACAAGAGTGGAAGATGCTGGATCTGATACGGTAATTACCCAGGATCGCTGTAGGACAACAAAGTTGTAGCTGTGTGTTAGTGCGCAGGCCTCCATGTTGGCTACTCAATAAATCCGGCGGTATTTAATGCGTCTGTGTTGTTTAACACCTGACACACAGCGAGAGACACCACAATCTCCTGATCACACATCTCCAGTGGAAACTTTAAACACATCTCAAAGATTTATTAGTGCAACCGCTATGGTGTGGCGTTGCCACCACAGAGTGCTTTCGTCTTAGCTTCGCCTGCTGATGACATGAAAGCTAGTGGCGGAAATTTCGGCTCTTTTTAGAGAACCGGTTCTTTAGGCCCGGCTCACTAAAAAGGGACGATTCTTTCGGCTCCCAAGTGGTTCCTCAGATTTTTTTGGTTGTCTTAAAATCAATTTTAATACTAAATTATGTGCATTGTGTAAAATTAATTATTAATGTAAAAAATACATGATCAAACGTTTATTATTTAAATAGATTTATTAAATGAGCAGCTACAAAAATATAATGTTATGTTATAAATAAAATACAAAAACAAAGACCCATCTCAATAGACAAATTAAGTCAAAATAGATCAAATCTCTTCTTGCAATTTTTCTTTGACCCCAACATTTGCTGTTGACAGACAAAAAGGCCAGGAAAAATCGAATTGGCTCCCCCGACGACGCAAGCTGGCTCCTGTCGTTCAAGAGCTGTTAGAGCCGATTCGTTCGCGACCGACACATCACTAATGCAAGCATGGGTTATAATATGGCCAAATGATGTATTGCATGAAAGTTAATGCAGTTGCAACTCTGCGGTCGGGGGCCCCACCAGACCCAACAGGTGGCACAGTTTTCTTTCCAGTATGTATTTTATATTTCATGCAGAGTACTGATTCAATAACAATATTAATGTAGAAAAATAATCATGCCACATAAATTTTATAGTGTTGTTTTTATAGACTGGCATGGGCAAGTGAAATATATGACCTACGCTGCATGCAAATATGGTAGTGCCCCGTGAACTAGCAACAAGTGGACAGGAATCAGAGCAGTTCTGCTCATCTGTTGCTGTTCTTGCTGGCCAATAAATACCATAAATTCCGGTGTATTTTTTAAAATTCCGATCCTCACGTTCGGTGATCCAGACTGTCGAGCGGCAAAAATGGCCGCATAACACCAACCAAAAAGAAGCTCATGAACACCCACGAGGAAGAAGCAGCAGCAAGTGTTTGTGTGCATCCACATCAGCCATAGACAGTGTGAGACAGCTCTGGAAAGTTTGGCTGCAATTCTGCTAAAAAATGAACAGTCGGCACCGTGAAACATTTGCAATGCCATCATGCAAAGAAGAGTGCACCACTCACAGGATCGAACACCTCTGGATTCACGGTGTACAGAGTGCCCCGTTTTTGACGTGCTACACCGCTCTACTTCCAACCAGTCAGGCAAGTAAAACAATAAATTCCATCAATCTTATGCCAACATTGAAGCAGCAAACAAATTATACTTCAGATCTTTGGTTAGCATCCTAATTTAAACCGTGCAAACATTTATGGCCCTACCTTTGAAAACAATCAGAATTGTTAGGAACCGGCACCTAAATGAGGAATTGCAATCGGAACCGGAATCGCTCAAATTCAAATGACGCCAAACCCTACACAACATACATACACACAAACTTGGCATCAACTTTAAGTAACAATCAAGAAAGAAACAATGTCAGAACAAGCTGCTGTATAAAATAAAACAAATACACATTATTTCTACATAAGAAAACAAATAGTAAACAAAAAATAAATGAATGGGACAAAGTAAATAAATCAACTATAAATTATCACTGTTTTGCAAAGTCAAATATGTGTGAATATCTTGTTTTGGCTAAAACACAAAGATAATAGGTCTGCTTTCATGGATAACTAAGGAAATTAAAAGAATATTCACATTTGAGAGGCTGAAATCAGAGGATATTTACATATTTAAATAAAAAACGATTAATCGATTACCAAAATACCTGTTGATTAATTGGGTAATCAATTTACCATCGATTAACTGTTGCAGTTCTACAATCCTCCATCTTCAAATTGTTTAATCGAATTGCCTTTTTTTGCGTTTTTTTTTGTTTACATAGAAAATCAAAATTGAGCCTGTTAACACATTTGATTGCTGATGTATTTCTAATGTATATGCAGGATATATAAGCTTACGAGGCTAACTTGCTGCTAGCACTCTGTGTCTCCACTCACTAGTTGCCCCACCTCCACGTACTGGGACAAAGAGGCTGAATGTCTGAGAGGAGGGTTCACTCGCTCCGTTAATTCCACTGAAGCACCAACGCGTACACACATATGCAGAATTAACCTTCCTGTCATCCAGCCTGTTTGGTAAAGAGAGACGAGCAAAACAAACACCCATTCATGCACATTTATCGAGGCCGGCAAAATAATCAACTTTGTTGTTGTTTTTTTGTCGTTCGATTAATTGATTATCGTGACAGGCCTAAATACAATATAGTTCATTATTATGTATATAGTATACTTTTGGATAAACAGTGACACATGTTGCCATTACTGAACATTGATCAAATCAATGACGCTTCTGTCACTTGTTTTTTTTCCTTCAAACTCAAATGCCCCTAAAGTAATTTGGAAACCTAAGCTTAAAAAAATACCCCTTAAAAAGGTACACAACTTGGACTTGAAGCCACCACAGAAGACAATGATGAAAAGTATGATAACAACCATAGAACCAGAAACGGAATTAATGTATGGCAGTTAAAACTGTTACTTAAAACAGTTAATGAAGGTTTTATGATGGTGACAGTTTTGACCCTGGAAAAGATCTTGTGACACTAAACTAGATAAATGGTATAGATTACAGATGGACGACTATACAGTAGAACCTCGGCTAGATTCATGAATCCGTTTGAGAAGGGTTGACTCAAACTGAAACGTACTCTAACCAAATATATTTGTTTTTAATAATTATCTTTCTTCATGTTCTTTTGAGACACTTTGATATACTGCAGTTTGTTCCTTCGGAGTCATGCATTTGTTTGACAGCTATACATTCCATTTTAGTCACTTTAATCAAATGCGCTTTATTCCATTAAAAGGCAGCATCTGAAATGTGATCAACTCCAAGGACGCTGACAAAGAAGTCCACTAGCTCCACTTCCATTAGCATCCACATTAAATGCTGCTTACACATTAATGCATCAATAATAAAGGTGCAACACCAACCAAGGCCCTTTCTCTGCATCATGGCAACTTTAAATGTTTCCTTTTGCTGATACTGCTAATAAAACGATGACGGTTGATACCAAATTTGCTGTGCACTACAGTAAATCAGCAGCAAAGGGACAGTGATGCCATTTGAGCTCAATTTTTCACATGTTGGCGGACATGTTGGTGCTGCGCAAGAGAGATGGTTGAGTATTGACTGAGTCATTCAAAACTTGCAAATTTTTGACCGAGCTGGGCCTCACGGGTGTTAGTCTCTGTTAACTCGTTCACTTACCCCTGCTGCCGCTTGGTCAATTAAAAAGGAAACCAGGTAACATGGCATTAATTGTGCAACTGTTACTCTAACTACATTTGTGCAAATATATTAACCCTGTGGAAAAAGCAACGGAGGCTCCTTGCCTCAAATCAACTTTTAAACTCCTTTCCACTTCTTGTTTCTGTCCAAGCTGCTCGCTTGTTTACGCTTACCACTCGAAGAACGCAGATTCTCGCGAATGCAAAACCCGGCTCCACTTGCCAAAGCCGGGCATCTACAGCGAGGCACAGGCGGGTGCCTACAATTCTGCTGCCCTGAAGAGGCTTCATTTGTAAGTACAGTAAAAAAAGTTAATTTTGATAAACATTTTGTACATAGTTATATTATTCAAATTTTGCAGTTTAACCTTTAGACAAATATTGTTAAAGACATTTGCTCAGTAGTTTAATCAATAGAGAAATATTGCACTGTTAAGTTTATTTTGCTATATATATTTCTAATACGTGAATTATGTTGCCGTAATCGAAACCCAATACCAATACTGGATCGGCTCTCCACATTGAGTGGATACTGGAAATAGACATCAACAACTAAAACCAGTTACAGCACTGAATCAGGAGGTCAAAGATAATTTACTTAAAGGGAAGCCACAGAGATACAATCAACACAAGTCTCTTTTATACAGTAGTTATTTTTGTAGTTCCAGTCATGGAAGAAATGATTACACCATCCTTGTTTTTTCAGTTTATTGATCCATTTTAATGCCTGGTACAACTAAAGGTATCCTTGTTTGGACAAATATACTGTAATGATGATAACAAATATAGCTCAAGAGTTGAATTTAAGAGCTGATATCTAGCAACTTCCATGGTTTTCTTGATAAGAACCTAAATCACCTTAGTTCTTACATGAATAGCTATAGCATTGTACTGCCAAAAAATGTAACTCTTATGAGCTATTTTTGTTGTCATTGTTATATTTGTCCAAACAAAGGTACCTTTAGTTGTATCAGGCATTAAAATAAACAAGAAACTGAAGAAACAAGGTTGGTCTAATACTTTTTTCCATGTCTGTATAATATTTGAAGTGTCACACTCCAGGTTCTTTGTGGAAAAAGAAATGTTTATTAAAGATGCTAAAACCGATTCAATGTAGATCAGGATATGCAAATCAGTTAAATATATTAAAAGAAAAACTGCCTAAATGTCGGCCTACATCATCACTTAAAACCGTCTTCAAACCCACTTTTATTCTCTGGCTTTTAACTCGCCGTGAGTCGTGTGGTCCTCTGTGTCTTTTAATTTTTTTTTTTTTTTTAATTGTTTTAGTCATTTTAGTTTTTAATTCAATGTACTTATTTTTTTTTTTAACCTACTTCTACGTATGTTTTGCTTTTATTGTTTTTACTTCCTGTTTAAATATTTTACAGTTGTACGTTTCTTTGTTTTTATTTATTGGATTTTTTAGTTTTTACTGTAGTGATTTTTACTTTTTATTTACACTTACATTTACATTCACTTATTTACTTATTATTTGTGGTTTTGCTAGTCTGTGCAGAACTTTGGAAACAGTGTTTATAAAATGTGCTATATAAATAAAGTGGATTGGATTGGATTGGATCACTTTCTATAGTTAGTTCATTTAGTACTTTTGAAGGCCTCTTTCTGTTTTTATCCCGGTAAATAACTTGAGAAATAATGTATATATGGTTAATATGACATGGCTGAAACAAGAGATTTAATGGTGGCCTAAGACGTTGGCAAGTGCTGCATATCTGCATGAAAAATGACCATCTTAAAGAAAACACAACACAAAAGGGTACATTTTGAGTACAACATCTTAGAAAAGGAACTGTCCACCTATAAATATGTTTTATATATGTTTCCACAGTTGCCTTTTCAAAAAGCTTGCAAACTCTTTTTAGAAATGTAATGCTGCACGCCCTGATCTCATATCGCCAATCTATTTTCAGAAAGCACCCCACAGCCAGCAAGAAAAAACAAACTACCTCATCACACAGGATTACATCCCGCTTTTACCGAGCCTTTAGTGTTCTCAGTCTCAATCTCACTGACAAATCTGTGACGCTTTGATGAGGAGTGAAAACTCAAATTCATTCTTTCATTAAAAGAGCTGTGCGGAAGTGGAGCCCAAGGGAAAAGATGCTTGGAAAACAGCTGTTTTATATTTTTGTGTGTGCCATGCAGAGACAGACGTTACATGAGTGTCAATGAAGAAACGAGTTTATTGAAAAATATTGACCAGCGAGGAGAAATGAAGACTTTATGAGTCGGCTGTGACGAATGTCAATAAAAGCTCTCTTCTGGATTACATGTCCAATTGAACATCAATCCTAAAACTCATTATTACCAGTCTGTGTACACATAAAACAAAGAGCTCAAAAAGTCTTAATGATAGCTCATTTATATTATTTATTTGACAATATCTGACCGAAACATCTAACATGCCATAACATGACAAATTTATTTCCTACTTTTAGATGAGGGGCTGTCTTGCTTGCTCCTGTTAACTTGTTGCAGAGAATTGATTGATTACAGGCAGTCGGCTGCTTGGGATTAATGATAATGAATAATGGTGAAGTTGGGATTTTCAAACTGAGGGAAGAACACCGGCAGGAACTGATTTCGAAGATTACTAGCGCCTACCCTTTAGAGTAACGAGGTAGATTAATGATGCCAAAATAAAATTAGTTTTAAAAGAAGCAGTCTTAACCATTTGGGACTAATGTTCTTGATGTATTGTAACATGAGCAGGGATGGGCATAGATGCTCGCTACCATAATGGCACTGGTACTAATGTAAACGGTAATGTAAACTCATCGGAAATGGTAATGTAAATGGCTAAGTAGATATCAGTGCCCCATTTTGGTGCTCAATTAACAGTTACTATACTTGTAGTACTATACAGTAGACGCCCCTACAACGTAAATAATCCGTTCCGAGAACTTTTACGTTATAGGGTTTTTATGTTATACGAAGCGTAAAATACATGTAAATAGCCTAATCCGTTCCAAGATCTTCCCAAACTCACCCCTTTGGCCCTTCAAAATATTCAAGAATAGATTTCAATGCGTGTGAACTAGTTTAAGGGCGACTACGAAGAGGAAGGAGGTTGAAGGGAGAAGCCTGTCTCTCACACAAACTCACGTACGAGCTGTATAAGTCAGCCAATGAGATGAGAGCGTAGGCGGTGCCCCGATAATCAGCCAATGAGATGAGAGCATAGGCGGTGCCCCGATAATCAGCCAATGAGATGAGAGCGTAGGCGGTGCCCCGATAATCAGCCAATGAGATGAGAGCGTAGGCAATGCCCCGATAATCGGCCAATGAGAGCGTGAAACGTCAGAAGGCGTCACCAAGTGTACTCTGTTAGTCATGGAAAATGTTTCCCTCTCTCTGTCGCGCGAGCTATTCAAATGGAATTTCTGAACTTGCACCGACTTGACGTTTTACGTTATATGGAATTTCTTCCATAATATGATGCAAAAACTTTACATAAATTCTTTACGTTCAGTGGAATTTACATAAAAGACACCTCTACACCTCGGACTTCACACACAACTCCACACAGTGTCACATCCAGAAGTTCTCCGATGACACAGCCATCGTTGGTTGTGTTTCGGAGGGGAATGATCTGGAATACAGGACGGTCATCAGGGACTTTGTCAGCTGGAGTGAGCTTAACCAGCTGCAGCTCAACACCAGCAAGACAAAGGAGATGATCATTAACTTCCAGAGGAAAACATCTCTCTTCACACTGGTGAACATCCAGGGAGCGGACATAGAGTTGGTAGACAGCTACAAATTCCTGGGTGTTCACCTTAACAACAAACTGGACTGGTCCGTCAACACCCACGCCCTCTACAAGAAGGGCCAGAGTCACCTCCACCTGCTGAGGAGACTGAGGTCCTTTGGTATGTGCAGGACTCTTTTACGGACCTTTTATGACTCTGTGGTGGCCTCAGCCATCTTCTATGCTGTGGGCTGCTGGAGAGGGGGCAGCACGGACAGGGACAGGAGCAATGATCAATAGACTGATCAGGAGAGCGAGCTCTGTCCTGGACGGTCCTCTGGACTCCGTGGAGGAAGTGGGGGAGAGAAGGATGTTGGCTAAGCTGACATCCATCATGGACAACACCTCTCACCCGCTACATGACACTGTTGTTTCCCTGGGCAGCTCCTTCAGCAGCAGACTGTTACACCAACGGTGTAAGAAGGAGAGGTTCCGCAGGTCCTTCATACCGACCGCTGTCAGGCTCTACAACACCTGCACCACCTGAACCATGTTGTAGTCAATATGGATTCTTTACACTGTACTCTTTACTTGCGTATCTTTCTTGCTGCTGTAACAAGTGAATTTCCTCGCTGTGGGATAAATAAAGTACAAATACAAATACAAATACAAATACAAAAGGAGGTTTACGTTATGCGAGGTACTACTGTACTATAGTTACCGCCACCTAATTCTGGAGGACAATGAGCCACTAGCTAAAATGTTCAGGCCAAAACACTGAAACGATGCAGACGCAGCCTAGCCAAGTGATTGAAGGTGACTGGAGTGTAACTGGACTATCAAATATTTTCCTTTTCATTCAACTTACAAAAAATTGGTAAAGTGGGACATGTCAAACACAGGAAGTGAACAATTATCAGTAATGTCTGAAAAATGGAAAAGAGGCAGGATTATTTAAGATCTGCTTCTTCCTACTCCTTTTCCGACATGTTGAATTGTGCAAGTGTAAATGTGATGTTCTGGTATGTAAATTGTTTTGCATGTTTGAAATGAACTACAGATATACCATGAACATTATAAGTCAAATGTGTGGACTCGAATCACGCGACTTGGACTCGACACAATTTTGATGACTTTAGACTCCACTTGACAATATCATTATAGAACTTCAACTCGACTTGGCCTTTGACATCAATGACTCAGGAATTGACCCGGACTTTAGTCTGATGACTCAAAAATACTTGAGATTTTCTGTGGGTGGGTTGTAGGGATGGGCAATTTTATCAATTCTGCGATATATATCTATATTTTGTATCCAAAGAAAGTCTCTACTGCCACTAATACTATTATTTATTATTTAGGGCCTGTTTTATTTTTGCACAAATTTCGTTTTATTTTTTCCTAAATTCTGTTTTTTCCGTTCAAATTTTTTTTATTCTGTTTTTTTTCTTTTTACACTTATTTTATCACCATAGATTGTTTACATGTGCCAGTGAATAAAATGACTGTTAAATAAACACAAAAATCCTTACATTTATTGATACAATACATCATTGGACAATTTTGCCCAGTATTTTTCTAACTTTTCATTGCTACAGAATCCTCAGCAAATGATCGCATCCGTGCGTGTGATTAGAGCAGATGTAGTTGTGGATGCAATTGCAATTAGGGCTGCAGCTATCAAATATTTTAGTATTCGTGTATTCTACTGAAAATTTTTCCGATGAATCCAGTAATCGGAAAAATTATATTTTTGCTTGGTTAAAGTGCAATTAAAAATGTACAAGAGAAAATAAAACATTTCACAAAATAATGAAGGACCAATTGGTTTAATTTTTTAGATAATCAACCGTTTTATTTCTTAAATTCACACTGTGCAGAGGAACAAACTGTATTTTCTTGGGTCTGATGGACTACACGATGGTGCTTTTGTAGATGAATTAATCCATCTCAGACTATAACTATTTACTGGAAAATGAGAGAAATAATAATTACTTTCCTAATAGACTAAATTACATATTACATTATGTTGATGGCTGTGCATTTATAAATCCTAAACATAGACAGACTGACTAGAAATAAAACAACTATTCTTTATAAGATATTGAGTTTTTGCAGTGTTCAAAGTACAGTGAAGATACCTTCTGTAGTGGAACACATTACGCTCAACTCAAAAGGAATTCCTTTTTTTATGACACAGTATTGTCTGCTACAAATGAGCAGCTACTGGTTTGTGAGCTAAAATGTTTTTATTTTCCATCACAGCACTGCGTCTTGGCAGATGAAATAAATCCTGTATGAAGTCACGTTACCATCATAATAAACACGCATTCGACAGTAGTCATAATTAAGAGAAAGCTAGCCCGTCACACGGCTAATGTTATGTTAGTAACGTACATTAACCTTAATCTCACTGATTTGCGCTACGTTAATGGAATCGTGTCTTGGATCTTCCTCTCCATTAGGGAGGAGATGATGCGGACGCGACGATGAGACACGTCTTGGTGTTCAACATGCTTTTTAGCCACATTTTCTGTCCGTTTTTTACATTTTGTTTTCCTTCTCTTTTGTTGCCTTATCGCATTGTCCCGCACCTTCACACCTTTGCTTCCTTCTTTGTCCTCTGCGTAGGTGACATGAGCGCGTCGGTGACGTAAGCAATTCCTCAAAGCAGAAGTAAATTCTTGATTAGATTTTGTAATCGAGGTACTCAAATTATTCAAGGAATTGTTGCACCCCTACATATTTCTTAGCTACCTTTTAAGTTGCTGTGTGATGATTGTAGCCTTCTATCTGAGCTGACACCGTGAGTCAGACTGGTATATTGAGTAATGACCTTCCGATGAGTTAACAAGCCCATCGTGCATAAGCCGCAGGGTTCAAAGTTTACGCCGGAAATTATGGTACTCTGGCACACGCACGTAACTAGTACTCCCTTTTTTTGTATAATATTAATAATTAACGGCAGTGCGTACATAAAGGGGTTGGCGAAATAATCGATTCTTAGATGCATCGCGATGCGGACGTTGACGATTATTAATCGATTCATAAATGTCAATAATCGATGCTGACGGAACAAAAACAACGGAACAAAAAGACGGAAACGGAAGTGCCGCCTGGACTGTTTATGGTGGTCCACCTAAGTGTAAGACACTACCAAAATGGCTGAGCGTAAATTCCGACACGCACCCCCTGGTTTTAAAGCGAGCGACTGGAATCACTTTGTTCGTATCTCTGAGCCACACTCCAACATGGTAGGTGCGGTAATGTGCCTCAAAGCTGATTGCCACTCAACTCGCGCCACCTGCAAGAAGAACACAACACCACCACGTAGACATGTCCGTGGTGTACCGTGGTGAAGTTAGTTTCACGTTGGATATTCGGCTCCGTAGCTACAGCGGTAGTTCCCTCTCACTCTGCCCGGATTGCTGCGTCATGGCTCGCACAGGAAGTGCCGCCCTAACCGCTGGTTGATAATAGGGACCGCACAAACACTACTAAACATGTCAAAATGGCGGCGAAAAAAACTGGGAAAGTCCTCTTACAGAGCGTGGAAGCTAGCAGGGTTCACTTAGTTTACTGTAGCTAGTGCAGCTGTGTGTGTGTGTGTGTGTGTGTGTGTGTGTGCGCGACTCAGGCTGGTTGAGTATATTTTCACTGTGTTGTGTTTTGCTGCTATAATGTAAGGTCCATTTTACAATGCCCACTGACGACGTGCAGGTTCTGAGTAAAAAAAGACGAGAGGGTCACGTTTATCTTGCACCCGGCGTATATCAACCATCAATTGCCATTCTCAACACACACAACACATTCCGGCTTTCAAAATAAAAGCGCTCTTTGTCACATTTGTCATTGTTGTAATTATGTAAACAAAATAAGGGTGTCGTTAAAATGTCTTACATTAATAAAGCGATTGGAATACATCTTCCTTAATCACAAGCACGGGCATTACAGTTAGTTGACGATTTTGTAGCAATATGTGCTGAAGCTGACATTCCATTAGAAAAGTTAGCTAAGCTACATCCATTTCTCAGTTACTGGACAAAAATGGGCCAATGATGGGTCAATGATGGGCCAATGATGTATTGCATCAATAAATGTAAGGATTTTCACATTTTATTCACTAACCCAAATAGCACACACACCATGCTGGTAAAATAAGCGGAAAAGGTAAAAAACTAAATTCTAAAAAATTTAAACGGTTTTCAGAGGGCCAAAGAGAGTTTGTTAAAAAAAAAAATCGTATCTATCGAAATCTAAATCACACCACAAATTGATCTATAATCATGTCAAATGATTAGTCCTACTCTAACAGTATTTTGCACGCCCATTTTTTCCCAATTCTATCTTTTATTGGATCTTTTATTGGATTTGGGACCTGACTCACAGAGATTTGTTACAAAAACCAAAAAACATTGTTGGTCATGCTGGGTAATACAAAAGTACATTCCGCAATACTTTGGTTGTGTATGTTTGTAACAAAAGCTTATTATTATTATTAAAACAAACAAACAAAAAAACGATCGTCACCGGATTGGATCGGCAAGACTATTAAAAAAATCGGATCGGATCGGAAGTCAAAAAGTGTGGATCGGGACATACCTATTGGTTGCTCAGAATATGCTGAAGTTTGTTAATTTTATACATGCTGCTACTGGTGCACTTTACTTTTCCTGCTGCTTCTGTGCAATGGGAAATATGTTGGTAGTCGTAACCTTCCAATTATTAAAATATAATGGAAGTAAATGAATCTGTTTCATGTTTATTTTAATTGCGGATCATTACAAATATGCTTTGTTTGAGTAGTACACAGTGACTGAAAAGAAATTATATAGAGAAAAAAATTATGCATGAAAAAACTGAAAACTACTGATCACAAAAAAAGATGCATGGAGATGCATCGATAATCGTTTTATCAACGCAATCATAATCACATCAAATTGTGAGGTGGCCAGCGGTTCCCACCCCTTAGTCACAAGGTCAGAGAGGAAATGCAAAAAGAACATTACGAGTTGGTATTACGAGTACAGTATATTGATACTGTAAAGAACTCCTCTACACTTTTTTTTATCCTCTTAAGATTCATGACTATACCTAACTTCACAACTTCCAATCTGTGGAGATGAATTGCTAATATTCCCTGGTAATCGAGTACCATGACGAGGAGTGAGACAGAGCAGGTCATCCTGAGCTGTGTGACTCAGTGCTGACGGCTGCTCTACAATGACAGCCTGCAAATGCCACCTGGACAAGGAGATAAAATAAACACTGTTTGCAGTGTGACTGGCATGCAAAAAGAGCGTGGTACCTCCACACTGAGGCTCTGAATAAACCCATTTTCCATTCCACAAATAAAGAGGGAGAGCCAACCTCATTCTCTTTTTTTTTATTATTATTATTCTGACAAATGAAAGCTGCTCTAGTTGTAGTGACACTTGATATTCACTTTCAGGTTCACTACACGGGGACTGGGCTGCTTTTTTACACATCCATTAGGCATAGTCAACTTCCAAATGCTTACAGAATAGGCGAGTGCCCACTCATCATTATGAGATACTGATGTGAGTTTATCTAGCTCAACCACGCTATTCTACGTACATGCCATTGAAGCTGTAATGCAATTTGCTTGGAATAAACACATTTTTTTTTTATGGCAGCACAAGGATACAGTTTTAAAAATCCACTGTACCAACCCAAGTAGTTTTAGCCTAGGATGTGGGTGGGGCATGACCACAAACTTTGATGGTCAGTCTCGCAATTCACCACAAAAATGTAATCCTCAATACCTCAGCACAAGGTCAGATCTTAATCATAATTGGTTGAAGCTATACATCGGTCACTTCCTGAATTCGTCACGGTGTGAGCAGTGGTGTGCAGTCCGTGCCAGCAAAGCTTTCTCTGCTGGCCTAAACACTATCAGAAGCACTCACCTAGATTTGTAACTTCAATTTGAGTGTTTGGTCAATTAAATTGGATGAATTTATTCCCAACCGTCTATTGTCTTCATTGGATATATTTGGATATATTTGTCCAATCAGATTTCAGTTTCTATGTGTTCCCATTGTAATGATTGTAATCTGTTACCGTGACAGACCTACAGTATATATTATCATAAGATTAATGGTTTATTTGGTCTAAAAAAATGTTGACAGTCGTGTGTGGGGCAATAAAGATTTCAAAACGCACCTGCATTATTTTGTGACTTGGTTAAATAAAAATGTTTTTTTGCCCAATCATATTTTTTAATTCTACTTTTTAAATCTTCAATAGGGTCAAGGAGGAATGCTGAAACAGTTATAGGTCTCTGTTGTAGTTCGCCACAAAGGTGTTGGATGGGGTTGAGGTCAGGGTTCTCTAAACTCACTTAAACGTGTCTTTATGGAAGCAAAGAATTGTCCAAAAATGTCAAAATTCATGGAGAATGGGCTTGAATAAATAATTACAATATTGTATAATACTGCTGTCTATATCTGGTATAAGTGAATGTCAGGTTTGTGTGATGAATTATACTCCTGACTGGGGAATCATATTGACTTTTTGCACAATTTGTTATAATAAAATAATAAAATAAGTGATAATAATTATTGCGCTCCAATAATGCTGTACAGTAAGTACAGTATATAAGTAATTACATACATTTCTAGCTACGGAAAATACGTATTTTAAATTGTCCAGAGCATAAAGGCAGTAATTGAGTGTAAACCCACACCATCGCAATCTAAGTAGGATTAGTCATCCCAGCATTTAAAGCTACCTGTTGCACCTGCAGGTCTAACATGTCGACCATGAAGAAGCACCAAACTCACCCTAGCTGCTCTGGATGAGTAGGGGTCGTCAAATAGGGCCCAGATCTTAGGCTGCCAAACTTCACAGCACCCCCTCGACCTGTCGGGGCAGTCCTCAATGCCAAACCTCCTGGGCATCTCACTTTCGTCATCCGTGTCGTCCGGTTCTGGCGGTTCGAACGTCTCCAGGGCCTCTTCTGCGTCTCGGTGCTGACGATATGTCATCCAGCAGCATGGCTCCACGTCTGTCTCATCTATGCCCCAAAATGCCAGCTCCTCCTCGAAGAGTGGTCCGCACACATCGGCCGGGCAGTGCAGCTTCCCTGTCCGATAGTAGTTGAGCACATAGGCGAAGATGCCTGGGTGTCGATCGAAGAAGAATTCGTTGGTGCCCGGAGGCGCCGAGTCTGACGACCTCTCGGAGCTGACCTGAGGGTCCGGGTTGGCCAGCCATGCCAGGCGGGTCCCAGGCAAGGTCCTGAGCGTGCTCTTGTAGGTTTCATGTCGGGTGCCACCTACGTTGATGATGATTTTATCCGAATCTTCACCTCTGGACATCTCCTCCTTGAGGCATGATTTAGATGGAGGTTTGTTGCCGGACTTTCGCCCTCGGTAAGACGAAACACAAACGGAGCTGATCATTTAGACCCACGGACCCAAAACCTGGTCCGAATCCGCCACAAATGAATACTTTGTGCAGCACGAATCAAAGCGTTAACGCCAAGTGAACCCTCATTGCCGCGATAAGGCGCCCTAAAACCACCTGTTTGCGAACTAAGTGCGGATTCGCTGACTATGTGTGGTGATGATGAAATCCACCAGTTATTTGCGCTGATTTGGCGCTCAAGTCATAAGCTCAGCAGCTTTCTTTCCAATTAAACGGCCTGGTGGACTAACCTGACACCCCTAGTTCCTCCGCTTCCGCAATCCACGGACAACTTCTTCTAGTCACGCCAGGCTGACAATGACATGCTGGAGACATTCAACAGTTCTTTCTGCAAGTGGAGCTGATGTGCGCCTGTTTTCCAGTGGGAGATGTGCTGCCGCTCCTCCATAAGCACTCTTCCTCTGCTAGCAACACGGCTCGATTGGACGGCTTAAATCTTTGGCTGTTGGCGCATCATGGAACCACTCCCTCTAATTAGACCTTACTTGTCTGTGTGTGTGTGTGTGTGTGTGTGGATACCATGTCTTCAATACAACACTAAATGCATGTGCAGTGTGACGTTTGCATGACTAGTAATAGCGTGTTAGTAAACATACTCAGGTGAATTTAAGCAACATATTTTTGGTTACATCTACTGTTTCGCTTAACAAAGGCAACACATAAACCCCTCAGTTGTAGGAGAACGAAGTAGGAATTTTATGGTAATTTTTTGTCAAGGACTGTCACTGTTGAAAAAGCCACATCTACTACGACAGGTAGCTTTGACGGGTTCAAATGTGCTTGGAAAAAGCCATGAGGAGTTCTAATACTGCCACCCAGTGGTTATTTAGTGGAACAACGTGTTTCCCTGGCAGTTTTTTTTGTTTTGTTTTGGGGTTTTTTTTGCTTATCGAGTTATTTTATGTTGAAAATGTTTGTGGTACCGTGCTGTAATAGCAAATAGTAGTATAGACTATTTTCCTTTTTTACTATTTACTCTCATCTTTATGATTTTAGAAACATTTAATACTTCAGTTTGTTCTTATTTGTGAACACCGGCGAATCATTAACTGCTTACATGCACAAAGGTTATACAGTATTTATGATAGTCATGACCTAAAATATGAGTTCACATGTTATGTAATAAGCGGATAAGCGGCATAGAAGATGGATGGATGGATATAATGCACTCTATCTACTAACCATATATTAATCACCTTCATGTGTTATCTTCTATTGATTGTTTTATTGTGATGGAAAAAACAAGTCACAAATAAGAAAAAGCTGAGTATTGAGGACATCTTGACCTCACTTAGATATTCTACACCACACACACACTCACTTTCTCTTTGCCATAACTACACTCAGAACATTCGTATGGGACACCCTGTATTCGTGGTGAAAGAAAATCTAACATAGTTTGTTAATCAGACTTTTTAAAATGTAAACTGTAACACAATTTGTTGGTGGGGTTTGTGATTTCTCCTCTCCCATCAATATCAGACCTTCAAAATATTTTTTTTATTGAGACAGGCACAATAAACAGTTGTGATTTGTGATATCATACCATTACCAAGCATTTCTAACATTTTGCCACTCTTGTGTGGATAAATAAGGTGATCAAAATATATTTTTTTAACTCTTCTCAATATGATACAGTACAGTTGTACACCACTGCAAACCACAATAATAAACACATTGTTAAATTAATGCTTCAAATGAAATACTGTAATTATCTTTCAGGCTGAATTTTTGATACAGCTGTTGTATTAAATAGCATTATATTGTGCAAGTGTACCTAATGTTGCAGCCAATGGAAGTAAGTCGCTTGGTGAACATCCAGTAAATTAGTCTTCGTCTTAGTCCACTTCCTCAATAGTGGGGCCCTTTGTGCTGCCTCCTGCCTGACTGTTGCAGCCTCCGGATGGTGCTCCCTGGTAGAGCTTACTGATAATAGGCTTGCACACGCTCTCCAGTTCCCTCTGCTGGTGCTCGTACTCATCTTTCTCAGCCAGCTGGTTCTTCTCCAGCCACGAGATGGTCTGTGTGCACTTGTCGATTATCACCTTTTTATCCTCGTCACTGATCTTTCCCTTCACGTTCTCATCCTCCACGCTGCCCTTCATATTGTAGGCGTACGACTCCAATGAGTTCTTGGCTGCGATCTTGTCCCTCTGCATGTCATCGTCAGCTTTATACTTCTCCGCATCCTGCACCATCTTCTCGATCTCCTCCTTACTGAGACGGCCCTTGTCATTGGTGATGGTGATCTTGCTCTCTTTGCCAGTGCTTTTGTCCACAGCTGATACGTTCAAAATGCCGTTGGCATCAATGTCAAAAGTAACCTCCACCTGTGGTACCCCTCTGGGAGCTGGAGGAATGCCTGTGAGCTCAAACTTGCCCAGGAGGTTGTTGTCCTTGGTCATGGCTCTCTCCCCCTCATAGACCTGAATCAGCACCCCTGGTTGATTGTCTGAGTATGTGGTGAAGATTTGGGTCTGCTTGGTGGGAATGGTGGTGTTGCGCTTGATTAGAGGTGTCATCACTCCACCTGCAGTCTCAATACCCAGAGACAGAGGAGCCACGTCCAACAGGAGCAGATCTTGGACATTCTCTGAGGTGTCCCCCATGAGGATAGCGGCTTGGACTGCAGCGCCATAAGCCACCGCTTCATCGGGGTTGATGCTTTTGTTCAGGTCTCTTCCGTTAAAGAAATCCTGCAAAAGCTTCTGGATCTTGGGGATCCTTGTGGAACCGCCAACAAGGACAATGTCATGGATCTTGGACTTATCCAACTTGGCGTCTTGCAGGGCCTTTTCAACTGGTTCCAGTGTTCCCCTAAAGAGCTCTGAGTTCAGCTCCTCAAAGCGTGCCCTCGTAATGGAGGTATAGAAGTCAATGCCTTCAAACAGAGAGTCGATTTCAATGTTAGCTTGTGTGCTGGAGGATAGAGTCCTCTTGGCTCTCTCACAAGCTGTACGCAGCCTCCTCACTGCTCTCTTATTCTGGCTGATGTCCTTCTTGTGTTTCCTTTTAAATTCCTCCACAAAGTGGTTGACCATGCGGTTGTCAAAGTCCTCACCGCCAAGGTGTGTGTCCCCTGCGGTGGATTTCACCTCAAAGATGCCATCCTCGATGGTGAGGATGGACACATCAAATGTTCCACCGCCGAGGTCAAAGATAAGTACGTTGCGCTCTCCTTGTTTACCTTTATCTAGACCGTAAGCAATGGCTGCTGCTGTGGGCTCGTTGATGATTCTCAAAATGTTGAGCCCAGAAATCACCCCTGCATCCTTGGTGGCCTGCCTTTGAGAATCATTGAAGTATGCCGGAACTGTGATGACTGCGTTAGACACCCTTTGTCCCAGGTAAGCCTCTGCTACCTCCTTCATTTTAACCAAGACCATAGAGGAAATCTCCTCTGGAAAGAAGGACTTGATCTCACCTTTATACTCCACCTCAACTTTGGGCTTCCCATTGTCATTGACCACCTTAAAAGGCCAGAGCTTCATATCAGACTGGACAACCGGGTCATTGCATTTTCTTCCGATGAGCCGTTTGGCATCAAAGATTGTGTTAGTGGGATTCATAGCGACCTGGTTCTTGGCCGCATCCCCGATGAGTCTCTCGGTGTCAGTGAAGGCCACATAGCTGGGGGTGGTCCTGTTACCCTGGTCGTTGGCAACTATCTCCACCTTGCCATGCTGGAAAACCCCAACGCATGAGTATGTGGTGCCCAAATCAATGCCAATCGATATTCCTTTTGCTGAAGACATCTTGCTTGTACCTGGAAAATACATTCAGGGAAATTATTTAGGATTGTGAATTTTGTAGACCAAAATGAGTCACTAGATACGAAAGATTATTTTTACTATTATTATTTTTTTAAATCTTCAATCAAGAAAATGTACCCAATAACACACTTTAAGTGAAAGTACAACTGTTTAAAGGTGACGTAATCATCATCATATACACATTGAAGTCTTCACTAAAGTTTCCATTCAAATATTTATCCCTTAAGAAAAACACAATAGTTACTTACTTCAAGTCTTCGGCTCAAAGTTTTTGAGAGATCTTATGACAGCTTCCTTCTCCTGGGTTTTTACCTCTGTGTTTCTTCTTATAATCACAAATGGACACACTCGTTGCTTTTATAGTTAGAACCAGTTTTCCAGAATGATCTGAACACCCTCCACACCCTCAAAGCCCACCCCCTAGCTCTGTGACTCAACTGTTAATATTAGCAACTAATGCAGCTGGCCTAGAGCTCAGGAGAATATTCCAGAGCAGGACGGCAGTTTGAAGCTGAGCCACACTGACTGCGAGGGAGCACAATGAGTCAGTGCGGCACATTCACTGTGGTATGTGCATCAGTGCTGTGAGCAAAATAATAGAAAACAAGCCCAGCAAGTGAACTGAAAGGCTTGTTTGAAGGTACTCGCCTCTATGAACTTTCTTTATTGCTGATTTAATGCATTCTCTTACTTGTATACAATTTAAGCATTTTGATAACAACAATTTCAAATGAAGACAATCAGATGGCAAACATGCTGTAACATTACATAGTCACTATGTTATGATCATTCATTCCAGAAAAGGACATGCACCACCGACAAGGTGCATGGCGTTTAAAGTTAATCAACATACATTTAATTAGGGACAATGCTGATGTTTAGTGTCCATACATGTTTTTACAAGGCACATTCATACCATGGCCTTAAAAGTACTATTCAGTCAAAAACACTTACTGGGCAACCACACTGCTCTAAGTGAGGAGTTTTTAAATGTAACATCTTTAACTGTTGCTTAAATTAAATTTGGCTTTGACCTTCTCCAAGAGAAGCCATAAATATTTGTAACCATTTAGAAGATGGATGGCACACAGTGAGGCTTCTCTTAGCGTCTCGGGTTTGTATTTTTATAGAACAAGTGTAACAGATCACTCACTGTCATTTGTTGAAATAAAGACTGGATGGTACTTTTTAGGGCATGTATGCAAATACCATTGACTTGGATCGTGAACACACAAAAACAACATTCATAAAATAAGGTACATTTAGTTTGATTTGGCTCAGCCCAAACTTTGCCACATGGAATGTAATATAATAATGTCACAGACTGGGTTCCATTCGTATGGCCTTCAATTGGCACAAAGTGTACAAATAAAAATCAAAAGCTGTAGCAACTAGCAGTATTAACAGATAAGTGCATGCAAGTGATATTTTGTTTATATAGTTGACAAGACATGTAATATGGTAGCTGATTATACAACATACTGTGCTGCTTAGTTTTCATTTTTAAAGCTATGTCTGCTCACATGCTAGTAAGTTACATCCAGCATAAGTAAAATAATTCCTCCATTTGGTAGCAGTTAATAAAATAAAATAGATATTTCTGTTTATTCCAGGGAACCATCAGCAGGCTCAGTCATTAATACCTGCAGGCGAAATATAACATTATCGTACACAGAGAGGATGCACACATACAACAATATGACAATAACGTCACAAAAAGATGTGAGACCTACCTGTAATAATTCGGCTTGAAGGGGCCATTCTTGTTGAGGCCCATGTACTTGGCCTGCTCATCAGAGAGCTCTGTCAGGTGAGCATCAAAGTTTGGAAGGTGCAGACTGGCCACATACTCATCTGGAGGAAATACACAGTTTGTAAAGCTAGTTTCTCCTGGATGTGCATACATTACTAGTAAAAAAAATGATAACAAATTAGGACACACACTCCCTTAGCAGACACCGCCCAGACATTGTAACGAGTGTATAAAGGAATGTAGAGGTCATACACGCTACTGACTGAGCCACAACAAAATTCACAAAAGGTGGATCAGCTGCATGGTTTTGATTGTTATTAGTTTAGTTATAATAGTTTAGTTTTCAATTAATTACATTTCAACATAGATGTTTTTAGGAGTTTCTTTTTACTACTTTTTTACTACTTACCCATTTTCTTAGGCAGGAGATACACATCCTGCTTATAACGTCCCTCTGGAGCATTGAACAACTCAATCAGGGCCAGGGCCTAAAGACAACATAACCAAACCATGACCAAAGAGCTTGGGACTCACAAAGGTTGTCATTAACAACCTAAATCCTGTATGTTGTATACTGACTACGAACACAAATAGCTGTCGCCACATTCCAAGTGCAGAACTACCAACCTGAGTTGTAGCGGTAATGGACAACACAAACGTAGGCACAGTGGAGCAGCTCAGATTCAGGAGGCGACCCTGAGAGACAACACAACTCTCACACAAACGACCCCCTAGAAATGTGCCTTAAGCTGAGTCTAAACAAACTGAAGCAATTATAGCTATGATTCAGTCAATGTGAGGCCTCACCAGGAAGCACAGGCAACAAGCTGATAGCTGTGAACTTGAGACATGATCTGTACATGTGCAAACAGACAAACACACAGGAAATCACCTCTGCAAGCATCACAACTCTCTTTCCATCAGGCCAGATGATGTGGTCCACCTGCGAGCGCACCCTCTCCCAGGTCAGCTCGGGGCTGCGCAGACTTGCCTGATGAGGACAAACGTCAATCCGACAGTTTGGACAGTAAGAAAGTACAACATGGAAATTAGAACACAGGCAGACATATTACCACATCAATCTCAGTGTTGGAATGTCCCATGTTGCAGACAACGCAGCCATTCTTCATGCGGTCCAGCTGTTCTCTGGTGACAACGTTCTTGTTACCTTTATTTTAAAAAAATGTAAACAGAGTTACTGAGGTCAGAAAAGCAGAATAAAATGACTTTGGGTACATTTACATGACAAAAACCTAATAAAGCATTTTTGTTTTGAAAACATGTTTCTTACATATAGACTACAACACAAAACAACCCCCCCCCCCCAAAAAAAACAACTGAAAATGTTGTGATATTCTTGCCAGGCCAGTTTTGTTGACGATGTCCCTTTGTAAAGAAACACAACGCACACAAACTGAGTCTTATCCTTAACAGTCACTGAATACTCTTCATCTGTGTATGTATGCATTTAGACTTTGGTGTATTTGCCGTATGTAGTATGTAAGTAGTGCCACACATACAGTAGCAGAGTGGTAAATGCACTTTGCTAGCCAGTCGTCATTTCCTTTTAATAGACACATGCGGAACAGGTAAGTGTCTATTGGGTGCCGAGTGTAAAAATTCAAAATCCACTTTTTTAGCTATATATTTTGGATATTTAGCTCAGTTTTCTCACATTTAACTAATTTTCTTCACGTTTAAGGTTGAAATTAAATGGTGTGTTTTTTTTAACTAAACTAAATGGTAACTATAAAACTAAATGCTAAACCTAAATGTTTAAATATAAATGATAAATGTAAATTAAAAATCTTAAATATAAATCCAAGTATTAAATAAAAATATAACGAACATATAATGCAGAATATAATGAATATATGATGAACAAAGAGTCAGCATAGCCCATGTTATAAAACGCACAGGAAGCCGGCTATTTGGGTTAGAACCGGCTGCAGAACACGGCTCATATTCTGACAAACTCACCCAACAGACTTTGACCAAATGACCTCAAATCGGAACTACACAGATGGCCGATGATAAATTGCAAAATGATTTGGGCTGTGCTGTACAATGTTGGATCCCGCTCTAATGCCTTTATAAGCAGATCCACGAGTCAGATTCCAATAAATCAGTTATCTACTTGTATGATGAGTATGAAGAGGAGAGAGACCCTGCTATGATGTGTATGGTGTCATACAATTACTGAGGCAGTTCATACTTTCCACCACACAATGCCACTGTTGGCCCAGAGATGGTACGCTGTAATATGTGCAGTTTATACTTCTACCACACAATGGCACTGTTTTCAGACTGACGTTATAGTCTACCAAACGATAGTGTCACGTAATACACATGTTGATGTTCCAAACAGAATGGTAAAAAAATACTTGAGAAATAAAAGTATATTACATCTGAAAGGGTGTACATGCATTATGATATATTTCATTACATTAGTGTTTAACTTGATCTTGACAACCTTGACAATAAAATTGTTTAGGTGTGATGACGATGATATCCCTGTATGACGAAGTATAGAGAGGAATGCAAACACCTAGTGCAAAAAATATATAGTTAAAAAAAAGTGGGATTGAATTTTTCTATTCGGCAGCCCATTTTTAACTGAAAAAAGTCTTGTGTCACCATCCCCTTAGTGAGGTGGGGTTGTGATTGTCGCGGATAAAACACAAGCATTAACATTCCAGCAATGGGGTACAAAATAATACATTAAAGGGTCCATTTGTATGCAAAGATTATCATGCACAAGTCATGAATGTGACATTGTGTGAGGTTCCACACCAGTGCAAGTTATCACCACGTCCATTTGCCGGATGACCTCACTCAGCTTGACCACTCTGAAGCCATCCATGCTGTTTAGGTACACAGATATGTATCTATTAGTTTAAGAGTAGCAAACAGTGTAAACTACTTAAAATGATCATCAAAGCTACTCTGACCCACAGTAGAGCACATTAAGTGATGGAACAGTATTGAATGAGCAGACACTCACCATGCCTGCAGGGCACAGATGGGGTCAATCTCTGTGATGCACACAATGGCTCCGAGGGCCTTTAGAGCAGTGCAGCAGCCTTTCCCTACCTACAGGACAGTGAAAGACTGCATTAAACACAAGTCTGTCATTTGTGTAATACCAGGTGGACATACACATGAAAAGATTAATATAACGATTCACCTCTCCATAACCACACACCACCACTTGTTTGCCACCAAACATGATGTCTGTGGTCCTCTTCAACCTGGAAGAGACAAGCAAAATCACACATGTTCACAATGAAAACACAGTCATCTACAACAACATTTTCAAACATTTCTGTCTATTTATGTGATGGATCCTGCTCACCCGTCCAGGATGGATTCACGGCAGCAGTACAGGTTGTCGAATTTCTGCTTGGTGACTGAGTCGTTCACATTCATCGCAGGGACACACAGCTTGCCGGCCTTAGATAGCTGGTATAGTCTGTGAGGACAGTTTGGAACGTGACCAGACATCTGAACTCAGAAGCACTTGATGACCATTACTCATTTGGTAAGTGGCCTTTTGCGTCCAAAGGGTCAGGGTTTACATATACAATTGTACCTTGCCACTTGTCAGCTCAAATTTTGTGGCTTCACTCTAACACAGTTTTTAAAAAATATATTAATTAATAAATTATGATGTTTTGTGGTTGAATATGGCCTATTAAAATATGCATATTGAAGCAAATATTATGTATTTTTTTCCAAAATTAAGCATTTTCAAGCATAACCATGGCTTTTCCATACAGCAATTGCAGCTTTGGAATGGTCTTGAAATGCTGTTTGGTGTAGAAGAGGGTTGTGGGAATGTGCTTTTCTGGTGTGCTGTCCACATATGGCCATGATGTTTATATCTTCTATTTAGCTTACTTCCTGACCATCGATACTGTATGCTGAATACAATAAACCAAATCTCATTATGAGAATTGTTGGTGGACTAGAGTGGCTATAATTCACAGCAAACAGACTTCACTCTGATGTGCTGAATTACATGAGTGATTAGATAGCTAATATAAAACATCAATGTCACAGTACAGTTCAGTAATGTTGCTTCCCCTCGCTAGCGGGCTAGCAAACTAACGAACAATTTTAAAATACAACTTCCAATTAACAGGCTAATGTGGTCACTGTATATCATTGTACATTCACTTATGAAATGCAGTAGATTGCAGTGACGTTAGATATCGGTGTTATAACTCACGACAACCAACAATTCGAAACATGGCGAATATTTACGTAGAATAGCGAAGGATTGAACAAGTAATAAAACATGAGTGACGCAACTGTGAAAATCAGTAATTATGCTTAATTACTTACATTTATATGCTTCTTTCGATCTCCGCTCTGTCGGCCTGTCAGCGGGAATGTTGTATCCGAGAAAACTACTCCTACCCCTACATTTAGGGTCTGGTCCCCGACCACACTTTGTTTCTAGGGCTATAAACTGCTTAGCACTTACTACTTACCCCTCGATTTAATGAGAATTGTGACACCACTTGATTCTCGTGAATGCCCAAAACCAGGGGTAAGGGCTAAGATAAGGGGTAAGGGGTGGAATTGGGATTCAGCCTAAAGGTGACAGGGTGCTATGAGAAATGCATAGTTGTACAACCAAGCCCACAATGTATACATCCCACCAGACATCTGGTACAATCCAGACACAGTCCAGTACACAAATCGATTATTCCAATATTACACTCAACAAAAATATAAACGCAACACTTTTGTTTTTGCTCCCATTTTTTATGAGATGAACTCAAAGATCTAAAACTTTTTCCATGTAAACAATATCACCATTTCTCTCAAATATTGTTCACAAATCTGTCTAAATCTGTGATAGTGAGCACTTCTCCTTTGCTGAGATAATCCATCCCACCGCACAGGCATGCCATATCAAGATGCTGATTAGTCACCATGATTAGTGCACAGGTGTGCCTTAGACAATAAAAGGCCACTCTGAAATGTGCAGTTTTGTTTTATTGGTGGGGTCGGGGGACCCTGAACAGTGTAAACCGGGATTCATCCGTGAAGAGAACACCTCTTCAACGTGTCAGACGCCATCAAATGTGAGCATTTGCGCACTCAAGTCAGTTATGACGAAATAATGGAGTCAGGTCGAGACCCCAATGAGGACGACGAGCATGCAGATGAGCTTCCCTGAGACGGTTTCTGACATTTTGTGTAGAAATTCTTTGGTTATGCAAACCGATTGTTTCAGCAGCTGTCTGAGTGGCTGGTCTCAGACGATCTTGGAGGTGAACGTGCTGGATGTGGAGGTCCTGGGCTGGTGTGGTTACACGTGGTCTGTGGTTGTGAGGCGGGTTGGATGTACTGCCAAATTCTCTGAAACGCCTTTGGAGACGACTTATGGTGGAGAAATGAACATTCAATACACGAGCAACAGCTCTGGTTGACATTCCTGCTCTCAGTATGCCAATTGCACGCTCCCTCAAATCTTGAGACATCTGTGGCATCATGCTGTGTGATAAAACAGCACATTTCAGAGTGGCCTTTTATTGTGGGCAGTCTAAGGCACACCTGTGCACTAGTCATGGTGACTAATCAGCATCTTGATATGGCACGCCTGTGAGGTGGGATGGATTATCTCAGCAAAGAAGAACTGCTCACTATCACAGATTTAGACAGATTTGTGAACAATATTTGAGAGAAATGGTGATATGGTGTATGTAGAAAAAGTTGTAGATCTTTGAGTTCATCTCAAAAAATGGGAGCAAAAACAAAAGTGTTGCGTTTATATTTTTGTTGAGTGTATAACCTGTGAAGATAAATAAATAAAATAAAACATAATACAGTATAATTAGAGTGTAGAAGAGAAAAAAAGAGATACTAGAGATTAAACTAACTACCTTTTTTTCATAATTAAATGTGACCTCTGTTATGGACCAAAGCATTTCTTTTTTTTCTTTTTTTTTTTTCTTTTTTTTTTTTACTGATTTTGAGAGAGGGGTCAAATTCTTTGCAAACATTTTCAATTTTTCCAGCCATTATGTGTCTAAAAATATGACCCACTACATTTTAAAACAAAAATTCTACAAAAAAATCCTTACCTATGAACTCCAGTGACACTCTCCTCAACAATGCCCCGTACTTTCTTGAACACGCTGGGGTACTTTTTGTAAACCCAGTGTGTTAAGTCTCCGCCATCATCCAAGATCTGAGAGCACAGATCAGAGATAATAATCACATTACAGTTTAAGTCCCAGTCACTCAATGATAAACATATAAAAGACCAAAGAATTCAACACAGATGTTACCATATTGGCCTGCCAGGACTCAGTGCTGACACAGCGATCGATGCACCACCAGAAGTCATCCTCTGACTCACCCTTCCAAGCAAACACGGGAACACCTGAGACAAAAGACTGATAGCTGATTCTGATAGCAAAGAAGCCAAGACGAGAACAAGAGAAGCAGCTGAGCATCACATCAAATGCATAGCTGTCCGACATGCACTACTGGATTTGCTGTTATATACAGTATATATAACAAAAACATTTTATTTAGGATTGTTTTACATTGCAGTGTTTCCCATACATTAATTTATTTGTATCGCCTGTTGCTACCTGTTCGCCCTCGCTCATAAACACATAATGGGGCTAGTGTAGCTTGTCGTTCCAACTCCGTGCAGTAGATATAGTGTGCACCTGGTCTCCCAGAGAATAAGACAACGTAGCAGGAGGGATCAGTGTTGCCAACTTAGCAACTTTGTCGCTATATTTAGCAAATATCCAGATGCCTCTGGAGCAGGGGTGCCCATTACGTTGATCGCAAGCTACTGGTGAATCGCAAAGGCAGTGTGGGTCGATCGCATGTCACCCACATCAAAAACGTCACTGCGTAGATGTCATATGCCATCAGTCAGTTCACATTAAGTTCCCCTCCTTATTCGCTGTTAGGCCTCCGCGGCAAAGTAAGTGGTGAACAGATGTCTCCAGCGACACACGCAAAGGCAACTTTCATGTTTATTTTTTCCAATTACAGATAAACTAACACAGTGGTAAGATGCCTATATCTATAACAAAAGTTATCCGTTCACTAGTAGAGGCTAGTTATGTAAAAAAAAATCAAATGGTGTGATGGCGCTTCTTTGCGTCCTGAACTCCACTATAGAAATGTGTGTTTCCTACACTTTCGTTTGTGAAACTATTATTCCATGCTCAACTGAAAAATGTGCCCATTGCTATAACCTTTTTAATATTTTGCCCCGTCTTTGGCTGCATTGTCTTTTGCATGGTAGTTTTAATTTCTTGTATCTGTAATGTTTGATAGCAAACGCTAACTGGACAGATACATGAAACTGTATGTATAATGAACGCTACCTAGCTATTTGACTGACATACTTCTTCCTACTTCCTCTAGAGTCTGTTTGTTTGTCTTTTAATTTGTCGCTTGTCATCATTAGGGTCGCGGGGGTATGCTGGAGCCTATCCAAGCTGACTTGGGGAACGAGGCGGGGTACACCCTGGACTGGTCGCCAGCCAATCGCAGGGCACATATAGAC
This sequence comes from Dunckerocampus dactyliophorus, assembly GCF_027744805.1. NCBI lineage: Eukaryota > Metazoa > Chordata > Actinopteri > Syngnathiformes > Syngnathidae > Dunckerocampus > Dunckerocampus dactyliophorus. Next base: position 29,785,882 of record NC_072819.1, on the reverse strand, counting down.
AAACAACCATTCACTCTCACATTCATACCTATGAACAATTTAGAGTCACCTACAGTATTAACCCTACATGCATGCTTTTGGAATGTGGAAGGAAACCGGAGTACCCAGAGAAAACCCACGCACACACAGGGAGAACATGCAAACTCCACACAGAGATGCCCAAACGGAGATTCAGATTCCAGATCTCCTGATTGTGTGGCCAACATGCTAACCACTTGGCCACTGTGCGGCTTAACCAGGACCTGCGTAACCTATTTTGTTCATGCATATGTTATGCACAGAATTACAACAAAGCTCTTGATTTAAAATGTAATGTTATACAATATACGCAGTAACATAAATGTCCAGAACCTTTATGCACTAGAATCTCAAGTCTGTCTTACCCGTCTCAGCGAGAGCAGCAGCCACCTCATTCTGGGTAGAGTAGATGTTGCAGGCAGTCCAGCGGCACTGAGCCCCAAGAGCCACCAGGGTCTCAATCAATACCTGAGAGGCAACAATGCTGTGTGTTAATAAATCATACAAGGAATGGGTGGTAACATCAGAAAGTGAGTGATATGCAGTGAAGAGGATGTGTGGACATACTGCTGTCTGAGCCGTGATATGAGTACAGCCTACGACCTTAGCCCCTGCCAGAGGCTTCTCCCCCTGGGCTCTCTTCCTTAAGGAAATGAGTGCTGACATGTCTGGGGAGCAAACACAGTGAGTGCACGTAAGTGGTGGTGGGGCATAGACGACAGTCGACTGAGTATCCAAATGTAACGTTATGGAAAAGCCAAACAGGCGCTTGTTCAGTGAGTGTAAAGACGGAACTGGTAGACCAGCAATGTCAGCAGCAGCTGTTGCTGCCTAGGCTTGAGTTTGTCGAAGCACTCACACCTACTTACTACTCACACAGGCAATGAAAACAGCCAAAGAGGCAGAGGAGAAGGCTCTGAGGGAAGAAACTAAAACAAGAGCACTTAAGAGAGTGCAAACTGCATAGCATAGCATGAATAGCAATGATTTAGGAGTTTTAAAAAAAAAATAGTTTAAAAAGAAAGAAGAAGTTCCATCCAGGTCACAAAACTTAATAAGACCCTACAAAAGCACAAGACATACCCTTTAAAAATTAGCTAAAGGAGACTTTACATGTTTTTTAAATTGCTGCCAAATGAAAAATATGGATCAGAGTCCTTGTATCCTTCTTTTGACATTGGATCTTCTGATCTTGCCTTGACATAGCAAATGTGGGGAAGGAGAACATTATTGGAATAATACCAAACATCAGCAAAATAACCAGGTATTACAGGGCGCACACATACAGTGGTGTGAAAAAGTGTTTGCTCCCTTCCTGATTTCTTTTTTTGCATGTTTGTCACACTTAAATGTTTGAAATCATCAAACAAATTTAAATGTAATGCAACATAACTGAACACAAATGCAGTTTTTAACTGAAACCTTTTATTATTAAGGGAGAAATAAATGAAAATCCAAACCTACATGGCCCTGTGTGAATAACTGATTGCCCCTTGTGTTCATCATATCAACAGTAAAATATGGTGGTGGTGGTGTGAGGGTCTGGGCTGTTTTGCTCTTCAGGACCTGGAAGACTTGCTGTGATAAATGGAACCATGAATTCTGCTGTGTACTAAAACATCCTGAAGGAGAATGTCCGGACATCTGTGCGTGACCTCAAGCTGAAACGAACTTGGGTTCTGCAGCAGGACAATGATCCAAAACACACCAGCAAGTCCACCTCTGAATGGCTAAAGAAAAACAAAATTAAGACTTTGGAGCGGCGTAGTCAAAGTCCTGACCTGAATCCTATTGAGATACTGTGGCATGACCTTAAAAAGGCGGTTCAAAAAGATGAGTGGGCCAAAATTCCTCCACAGCGCTGCTTGAGACCCAATGCAAGTTATCACAAATGCTTGATTGCAGTTGTTGCTGCTAACGGTGGCCCAACCAATTTTTAGGTTTAGGGGGCAATCATTTTTTCACACAGGTCACATTCACACAATCACTGAGAGGGAACAGAACCCACACTGATCAGAGTTGAAATTGTGTTTTACAAATCCTGGACATGGCAAGAAAAAAACAATCATCTTTGAAATATCCAAAATGTTAGCAGCGCTATGTACCTTGCTCCGCAATTTCAATTTCACGGCGCCCAAATTCAGCCTGTTTGATGTTCTTCACACAGAAGTCGCTGCTGCCGTGGGTATTGACCTGGGCTTTGTCTCGAGGGGAGGTTTCATCATCAGAGCTGTCAGTGTAGGAAGCAGCTGGAGAATGACGAGCACAATTAGTCATCACTGAGGATAGGTCTTTTAAAAAGTGTGTGTGACGGAACCTGTACAATGTGTGATGTGTAAAGCACGTGTGTACAGTATGCGATGACAAACACGACAAAACAGCTCGGTTACATGACACATTTACACCAAGCTCCAGTGGAGAGAACACGGCTATCTTACTATCTACACAAGGAGACTCACTATTGCCTTTTTAGGTATAACACTGGTTAGCATGCAGAGCCATTCATCACTAAAACCATCAGTCCGAAGATGCATTGTACCTGAACTGTAGCTGTCTGTGGAAGACTGCGAGATAGAGCGAGACAAGGAGCGGCGACCTGCCTTGGTTGGGTATTTGCTGAATTCCTGTTTATCCTCAGTGTTGGCAAACTGGATCTAGAAAGAACCAGAACCAAATGTTTAACAAAGGCGTGTTAATATGAAAGACCACTATAGTAGGTGATCCAGAGTCACCATAAAGACAAATGCTTCTCTCTTTATTATACGATGGTGTATTATGACTAGAAACTGAAAGGTAAGTCAGGATATTTGTCCTCACTGTCTTACTATAGTCCACTAGAAAGGTAAAATAAGACAAAGATGAGACAACTCTCTGACCTGCTGTATGTGTCATGCTTAGGACAAATAACACAGATTCAGTAGTGAGTGTGGTTCATCTTTTAACACAAACCTTCAAACCTTCAGCTCATCCAGCTGGGATAGTTTAGCTTAGGCTGAAAGCGAAATGATCGTATATGTTATTTTGAAAGATTCAGTCTTTAAAATCCTGGTTACCTCCAAAAGATGAGCACTTAATGACCAATGAATTCCCAATGAGAACCTCTCTCTGAATGTTTTGAACTCCTATTTCAACGCCAATGTTTTATTGATCATAATAATGCTGCCTGGGAGTTATGACATAGTGTAAAGGCTGTGGTGGCTGAGCGTGTGATTTACAATTCTCTACTAAAACTCTAGGGGCAAAGTTTTCCTGAGCGTGAGCTACTGTATTAAAAGTCCTGTGTAGTAGTAGTAGTAGTGGTGAAGTAGTAGTAAAAGTAATATCTGAATGTAAGTTGAGCAATAACTTATAGGAGATAAAATAATAATAAATAATAAAAAATAATAAATGAATGTGTTTCCTAATATTGTTGAATTTGGCAAAATCTATGGATTTGTTATTGGCGATTGTTGTTGACTTCAAGCTGCATGAAGTCGTTGTGAGTTAATTTTCTTGTAGTCGAGACTGATGTCATATTCAGTATTTGTCCAGTTCCTTGATGTCTTTGACAACAGTACTTTGACTGCCTCCGGTTCTCCATTTTACTTTTGCAGTTGGCGCTACAAGTGCCTTGAACTTTTCTATTTCCTTAAGTCATGCGCTTTCTTGGCGATGACTGCGTTGCATTTTGTCAGATGCTCAATGATATGGACATTTGTTCTTTTTAGCTTTCCTCTCTGCCCTAGTAATGCCAGCTTTTTTGTTGTTGTTGGTGAACTTTATGATGATGACAGATGTGGTGCTGTTATTTCTGCCAGACATTAGAATACATGTATCAATGTTGACATCTACATCCTCCCGCTTTGATTGCAGAAAGGTGGCAACCTGTTGCTTTGTTGAAGCACAAAATCTGGCATAAGACCTGCATGTAATGTGGAGCCCAGTCACAATCACATTGTTCATGCGTGTGGACTGTTCCAAATCAATTCTGCACATCATTTGTGATATAATGCAATCCTTTTCATAATTTTGCTTCTTTAAAGCATCCACTTTTCCTTCCAACCCATCATTTTGTTTATGAGTGATGCATTATCGTTCTTCAATTCTTTAATGTGTTTCAAAACATCAACTAGTTTCTTGTTTAGCTCCTTGCTATTTACAGAGCTCTCCTTCCTCATGTCAATTATCTCCCTGCAAACTTCTGAGTTCATGTCATTATCTCTTTGCAAACTTCAGAGCTCTCTTTCCTCATGTCATTCAATATCACCATAATCTCCTGTGTACCTGACTCCTGGTTCCAAAACTTGGAGATCGGTGCAGAGCTGTTTTCAGTCTTTTGCCAGAGGAATGAATATGAGGAATATTTGGTGATTTTGTGACTACACTTCACAAACAAAAGACCAGAACTGCTGGATGACTCCCTCAAAGGTAACTCGGATAGGCGAGAGGTACAGATTCACTTGAAATACTTCTTGAAACTTCTTGAAATAAACTAGTTACAAACGCTAATAGCAGGTCAAGATAACTGGCTTACATCCCACTATATGGCAGAAACAATACCACACCAGTCATCATTGTTAAGTTCATCAACAGGGAAATCAAAACTGCACTACTGAAACACTGCTTGTTGTCAAAGATATCAACGAGGATACAACGCACAAGAAAGAGCCATGCAGTTAGAAGGATTACATTCAGTGGCCATTGTTCACTACTACGACACGAAAGCTAATAGCTTGTCAACGAAAATTGTGGTTGCTCACACTCAGGAAAACATTGCCCCTAGTGTTTTGGTAGAGAATTGCAGGTTGTGCACTCTTTGGAACTTTATAACAGAATCAAGATGTCGTCAGAAAGGCCAGCATAGTGACTTTGCTGTAGGATGGATGTAGCTGAACTTCCCATAGCCGACATCAACTAGAATTAACAGCACCTCAGCTGGCGGCAGCCAATAAGTGTGCTCCATTTTGCCTTAATTTCCTCAAGACGTCCATCCATCTATCCATCTTCTTCCGCTTATCCGAGGTCGGTTCGTGGGTGCAGCAGACTTTCCTCTCCCCGGCTACTTCGTCCAGCTCTACCCTGTGGCGTTCCCAGGCCAGTTAAGAGATATAGTGTCTCCAACGTGTCCTGGGTCTTCCCTGAGGCCTTCTACTAGTCGGACGTGCTGATTCTCATCCTATCTTCCTTGACATTGGGCTGCGAACTGGTCCAGTGTGATTTAAAGATCACGGCTCGATGAAGCCAGTAGGACCACATCATCTGCAAAAAGCAAAGACCCTATCCTGCATCCCGATGTCTACGAGATGCTGCAGAGTAATGTCAACCAAGACACCCCCACAACATCCAGGGCCTTAAGGAACTCCGAGTGGATCTCATCCACCCCCAGGGCCCTGACACGAGGCGCTATCCCGGTGACCTGCGTCAGGGCGAGGAAAATCTACTTCCAATGTTCTTTCACTTTATCAGGGTTTGCTGAGCCACTCTTCGTCTGGTCCCTCACCTAGGAGCTGTTTGCCATGGGTGACCCTACCAGGTGCATAAAAGCCCCCAACAACTTAGCTCTTAGGATCATCAAAACCGGCAAACTCCTCCACCACGATAAGGTAACTCAGAGAGGATGCCTCAAGACGTGTTTAATATATTTAATATCCCATCCATCCATTTTCTATACCGCTTAATTCTCATTAGGGCATGCTGGAGCCTGTCCCAGCTGACTTCGGGCGACAGGCGGGGTACACCCTGTACTGGTCGCCAGCCAATCACAGGGCACATATAGACAAACAACCATTCACACTCACATTCATACCTATGGACAATTTTGAGTCGCCAATTAACCTCACCTGCATGTTTTTGGGAATGTGGAAGGAAGCCGGAGTACCCGGAGAAAACCCACGCACGCACGGGGAGAACATGCAAACTCCACACAGAAATACCCAGGGGAGAATCGAATCTTCCCGATCTCAAGGCTGTTCCTGTGTTGGCCAACATGCTAACCACTAGACCACCGTGCGGCCCCTATATTTAATATATTGAATGTAAACATAATTCATAGCAATCAATCAGCTATTCTGTGAATTGATTATTAGGCCCATACTATTTTCAAAATCAAGATCCTTTACAGTGAACACTTGAAACATGAGCGTGGATTATTCAAATGGACTCCTGATCAAAATTTTAAATTGAAAAATTAACATTTTGTACTGTTGGATCTTAAGGAGTTTCTAAGTGGAGCTTGAAAATGCAAAAAGAAGTAATGGGGGGGAGTGAGACAAAAAGTTTGAGTAAGCAATTTATTGCAAACAACCATCAAACTGAAATAGGCTGTTCATCAGCTCATCAAAAGTTTAAAGACCATAGCTAAAAAAAAAGGAACCACCCCAAAATAAAAAAAATGTTCAAAGAAGTACTTAGCAATGAGTAGCTTACTTTGCCATCCATCCCCAAATGTTCTCAAATGTTCTCAGTTTGATTTAGATCAGGGGAACACATAGGATGGTAGAAAAGAGTGAGGTTATTCCTCTGGAAGAAGTTATCAGGTGGGCATTGTCAACTGCATTGTTGTCGTGTTGAAAAACCCAGTCATTACCGCACAGACGAGGGCCTTCAATCATGGGAGATTGCTCCTGCAACATCTCCACATAGCCAGCTGCTGTTTGACGCCCCTGTACAACTTGAAGCGCCATTGTTTCATTGAAGGAAAAACACCCCAGATCATGATGGCGCCCCCTGCACTGTGCCATGTGAAAAACATCTCAGGAGGGATCTCCTTGTCATGCCAGTAACCATGGAAACCATCAGGACCATCAAGGTTATATTTTTTCTCATCAGAGAATAAAACCTTCTTCCACCTTTGAATGTCCCATGTTTGGTGCTCTTGTGCAAATTACAAATGAGCTATTTTGTGGCATTGAAGGAGACGAGGCCTTTGATGACATTTTTGTTCTTAAAACCCTTCTCTCGCAGATGCCATCTGACTGCACATCAGTAACAACCTTCATTTGGGCCGAGGATTGTTCTGTGTCTTGACGAAAATCGGATTGGTGAAATTTTTTTGGGTCTCCCGCGTGACTTCTTTTTCAGGATGTTTGAAGTAGTTTCAAATGTCTTACTGTGTCCAACCACAGCAGCAATGGCGTGCTGCGAGAGGCTTTGCTTATGCAGCTCAACAACAATTTTTCTGTCTCACTCCCATTTCTTCTTTTTGCATATGAAAGTGTACTTAGAGCCTCCTTAAGACCCATTAGTGCAAAATGTAAATTCTTGCAATTTTTCAACTTAAAATGTTGATCAGGAGTGTACAAACAAACAGCATTGGTAAAGCAGGTCAATCTTTAGATAATATGGTCAGTTATTTTTTTTTTACCTACTTTCAAATGTAGGCATGGTAGAAATACATCAAATGACACATGGTGAGTCTTCTAAACATTTGACTCAAACAACATTTGACGGCCCATAAGTATGTTCTCTTGCAGAAAGATCCACAAGACTTCAGGGATGTTTTCATTCACTGTGGAATGCTGTCAAATTTCCTTCGTCTCCTATTTTACCTGTCCATAGAATGTGTTTGGACTCAAAACTAACAGGCAGCACAGGAGAGTTGACACAACACACATCATACAGACAATAAATCCGGGAGCATATAACTGCCTGATGGACATCAGTGAGGTGTACTGACCCGCACCTAAAACAATCATACGATAAAGCATATGTGGAAAATACATACTGTAAGGATAACTTTCTGCACTTTTGAGTAAATTATTGATTTTTGACATTACAATAGCACTCGTTGCAAGAGTGAAAACACTGGTAACTCACGGAACGCACAATCTTGTTGCTGGTACTCATAAGAAACACAAGAATGTTGTTAGACAGAGAAGAAGAGAACTCAGCATGGCTCTTGTTTTCTCAAACTACACAGAGCTATGTTAGCTTCGCATCACTTCGGACTCCCGAGGATTCAGCCCAGGCATTTGTACAGTACTTTAGTTTCTCCTTGTCTTTTTTTTCTGATTTATGGTAGACTACTCAGTGGTACTCCAGTCTGTATTCAGCTACTCTCAAAACTCCCCCAGGGTGACCCTGGCAATATGGATAACCTTGATCAGCAAGACAAATAATACATTTTCATACATAACAACAAATCTCTCATCACCTCTGTGCTTTTAGGAATAAATCTGTCTGAGTGCCTGGTGATGAATTAGTGGTGACTCACCCTTTCTCTCCCATGCACATGTGTGTGTGCCATCACTGCCTGTTCTCTCCAGTTTCTCTGTGTCTGTGTGTCTTCTGTTTGATGGTACTAGGTGTCCCTGATGCTATTACCCCAGAACACTCCCAGGCAGAGCCAGGGGGAGGTTCCCACCTATTATCCTGATTTCTAATGGCCAACCTGGAGAGAGAGCGAGAGAGAAAAGGAGGCCAGGTTGATTCCGAGTGTGACCTCTCTCTCTCAGGGTCTGCCCTTGACAACCAGCTGCTAAAGTCCGTGTTTTAGGGAGGATGTTCTTTAAAATGGAATGCATAGATTAATGAAATGGGTCTATTAAAACACGTGTCACAGACAGACCTCCTGATTTGGACTAATCAAAAAATGGGGATTGACACATAGCAGGAATCAAAGCCTGTTTCCATTAGCCTTCCGCTCCATCAATAAACAACCCATCCAATTCCATCTTATATCTAAAAATACCCTTTCTCTCTGCGATAGCCTGGCCAGGTCACAGAGTTAAGCTGATGTGTGACTATGTAAGAGCTCAATCAGGTGATATTACCTACTTACCCAGACGCCACTAGTGCTCTACAGCGCCATAAGATCCAAAAGACAGTCTTAAATCAAAGTGTGTCTACTTCTTTAAATAACTGGACATCCTTCAGTCTGCCAAGGGCCTGTTTAGAACACATGCATGGTGGATTACACACTATTGTGAAAAACATAATTGTACTAATCACTCCTACACAGCTATGTACAAATACATGTACATGCTACTGTATGTACAGCTAAGGGGAAATATACAGTATATAATCTCAACTAGCAGAAGGTAGCAGTCATGAACACTTTAAATAACATAGGTACACAGTGAAAAAGGATGAAACTAGTCGGTATAGATGTGTTATATTTCTCATCTTATAGTGACTTTCAGCCTAATGTTGATTTAGGTCCCACACAGTACTTTACTTGTGTGGAAGCTGGCAGTGCATCAGCTATAATGACTCATTGGTTCTGTAGTATCTTATTACATTAGCAGTTGGTACCTGAGGGTCAGAAGACAACCCTCAGTCCGTTCTATACTGTATTGTGACAGTAGGCAGCGGTCATGTAACCCCGCAACCTAAACACATTCTGATCTCAGCACTGATACATCTCCCCCTTGTGTAATTCTAGCAGTCAATCATTCTCACTAGTTCCACAATCTTTCCACTAGGAGGCATCAAAGTAAAAAAAAAAAAGTTTGATTTTTTTTCACTGGATGCAAACATTAGGTCACACACCAGTGTAAATACTAAAATTCACAATACAATGACACATCTTTAATGAACTTTCCATAGGGTAAACAAAAAAAATCTACATTTCAGGTAACTTTCATACAAGGTAAATGACAAGCACATGACCATTTGTATTTAATTCAAGGGGCTTAACATGCCAAAACAGTGCAACCTATCAGGTCAAACTCAAATGCAACAAATGTGTGGTGGCCTGCTGCTTCTGTGAGCCCCACCCCATCTAAAAGCACTTGCAGGTGGCGCCGTCTTGTTTGTTACATAAAAAAGACAAAAAGAAGCAACAGAAGAAAGTTAATTTGAAGTTCTAAACATAGTTGTTTTTCTTTTCATGTCTGCCAGTGCTATTCCTCTCTCCTACAGCGTCCATTACAATTACCTGCTGTTATTTGTGTTGCTGTGAGTCGAGTTGTCAGTACAAATGTACAAATGGAAATAGAGAGATGTTACTACAGAAGAGAGAATTTACTAGTGCACTGCAGGTATTTTTTAAATTGTCATACAGTGGTACCGTGGCATACGCGTGTCCCAACGAATGAGCATTTTTTTAGACGCGAACCGTCTCTCTGCTGATTTTTGCTTTGAACTGCTAGTTAAAATTTGGGCTAGGAGCTACTAGTTACGGGCAGGCATAGCCGAGGACAGCTATTTGAGGCTTGTGTCAATGACAAAAGATCTAAATAGCATTAGCTCTCGTTCGCGTTACTACCGGGAAATACAGTATTTTCCACACATGTAACATACGCACATTATAGTGATCTGGTTTATCTTAGTTTATCTCTGACAAGAAGAACATCAAATTAAAAGCACTGAATGAATACAGAGCCATCACCCACCAGTATGAGCCTGCAGGACTTGTTTTTTTCCAGATATGTACAGTACATTACCACTCAATAAGGTCATCAAATCTTACCTTTATGCATTCCCACACAGTATCAGCATTTGGGACCAAATATGAGGTGAAAGAAAAAACAGAAAAATACAGTAAAGTAGTCTTATCTGTGCATCATGGGAGACGACGCATTGCAAAGTTAAATGGTGCATTCAAGGACCGTGGAACAAGTCGCTCTTTGCATTAAACATGCAAGCATTGTGGGATTTATAACTATATGTTATTTTTTTGAATAAAACAATGGCCCATACTTCTTAAATTTGTATCCCTTTATAAAAAAAAATAATGTAATTATTTACAAATCATTTAATGTTTGTGTGTTTTTTTTAAATCATTGAACCTGAATGTTTCCTGTGGCCCGATGGTTGGGGACCCCTGCCTTACAGCATGCTTGCAGGGGCTATGATGTGTGCTCTTTTACATATTGGGAAATGCTGTAAGAATTACACTTTTATACAATTGGCTTTGTCTACATCTAACGTCTACATCTAACGTCTACATCGACAAATGTAATCAAAACATATTGAATCTATCATTTGTACACTGCATCAAATTGTTCTGTTTTTAAAATATACTGTTTTTGAATCGTCTCTTAACTTTTGTATCTAATGTGTCCGGAAGTCTTTACCACAGAGATTTACATCCCTACTTATTGTAGATTAAAAAAAACCCTCTTACTATCTGAGATTAATTGTGATTAATTATGAGTTAACTATGGGCCAAATGTGATTAATCATGATTAAATATTGTAATCAACTGACAGCCCTTATATTAATATACATATTATTAGGGGTGGCTGATATATCAATATTTTGAAAATATCGATATTTACTTTAAGCATGATATCAAAACCAACCATATTGTTGATATTGATATAGACTGGATTTGCACTGTATCTCCCTCATCCCTGCATGCAGGGGGAGGGAGGAAGGGCGGAGCAGAAGCCCGGCAGCTCCAGTCGAAGCGACAGCATCCGCGATGGAAAAATTAGTCAGCAAGGAATAAGCGGTAGCTCAGTAATGTGGAGGTACTTCAAATCCAAAGCATAAAAAAAATATTTTTCACCGCCTTAAAACTTGGCACAAACTCCAATACGAGGAATGTGTGAAGCTACGTGCTGTCTGCCGCGCTCCTGTTGCGTTTCTCATGAAAGGAAAAGCAAAGTGGTGTGCTATTATAAAGATTTGTCCTATCACATTGCTAAGATGTGGTCCACGTTGCAACAGAGGAAAAAACAGCTTTAAAAACCTGCTGAAAACGATGGACTCGCGATGTCCAGGGAGCTTCGCAGTCACAATTATTTAGCAGGACAAGCTCTACCACAAATGTACAAGGACGTTAGACAGACAGTTGCTAAGCCTTATGCAGTTGACAGGTTGGTGTTCCTGGCACAAAATAAGGACATGCTTGTGTCTTCTAAAATGTTTACCTAAAAAAATACTACTGTTCAATTTCAAGTATTTTTGAGTTTTAAAATTTCCTCTTAAACCAGGCACTCCTTCATATTTTGTTCTTTCGTTATTAGCTGAGAATTTGAGCATAGCTAAAGGTTTGTTATAAAAAGATTATATTTGACTTTTTCTATAATTATTTCAAAAAGAGAATGGCTTACTTTATTTTAGAGGCTATTTTTAGATAAGATTTTTTTTTTAATGTGCCTTCAAAATGTCAAAAAACATCCATGTGTTAAGTATTTATTTTAATAAAAGAACTTGACACACATATTTGGCTTTGATTTTGCCGAAACTCACTCTGCTTTAAAAATATTGGGAAATATATCATATATCGATATTCAACGTAAATATATCAGGATTTTAATTTTTGGGTGCATATTGCCCAGCCCTAATATGTGTGTGTGTGTGTGTGTTTATATGTATATATATCTATATATGTGCGTGTATGTGTGTGTGTGTGTAGAGATTAGTGCTGTCAAATGATAAAAACATTTTTGAATTTTTTTTTTATTGAAATATGTCCATTTTTACTGTATTTTATTGAAAGAAAGATAAATGACAGGGCAGGATTATATATATTTGTATATATTAACAGTGCCAAATTAACTGAAAATTTTAATCAAATTAAGAGATGGCACACATGTCTGAAAATCTATTTACCTAACACTCTTTTGCGTCTGTGTGGGCTCTCAGTCGTACAGGAGTTGTCCATCGAGGGAAAGGCTTCTTGAGACGTCATCTGTACTTCTGTGAAGAAAGTACGCTGACGAAACTCTTCGGATGAGGAGCGAAACGTTCGACACTTTCTTCACAGAAGTACAGATGACGTCTCAAGAAGCCTTTCCCTCGACTAACACTCTTTTCTTTAATAGCAGAATATTTAAATCAGACTTTAACTGCGTTTTTATGAGCACTGAGGAGTTGCGTTCAAAGACACCACGTCATTTAAGTTGAATTCACATGTTTTGAGTGAACTTTCTGGGATTTACGAGCACACTAAAATGGCATTAAAAGTCACAAAGTGAGTGACAAAAATACCCACTCATTGTTTTTCTTTGCATTTCTGTTTATTTAGACCACACATACACGCATAATAAAGACCTTGTTGTGATGTTCAGAGTGTCCGTGAATGCATCTCGGGGTCTGTGTAGTGACAATTAGGAAGTGTCGTTGCAATGACAAATGGGCTAGAGACGTATTTGTTTGGAGTTAGAGATACATACAGTATATGGTGTTGGAATTGCACTGCTGTTGATGTGTTCAGGTCAGAATAAAGCTATAAAAGAGCGCCAGACTCTGTGACTCTGTGGGGAGCTACACTGTGTCGCCGTCTGTCGTCATAACAGAGAACCGCGGCTTGCCAAATCAGCCTAAAAGCTGCTCAAGACAAAGAAACATAGTATTCTTCCATTGCCAAGTCACATGATCCGAAAACCAAAACCAGCCTTCATTTTTTGCTGAGCTTCAGAAGGACTTCAGGCATTAGCTGCAAAATATTTTGTTTTCACAAGTTTCAGAATGACTCTTTGTATCAGTATTGAGAAAAGGCATGTCCAAGAGCCCACAGGAATCAAATTAAAATGATGATGCATGAACAAATACACGGCCAGTCTCATTCCCAGCAGGGTGTATTGTGTAACTGCCAGAGTAGATGGAAAGGAGAGTGGAGGAGGTGCTTATTGACTCATGCACCCACCCACACACTTGCATGTCCATATCAACAGCAACATGTACAGTTTGATGCTTTTGTTTCTGCACCTTACAACTATTAATGTGACAATACAACATAGTCATCAGACTTCTTCGTCTTTCTCTGATGTATTTTGTGTATCTCCAGTAGTATTTCTTTCACCCATTTACTTGCTTTTTACAACCGGGTGGCTCAGTTTGACACTGGGCTCTCACATTTATTCAAAACAAAGTGCTTTGTTTTCAGGAGCGCACTGCACATTCCTACCATCCAATATGTTTTCAGTCAGACTCCACGCTGTGGCTCACAAGCCACATGTTATTGACTGGGAGTTAAACGAAATATGTTAGTCTATGCATGTCATTGCTGAGAAAATGTATATGTTACATCCTTACAAAGACTTTGTCCAATTATAAACAAACATCAAAGATTATGTACTTAAGATGAACTCAATGAGACTCTAATAAACCACATTATTATGAATGCCTTCAAATTAACAGGGAGTACATTCATTTTTAGAATCATTGTAGACATTTTTGTCAAATTATCAGTTTGTAATATTACTGGAGTTGTATATTTGTCGCCTGCCCTGTAATTATAACACATATTCTTTACTTTGACCTGAGAGGACCAATATAACTAATAGTTGACACAAAGTAAAATGATAATGAAAATGACATGTTCCAAACTGTTATCCCCAATAATCTGAATACATACAGAAACTCATAATTAACTTTCATGTTCTTATTTTATATTCTGAGAAGATCAAATACATTGTTTTTGGTGCCTAACTGTTTCCCAAGTATATTAGTGCGTTTGTGAATGTATAAACGTGAGGCATTAACTTCAATTTTTTGGTAGAAAGGCGCTTTATGAAAGTAAGTACATTTACTTGTATTCACTTAGAGCGCAGCCCTGCCACATCCAATATGGCGGCGCCAATGACGTAGGGCACAGCGCTCGATGTGGCGTCTATGTCTATGTGGCGTGCTTTGCTGTACTGTTGTTGTAAATGGCTGCTAAGTTACATGTTTAGAGCTCACACAGTTGTTGATTATTCAGCATTATTTGTTGGTAGTGTCTTGTCTGCTGTTCTCTACCTATTACATTGCTGCGTGATGTTTTGGGGGGTTTTTAGCTCTTTAAAGACACTGTAAGACTGGTATGTGTAATGGTAACCCCCCCGTGATTTCTATGGAGCTGGTAAGTTCGTTGTGAGGTCTGTTGTTACTCTGCTTGCTAAATAAAGAGTTACCTCTTCCTCACAGGTTTGTGAGCGGCACAGTATTAACTATATGAAGCAGCAAATTTGAGACCTTGGCTTTGATTATAGGTAAAAACTGATACCGGTGTTGGCTGATACCACATTTTTATGCCATTATCGAGCCAATAATTATCGGGGGCTGATATTAGTGGACATCCCTAGATGTAAGACTCTTCCTTTGGTGATTTGGGCAAAAATCTTTACTTGATATTTTACTAAATGGTGACTACTGAAGACAAAGGTCATACCCAGCAATAAGGAAAACAATAAATACTTACTAAATACCATATTTATATGTTTATATAAGTGCTCACTAAAACAATCGTGGAGAAGTTTTTTAAAAAAGCATAAAAAAGCCAGGCCTGGGGGAGGGGCTCGCAGGCGAGCGTCTGGTGGTCGGGCTTTCACCCGTGGGACCCGGCCGGGCTCAGCCCGAAGAAGCCACACGGGATCTCCCCCCCGTAGACCCACCACCTGCGGGGGCAAGCATAAGGGTCCGGTGCATTGCGTTTTGGGTGGCGGTCGAGGGCGGGCACCTAGGCGACCTGGTCTTCGGCGGCCAAATCTGGTTCTTGGGACATGGAACGTCACTTCTCTGGCGGGGAAGGAGCCCGAACTTGTGAGAGAGGTTGAGACATTCCGACTAGATATAGTCGGACTCACCTCGACCCACAGTTTGGGTTCTGGATCCAAACTCCTCGAGAGGGGTTGGACCTTGTTCTACTCTGGAGTTGCTGCAGGGGAGAGGCGGCGAGCTGGTGTGGGCTTATTAATAGCCCCCCGGCTCGGTGCCTCTGTGTTGGAGTCATCCCCGGTAAACGAGAGGGTCATTTCCCTACGCCTTTGGGTTGGGGAAAGGGTCCTGACTGTCGTTTGTGCGTACGCGCCAAACGGCAGTTCAGAGTACCCAGCCTTCCTGGAGTTCATCAGAGGGGTGCTGGAGAGCACCCCAACTGGTGACTCTGTCGTTTTGCTGGGAGACTTCAACGCCCATGTGGGCAATGACAGTGTGACCTGGAGGGGCGTGATTGGGAGGAACGGCCTCCCCGATCTGAACCCGTGCGGTGTGATGTTGTTGGACTTCTGTGCGAACCACAGTTTGTCCATCACAAACACCATGTTCCAGCATAAGGATGTCCATAAGTGCACATGGCACCAGGACACCCTAGGCCGCAGGTCTATGATCGACTTTGTAGTCGTATCATCAGACCTGCGTCCGCATGTTTTGGACACACGGGTAAAGAGAGGGGCTGAGCTGTCAACTGATCACCACCTGGTGATGAGTTGGATTAGATGGCGGGGGAGGATGCCGGACAGACCCGGGAGACCCAAACGTGTAGTGAGGGTGTGCTGGGAACGTTTGGCAGAGTCTCCTGTTCGTCGAGTCTTCAGCTCTCACCTCCGGCAGAGCTTCTCCTGCATCCCGGGGGAGGACGAGGATATCGAGTCCGAATGGGCTCTATTCCGTGCCTCCATTGCTGAGGCAGCCGATCGGAGCTGCGGCCGCAAGGTGGTCGGTGCCAGTCGTGGCGGCAAGCCCCGAACCCGATGGTGGACACCAGAGGTCAGGGCTGCCGTCAAGCTGAAGAAGGAGTCCTATCGAGCATGGATGGCTTGTGGGACTCCTGAAGCAGCTGACGGGTACCGGCAGGCCAAGCGGCACGCGGCTTCGGCGGTGATCGAGGCAAAAACTCGGGTGTGGGAGGAGTTCGGTGAGGCCATGGAACACGACTTTCGGTCGGCCTCGAAGAGGTTCTGGCAAACCGTCCGGCGCCTCAGAAAGGGGAAGCAGTGCCCGGTCCACACTGTTTACAGTGGGGACGGGAGCCTGCTGACCTCGACTGAGGATATAGTTGGGCGGTGGAAGGAATACTTTGAGGCCCTTCTCAATCCCACTGACATACCTTCCCTAGAGGAAGCAGAGACTGAGGATACGAACGCGGACAGTTCCATCACCGTGGCTGAGGTATCTGGGGTAGTCAAAATGCTCCCCAGTGGCAAAGCTCCGGGGGTGGACGAGTTTCGCCCTGAATTCCTCAAGGCTTTGGATGTTGCGGGACTGTCTTGGCTGACACGTCTCTTCAACATTGCGTGGAAGTCGGGAACAGTACCTCTGGATTGGCAGACTGGGGTGGTGGTCCCCCTTTTCAAGAAGGGTGACCGGAGGGTGTGTTCCAACTATAGGGGGATCACACTCCTCAGCCTCCCTGGGAAAGTCTATTCCAGGGTGCTGGAGAGAAGGGTACGACCGTTAATCGAACCTCGGCTACAGGAGGTGCAATGTGGTTTTCGTCCTGGTCGCGGAACACTGGACCAGCTCTACACCCTTGCAAGGGTCCTGGAGGGTACTTGGGAGTTTGCCCAACCGGTCTACATGTGCTTTGTGGACCTGGAAAAGGCATTCGACCGTGTCCCTCGCGGTGTCCTGTGGGGGGTGCTCCGGGAGTATGGGATTGGTGGCGCGCTACTACGTGCCATTCAGTCCTTGTACAACCGGAGCAGGAGCCTGGTTCGCATTGCCAGTAGTAAGTCAAGCCTGTTTCCGGTGAACGTTGGCCTCCGCCAAGGCTGCCCTTTGTCACCGATTCTGTTCATAATTTTCATGGACAGAATTTCTAGGCGCAGCCAAGGTGTCGAGGGAGTCCAGTTCGGGGGCACTAGGATCTCATCTCTGCTATTTGCAGACGATGTGGTCCTGATGGCCTCATCGAGCTGTGACCTGCAGCGTTTACTGGGACGGTTTGCATCTGAGTGTGAAGCTTCTGGGATGAGACTCAGCACCTCCAAATCCGAGGCCATGGTTCTCAGTCGGAAAAGGGTGGATTGCTCCCTCCGGGTTGGGAATGAGGTCCTGCCCCAGGTGGAGGAGTTCAAGTATCTCGGGGTCTTGTTCACGAGTGAGGGAAGGTTGGAGCGTGAGGTCGATAGGCGGATCGGCGCAGCGTCTGCAGTAATGCGGTCGCTGTACCGGACCGTCGTGGTGAAGAGAGAGTTGAGCCGGAAGGCAAAGCTCTCAATTTACCGATCGATCTATGTTCCCACCCTCACCTATGGTCATGAGCTTTGGGTCATGACCGAAAGAACGAGATCGCGGATACAAGCAGCTGAAATGAGTTTTCTTCGTAGGGTAGCGGGACTCACCCTAAGAGACAGGGTGAGGAGCTCGGTTATCCGAGAGGAGCTCAGAGTAGAGCCGCTGCTCCTTCACATCGAGAGGAGCCAGCTGAGGTGGCTCGGGCATCTAGTCCGGATGCCTCCCGGACGCCTCCCTGGTGAGGTGTTTTGGGCATGCCCAGCCGGGAGAAGGCCCCGGGGAAGACCTAGGACACGCTGGAGGGATTATGTCTCACAGCTGGCCTGGGAACGCCTCAGTGTCCTCCCGGTGGAGCTGGAGGAGGTGGTCGGGGACCGGGAAGTCTGGGCTTCCCTACTGAGACTGCTGCCCCCGCGACCCGGACCCGGATAAGCGGAGGAAAATGGAATGGAATGGAATGGAATAAAAAAGGCCTCTGTATTATAATGCATCATACATTCATCACAATTTAACAAATGTAATTCAGTCAAACCAGTTTTGGTCCCTGTTCGTATGATTTGTTTTCGACAAAAAAATGTCACCAAATTTTGTCTCATTTCTCGTACACTGTCTCAGATATCGTACAACTTTGCATGTCACAAACTGTATTACATGTATTGCATGTCATGTCACTGTATTACAGTACAGTGTTCCCTCGTTTATCGCAGGGGATAGGTTCCCAAAATAGTTAGCAATAAGTGAAATCAGCAAAGTACCAAACTTCTTTTTTTTTTTTACAATTATTTTATATGTTTTAAGGCTGTAAAACCTCTCACCATACACTTTATACACTTTTGTCAGACAGGCAATAACATTTTCTCACATTTCTCTCTTGGTTAAACACTCTCAAAGAAGTTCAAACCTTTGTTTGAATTTTAATGATGAACCTTAATGATCAACACAAGAAATTATTTAGTCACTCACCCATATTTCACTCCTGGCATCGTTCTGCTGTACTGTAGCGCTTTTGTATCCTTGTTAAAACATATTGCTGCAGATGAACCTAAGATTAATTTACAAGCTAGCAAGCCAGCAAGCTAGTGATGACACAGGAGACATGGCAGGACGGCACGAAGGAAATTGATTGACAATGACAATGCCAATCAGGACGCAGAAAACAACAGACGAGAGACAATGCGATTCTTCCTAAATGGCCAGGCTCACAGTGTAACAGCATTTATACGCTGTAATCAAAAGCACGAAAAAAATCTGCAAAACAGAGAATCAGCGAAAGGTGACCCGTGATAGAAGGAGGGAACACTGTACACCCTTGTGTATGCTGATAGCATTGCTTGTTTATTTAGCTGTCTTGAATCACATACCCAACACCAACTATTGCGAGACTTAGTTTACACAATAATACTACGGATTCCTGTTAGGCACATTCATTTGGCAAACTCCAATGAGAATCTTACACAAACTAGTCAGTTTGCCCGTGTATCATTCCAGGGACTCAAGTGGCCAAACAAAGAATCCCACGCATTCGTGACTCAGTCTTGTCGTGTTATTTCTGCAACGTGTCTTTAATACAACACGTGCCTGTTAGCATTCTCTCCCAGGTCTGCCGCCCCTCTATGTAGTCATCACCGGTTGACTCTGTAGTTCTTTGCAAACTAACACAGTTACACCACAAGTCTTTGCTTTTTTTATGGCTCACAGCTTCAAAATAAACCACCATGGAATGGATTAATGACAAAAACTGGGTTACCACTGCATCTCAAACTAGCATTCTTTACCAGCAAAAGATGATGAGATATTGCAGCTGAGATTTTGGCAGACTTTATTTGAACATTTGGTGCATATATAACTCGCAAGATCCCCCTATTTATGTACCAAATTAGCCTTATCGTTTGTCTAAGGTACTACAAAAAGACATCTAAGACACCTTGCAGGTATATACAGTACGTAAGTACTACATCAGTTTTATCACCATCATAACTCATGCCAACAAACAGAATTTATAACTCAAATGCATTCTGCAGTAGCACCTTCCCATAATCAATTTAGTTCTGATGGATACAAATTCTGCCCACAAGAAAATCTTCAATAAAAAGATGTCATAATCAATGAGCCATGACATGGTTGTCTGAGCTCAAGGACAGCATGTCTTCATCACCACTCTCTGAACTGCAGGATGTATTGCATGACTGTTATTTAAATAAACAGGATGGCTTATAAGGCACGATTTTAGAAAAGCCACTCTGATTGGGTAAACACAACATGAGGCACACACAAGGCTAGGGGTCTTTCACTGTGAAGTGTTTCTAATGTTTTAGTGACAGGACCGTATTAGCGCAGTATACTTGTAATATGATAATGATAACCAACCAAACATGAGCATTATTAGTTTTGTTTCAGCTCTTGTATTGCGCATCATTATATTGTGCAAGTGGTCATAATGTTGTCAGAAACTGACACCCCTTGAAAAGGCTATAAAAGAGCACAGACAATGTCTCTGGAGGCCTCTTGAAGTAGTAAATACATGATCACTACGTGCAGCACCATGTCTCTGCATGCTACTTGACTGCAGCAGTATAATGCGTACCAGGCGGGATTACCCCCATGCACCCCCCATCCTGGCTTGGATGATGGCGGGGTTGTTGCACTAACCTTCTTGACGGATTTCAGCGTGGGGACTGCGGTGAAGGCTGCAGAAGGCATTTCCCCGACGTTCATGTTCACGTCGCTGCTGTTCTTGCTCACGGTCATGGCCGAATATTTCTCCGCGACGTTTTCGGTTTCCTTGACATATTTCGTGCCTTGTTTGACCTCCACTTTGCCGTCCACCACCGAGTCGGTCATTGCATCCAGGTAGCAGTGTCCCGTTACTGGGAGCCTCGACTGGACTTACCCGATACTGCTCGCCACTGAAACAACGACACACCGCAACAATTACTCAACTTTGTATGGAAATATTTAACCTGTTTTCTATTGTGGTGACTTCCAAGAAGGACGTTGGGACAACACTTGTTCGCTACTGCGGCTGCTCGGCTATCATCCACAGGCAGCATCTCTGACGGGAGGGGCGGTGCGTGGTGCCGGTCACCTTAGCTTTCGGCATGTGTGGGGGCGGGGATTAGCGTCGATTGCCTCTTTGGAGGGATACGGGACAGTCAAGACAATAGCGATGAACAAAATGTCAGCGTTTATGAGTTGTTTGTCGATACCCGCTACTGTTCAAGTCGTACACGACCGGTTTCCATGGTTACACAGAATGCTTTTAATTCAGCTTCCCCAGGCCCCCCAAAGGAAGTTCTGCATTAGTCCCACCCTCTTCACCATGATTGGACGATCGCTCAACGCTGGCTCCAAATCCACTGATTGACGGCTACAATCAAGTCGAAACAAATACTACGGCAGAAACCTAATACTCGGGCGCAAAATACGCATTTTTGTGGTGTTTTGATTTTTAGGTAAGTAAAAACGCTGCTTGTAAAACTTCTCCTAAATCTTAAACTTAGCTTTTCACACATTAACTATGCATTAAGATTTAACGCAAGATGTAACGACAAATGATTTAATTAACTCAGATGTCCAACCATTTGCAAACATTCGTGGGCACAAAAAAATCTACAATTACAAACTTGGGTAAAGGCACCATTTAAATATTATTAACGACAATTGCTGGCCACAAAAAGGTCACCACCTGGATTTTGCAATGCAAATAAGTAAGAGCCTTCCATTGGATAATTACTGTATGGGTGATTATGTTGGTAGCTGGTAACAAGTTATTTAACCTAAATCTGGGGTCTCAAACTCGTGGCCTGTGGGCCATTTGTGGCCCACTGGGTCATATTTTGCGGCCCACGACTAGACATGGAGGAGTAGGGTAAATGCTATAAAAAAATATTTGTTTTTGATATGATTCTACTTTATAGCATTGATCTACTTGAGAGACATGAGATGTTGTGTTTTCTGAATGAGTTTAAAATAACTTTACTGTTTTTCAGACACCGAAACTAAAATCCTGTTTACACTTACGTTGCTAAAACATCCTCATTCTTTTTGTACCATTGCTGCTTGTAGTCTGGTTAAAATATGCTGCAAAAATTCCACCCCTTTTGTATCGCTTGTCTTCATTAGGGTCACGAGTAAGGTGGAGCCTATCCCAGCCGAATGCAGCAAAATATAAACTATGAAATGTATTTTTTTGTTTCACCCTATCACTGTATCGAGATATTATCATTATTGGGAGCCATGCATCGCGTATCATACCGTATCGTGGCGTACCCTGAGATTCCCAGCCCTATTCCCAATACTTCATGCGGCCCAGCCACAACCAGACCCTGTCTGCAGCGGCCCTCATGAAAATTGAGTTTGAGACTCCTGACCGAAATGATGCCGCGACTACCTTCTCATCTGTTAAACAACCACACTGAAAGACACATCATGTGGTCGTGGAAAAGATGTTAATCTGCTACAGAGGGGTCAAATTATTGGCATGCATCAAGCATGAGAAAATATGGAAGGAGATTTCTGAAACTACTAAAATCAGGTTAAGAGCTGTCCAACGCATAATTAGCAAGTGGAAGGAAAGTAGGGAAACTTTGCACAGTGTTCCTAATCTCCTGTCGTAAATACAAGGTCTTGTCAAAACAAATGAATGCAACTCTGAACAGAAATAAACATTGCCATTGCAGATGCTTGTGGAAACGATGCCACACAGAAAGCGCGCCGTATTCGAACCCAAAGGCGGTCGAACAAAATACTTGGTGTGTTACTTTTTTTTGGCCAGGCAGTATACAGTGATGTGAAAAAGTGTTTGCCCCCTGCCTGCTTTCTTATTTTTTTCATGTTTGTCACACTTAAATGTTTCAGATCATCAAGCAAATGTAAATATTAGTCAATGACAACACAACTGAACACAAAATGCAGTTTTAAAATTAAACTTTTTTTATTAAGAAAAAAATCCAAACCTACATGGCCCTGAGTGAAAAAGTGATTGTTCCCGAAACCTAACAATTGGTTGGTCCACCCTTAGCAGCAATAACAGCAGTCAAGCATTTGCAATAACTTGCATTGAGTCTCTTGCAGCACTGTGGAGGAATTTTGGCCCACTCATCTTTGCAGAATTGTTGTAATTCAGCCACATTGGAGGGTTTTCAAACATGAACTGCCTTTTTAAGGTCATGCCACAGCATCTCGATAGGATTCAGGTCAGGACTTTGACTAGGCCACTCCAGTCTTCATTTTGTTTTTCTTCAGCCATTCAGAGGTGGACTTGCTGGTGTGTTTTGGATCATTGTCCTGCTGTAGAACACAAGTTCGTTTCAGCTTGAGGTTATGAACAGATGGCCGAACATTCTACTTCAGGATTTTTTTGTAGACAGCAGAATTCATGGTTCCATTCATCACAGCAAGTCTTCCAAGTCCTGACAGAGCAAAACAGCCCCAGACCATCACACTACCACCACTATATTTTACTGTTGGTATGATATTGCTTTTCTGAAATGTGGTGTTACTTTTACGCCAGATGTAATGAGACACACACCTTCCAAAAAGTTCAACTTTTGTCTAGTCAGAGTATTTTCCCAAAGGTCTTGGGGATTGTCAAGATGATGCGGCGGTGGCGGAAATCAGTTTTTCCACGCAGGGCCATGTAGGATTCTCCTTTAATCATAAAAAGTTTCATTTAAAAACTCCATTTTGTGTTCAGTTGTGTTGTCATTGACTAATATTTAAATTTGTTTGATGATCTGAAAACATTTAAGTGTGACAAACATGCAAAAAAATAAGCAATCATGGAGGTGGCAAACACCTTTTCACACCACTGTATATGGATAGAACAATTTTCAAGAATTACACTGGACAAAATGTGTTCAAAAAAGTGGGAAATTTAGTTGTAAGTACACTGGGGGATAAAAACAATTAATATACAAAATTCTCACAACAGTATCACATTTCAAATGTTATGCTTGGTTGATGTAAGGTTATTCCACACTGAACATGGGTGGAAGAAAAAAAATGTCAAAGTACAAAACATGACATAAATGATATGATACAAATTCAACATTGATGCATAATCAAGTTAATGTGTCTCTATCAAAAAAGGCTGTACCATTTACAATTATCCTGCCATTGAATGGAACAGGATCTGTGTTTGACTTCACTTAATTCTGTGTGGTAGGCCCCAGTTCAACAATAACTTGTGTCCATGTGAAAATAAATAGCTGGTTAAACATTTAGGTGTTTGACCAGAGGTGGCTGGAAACATTTATCAATATTAGGCAAAAGGACTAGAGATTTCCATAAAAGGGGCTGATGGCCTGCTGCCTGGAAGACCAGAATAATTGAAGAGATACAAGTAAAGAAGATGTGGCAGATGGGATGAAGAGTCCCAGGCAGGGCAGAGGTCACAAAAAGAAGTGATAATGCTGGTAAATGCTATGAGACCCGGATCATCTGAGCCACCGTCTCATCGGCTGCTGCCTGCGCTGCCTCCTGCTGTTGCTGTGGGAAAAATAGGGGTATTTATATCACAATTGATAAAAATAGAAATGGGTTCATGCAAGTTCTTTGATGGCTAAAACATTGATTGCGTCATTACCTGTGCCAGTGCCAAAGCCATTTCTTCTTTTTCTTTGGGTGAAAAGAAACGTCCACCGTCTCCTCGCTTACGCTGCATAGCATGACGGTGGCGAGACTCATGAAGGTATTTCTGAAACAGAGAATAAGGGCAAGAGAAGCATCAGTGACCATTACGTCATCAATGACCATGCTCTTCTGATTGTTCATAGTGTAGTATTATGACAAATGAACCTTACTTACCCTCCTCTCTTTGGGGATCTTGCCCTCAGCCTCCAGTTTGGCTCGGGCCTGTCGTCGCTTCAGGATACGATGGTACTGCTTGGCATTTACATATAGGGGCTCTTCTTCAAGCATCTCAGCTCCTGGTAGAGGGATACGCTGCATTGTGGGAACTCCACCACCTCCAGGCACCATCTGATTTGGAACCCAGACATATACACCAAGCTTAGTACCAATGCCAAGGGAGGGCATCACAATTGTGTGCACTGACTAATGAACAGTCAGCATAAATTTTTATATGGCAATCAATCCAGCAGTTGTCTTATTGTTGTTTTGATCAAAAATATTTATGACTTACAAGACGAGTAACCAGACATTTTTAACAGACGAAATTAATAATCCAGAGTTTCTGCTACAAGTATGGCGCATCGCCATGGCAAAATAAAAACAACGATATTTTTTTTTTTTATGAAACCAATGTTAATATATTGTATGAATGACTATTTATGCGATGTACAGTGGTGTGAAAAAGTGTTTGACCCTTCCTGATTTCTTTTTTTTTGTCACACCTAAATGTTTCAGATCAAACAAATTTAAATGTTAGTCAATGACAACACAACTGAACACAAAATGCAGGCCGTTTTTGCCCAGTGTCTTTCTTCTGGTGGAGTCATGAAAACTGACCTTAACTGATGCAACGGAGGCCTGCCTGGGAAGGTTCACCACTGTTGCATGTTTTCATCATTTGTGGATAATGGCTCTCACTGTGGTTCGCTGGAGTCACATTAAGATATGTTTTAACAGGGAGGGCAATCACTCCTTCACAAAGGGCCATATAGGTTTGATTTTTTTTTCTCCCTTAACAATAAAAAGTTTCATTCAAGAACTGCATTTTGTCTTCACGTGTGTTGTCATTGACTAATATTTAAATTTGTTTGATGATCTGAAACATTCAAGTGTGACAAAAATGAAAAAAAAAAGGAATCAGAAGGGTGCACTTTTTGACAGCACTGTGTGTACGTGTGTATAAAAAAAAAAAAAAGTAATTTATTGAAAACGACAATTCAACTGAAATAGGCTGTTTATCAGCTGAAGTTTAAGACCATCGCTCAAAAAATAACAAAAAAACTCTCCAAACCAGAACAAAAAATGTTCTCAGTCGGACTCAGTAATGAGTAGCTCCACCGTTCTTGTTAATCACTTCAAAAATTGCTTTGGGCATGCTTGATGTGAGTGTTTCCAGGAGGCTAGTGGGAACATTGCTCCAAGTGGTGAAGATGGCTTCATGAAGGGCATCAACTGTCTGGAACTGATGGCCATTTTTTAAACTTCCCTTGCCATCCATCTCCAAATGTTCTCTATGGGATTTAAATCAGGAGAACATGCAGGATGGTCCAAAAGAGTGATGTTATTCTCCCTGAAGAAGTCCTTGGTCAAGCAAGCATTGTGAACTGCAGCGTTGTCCTGCATCCGTTTGACGACCCTGCACCACCTGAAGCTCCAGTGTTCCACTGAATGAAAAAGCAATCCGGATCATGATGGACCCTCCTCCACTGTGCCGGGTAGAAAACATCTCAGGTGGGATCTCCTTGTAATGCCAGTAATGTTGGAAGCCATCTGGACCGTCAAGGCTACATTTTTTCTCATCAGAAAATATAAAGTTTTTCCACATTTCAATGTTCCATGTTTGATGCTCCCTGGCAAAGTCTAAATGGGCAGTTTTGTGGCGTTGAAGGAGACGAGGTCTTTGAATTTCTTTTTTGTTTTTTTAAACCCTTTTCCCGCAGATGCCGTCTGATGGTTATTTCGCTGCAGTCGCCACCAGTAAGGGCCTTAATTTGGGTCAAAGACCGCCCTGTGTCTTGATGGACAGCCAATCGGATCCTCCAGCTCAGCGTAGGTGTGATTTTTTGGGTCTACGACTTGACTTTTTTGTTCCATAATGCTCAGGATCTTTGAAAAAAATGTAGAATGACTGATTTACTGCACCCAACCTCAGCAGCAATGGTACACTGCGAGAGGTCTTGCTTATGCAGCTCAACAATCTGATCATGTTCAAAAAGAGAAAGCTTATTAGCTTTAGCCATCAGGATGGCATGACAGTGTGAATGCCTGACAGAAAATGACAATTAGCCTGTGGTCTTAAACTTTTGATCAGCTGATAAACAGCCTATTTCAGTTGAATTGTTGTTTTCAATAAATTACTTCTTCAAACTGTTTTTTGTCTCACTCCCCCTTCTTGCTTTTGCATATTGTAGCTCTACTGAAAACCTCATTAAGATCCAAATGTGCAAAATGCAAATTCTAGCAATTTTTCAACTGGTCTTAAGATGTTTTATATATATATATATATATATATATATATATATATATACACACATATACACACACACACACACACACACACACATATATATACACACACACACACACACATACACATATACACACATATACATACACACACACACACACACACATGCATACATATATACACACACACAAAATACAGTACAGTACATGTATAGATTTAGACTGTATATATACACACAAACATACATATATATGTATACTTATATGTATACATATACATATATACACACACACACAAACAAACATACACACACACACATACAGCAACACTGCTGTCACCATAACAGTCAACACGCAGCATGTACTTGAGCCAATGTTTTTCTTAACCGTGTACGGGGTGGCAGGATGTTGTGGGTTGCCAAAACACCGCTAATTGTGAGCAGGGTAGCACATAGACATATATATGTAGACACAGCATCAAGCGTTGAGCCATACGTCAACGTCGCCGCCATATTGGATGTGGCAAGAGTCCGAAGAAGAGATGCCTCATTCATGTGCTGCAAACCAAATCCCAGGGAATAACATTTCACAGGTAAGACTTAACAAATACCTTTGATAGTATTTGGCCCATAGACTGCATGATTTGGCCATTATAACATCGTTGAGAGCATAACTCAAAACGAGCCAATTAATTTCTTTGTTTACTTGCCAGGAACCACCCATCTGTTCATTTTCTATGCCACTAATCTTCGAATAGAACCATGGCTTGCCCAAAAGTAAGAAGTTGATCGAGAAAACCAAACATTGAAAAGTGAAAGGACAGCCAATATATGTTCATTCTTCCAGAATCCAGTGCCAAACCGCTGTGTCTCAGATGCTCTGAAATTGTCGCACCCAGTATGAAAAATCTACGATAGTCATAGAACATTAATTTAAAGCACACCAACATGCAAATGAGCCTTGACTAAGGATTGTATGGATATTGGAGTCATCTTTCACTGACGAGAGTTGCAGATATCTTACTCAAATGTAAACAATGTGCTGTTGCAGCTTGTCTGCTAAAAGAGACACTTATTAATTCCTCCCCTCCCCCGAGAAACCGGTGCAGTTTTATTTAACTTAAAAATGAGCCTGTGTTCATTCATTGTGTGTACAGTCAAACTTTTTATTATTTATGTGAAATTTGGTCCTGTTTTCTTTTAATTGCAATTTAGGCCAAAATAAGTATGCTGTATGCTGTTCTCAATTACTTTCTCAATTACTTTCTGTCATGCCCCAACTGTGGGACAGAATAATTTTCACACTCCCCCAATTTGAAATATTATTGAAAAAATGATAATATCCATTTATTTATCTGTACTGTACAGACTGAACTCGAAACTGAAACCAGCAAAATGCAACAAAATGGAGAGCAGTGAAGCTCAAATTGCATGCTCAATAAGGCAAATTCAGACATAAGCAAGACATAAACTTAAGCGAGATGTTGTTTACAGCCACGTCGAGAAGCTAATTGCTGATGCTGTATGCATTAGTTTCACAACAGATATTTGTTAAATTCCATGACAGGAGGTATGTGATGTTACACATATCGGTATAAAAAAAAAAAAATGGCAAAAAAAATAGCAATTTTAAACTTAGCAAAAGTATTTGCAATTGATGTCAAACGAAGAGCAGGTAGGATTAAATAACTTGTAAAACAATGAATAATATCTGGAACAAAATTGTCAGTAGAAATTTTGAATGGGCCTGCCCTTGCAATTTCCCTTGGTAAGGCATTGTATTCTTGCAGGTCACTATGTTAACACAACCTTGACACTGGGATCGATTTGCCCACTGTATCGGTAATGTTGACATTGGGATCGTTCCACCCACCTCTTTTTATGGTTTGCAATTGCTCTCTGCAGAACACAGTGAGTATTGTAGTCCTCACTAATTACTCTATAAAAGTTATTTTATGGACAAAGACAGCATTATCGTAGCACCCTGCTAATTTTAATTTGTGTGCATTATAAAGTTCATCAATAGAAATACATTTGGTTCATCATCTGAAGAATATTGTACTGTCTAATCTTTATGAACTCACAATGAAGTGAAGAAAAGGTTATAGACTGTATGTAATCGTTGCATTTACATAGGTATGTATGTTTCATTAAAGGTTGTAATAATAATAATTTAAGTTTGCTAAATTCTTGGTTTTATTTTGAAATTTAAAGATGCTTTTATTTTGAAGGGATGTTTACCAGTCATGGTTACACAAAATGTTGCACTCCATTTTTTATTTTTTTTCATATATCATATCCATGGTGCAAGTAGCTCTGGTAAATTGTAAGTGTAACTGGTCTGCCCCCGCCAGGGATCGCACCCTGAACTTTCTAACTGGCAGGCGAGATAAATACCAGTTAGCCAAGTGTCCTGAGTGTCACCCAAGTGCTCAGATGAGTTTTTAAATGTGGCTATTGCCCCAGAATAAGCCTGTTTTCGTCAATTACTTCATCACAGTTGTACAAAATGTTGCACTCTATATACCTGTATAGCACACGACCCGTGATCAAGACCTCTGCAAAGATGTGACATATGCAGTGCTTCTGTAGGCGGTTCATGCAGAATTAAAGGTAGCAAAAT
This sequence comes from Dunckerocampus dactyliophorus, assembly GCF_027744805.1. Classification (NCBI taxonomy): domain Eukaryota; kingdom Metazoa; phylum Chordata; class Actinopteri; order Syngnathiformes; family Syngnathidae; genus Dunckerocampus; species Dunckerocampus dactyliophorus. The sequence goes on along the minus strand of NC_072819.1, from coordinate 29,756,332 downwards.
AAGATATAATTGTAATCATAAATACTAAAGAATAAATAAATAAGGAATAGCAGTATGGGCTGCTGCTCTTTCACTTGCAGGCCCATCATAAATTATTATTAACTTGAACACATAGGAGGCAGATATAATGTTTGGGCTGTATTATGATTACAAGTATTGTTACAGTATATACAAATATCCCCCAAAAATGTAATTGCCAGCAGACAACTGTAAATACAGTACAATGTAAACCGGTAGAATACAATAAAAGTGGCAACTGACCTGTTATATATACACACCAGAATGAAAATGTTATTCTATGCTGAATTACTATACAGTCGTCCCTCATTTATCGCAGTTAACTGGTTCCAGACATGACTGCGATAAGTGAATTTCCGCGAAGTATGATTCAATATTAATACATGGAATATTTTCGTAGTTATGGCATAGAAAACCTGCTTACAATCTCCTAAATACGGATTTTAACATTATTAGAGCTCTGTAGACGTCAAATAACACCCATATAGTCACCTTTGCATTTATATTACCCAATATAGTAGATAAAAATCAGAGAAAATAAGACATAAATAAGATAACACTCACATTAGCAGTTCCTTGTTATTTTTTTTTCTGGACAGCATACTTCCTGCCGTGGCTATTGTCTCATCAATGTATGTGATGGCAGCTTTAAATGGCTTTACACTCGTATTATCCAATATAGTGGACATAACAGTAAATAAGCCATTTAAGACGTAAATAAATAAACCTCCTGCTTGTGTGTGTCCCAGTAAATATGTTGCCTAGAGGACCTTAGTGGTGGGCGGACAAATGTGTGGAGGCAGGAAGTGACGTGGGAAGCTCAGAGTTGAGATTTTGCTTCTCGTGGGTTAAGGCCCTGATAGTACGGCAATGGACACGGGACGCAATGAATGGACAGACTACTTGATGGAGGTGAACTGAACCAGACAACATTATATTGCGCTCGGATCGTAATATTGTGGCATTGTTACAGACAGTGGACAAGCAATGCGTCATGAAGATTCTGACTTACAAGACAGCAATTACATGTATATGTTCTCCATAGAACAGGTGAACAACCCACTATTTGTAGCCAGGGGTAAACATACCGGTAAGACTTATGTCAAGGCATGTCTTGTTGAACTTGACAGGTGTACTTTTACTCACACTTCAGTCTGCAGAGCATTCTATGTGTAGCTTTCCTGGTACAGAGAAATTCATGATATCAGGCCCCAACAGCAGCCCGTGTTATTATTGTGATTATTATGTTGTTATTATTGTGCCTGTTGTGAGATCATTTAAACTTGCAATAAATGCCTGTTCTGGCGATCATGTCTGACCAATACTACATTCAAAATTAGAATGCTTCTTCTGCCTTGTATTTGTATTGTAGTGCATTTAGTTAGTTAATTTAGCCATTTTTATGCTTGAAAATGCTTCATTTAGGCCAAGAATAAGTACAATGTGCTTAAATATGCTTTTTTTTTTTATACTAATAATACGCCATATTCAACTACGAAACAGCAATCATTTATTAACAAATTTTTGAAAAACCACAACACCGGGAGGGCACGATGTTCGAACATCAATGTGGCAAGGGACGACTGTAATTTTGTGACAAAATAGCTTCAACAGTTTACAGGGGTGGAAACAACCACAAAAAAAAAGTTCTGATTTTTTTATGCTATGTGACCACACCCACACCTCATGAGTGATAAGTGAGAAAAAAAATGCAATAAGATGTTGGGTACCTCTGCACCGGGTCTTACCATGACCATTCCACCTGCATTGACCATGTTGCCAGAGACGGGCAGGGTGACGGTCACAGTGCCTTGGCTGTTGGTCGTGTTAGTGTTGGCACCTCCTGCCTGAACGATCTGAGCGCCTGCCAAGCTAGCTGCTGGAATTGTGATCATTCCTGACAAGTACAGATCTTCTTTAAATTGACAATTCAACAGCATTAATTTTATGAAGGCAAATGAAAATAGAGGACAAGTGTAGTTTACCCTGCTGCAGGACGGTACCATCTGCATTGACAGGCTGGTAGACGATGGTCTGTCCATCAGCTGTCTGTGCAACCTGCTGGCCCTGCACACTGATCTGCTGACCCTGTGGGACCAGAGGTGAAAAGAAACACACTAAGTAATAATTTTTAAAATCAATTAAGACTTTAAATGGTACTGGCCAATATTTAATACCTGGTTCTGTCCAGCTGTGATGGCTGTCTGGGGTTGCTGGATGATGATCTGCTGGGGTTGACCCTGCTGGCTTTGAAGCTGGAGAGTCTGACCACCTTGCAATTGGATCTGCCCTGGCTGCACCAGCTGGATCTACACAATGACACCCATAGACTGAATTAGAATCAAACAAACAACTCATTTTTTTAATGCACACACATTAAATAATGTATTTAAAACCCTGTCGCCTAAAATACAAAACAACCATACATCATGATCACAAATCTTAATCTACAAAGAGCTTCATGCCTCACCTGTTGTAGTCCTTGAGCTCCAGACACAGGAACCTGCATAATGGTTTGACCCTGACCCCCTGACATGGCCTGCACCATGATGGGTTGTCCAGATGACGTGATGAGCTGCCCCCCACTGACCTGGACCATTAGAGGTTGCCCTTGAACCTACAGAAAAGAACAACTGTCACAGCAGCACATAACGGGGTAACATGGCCAGATTTTATGCTGTATGCAAGAGTATACCAAAGATTCTGAATAAATGAAGGACAATGATTATCCTGACCACCTGCTTGCATCTAAGCAATTCAATGTACAGCACCTTTCAGGTGTTGACTACATACACGTCCTAGAAAGTCATGACATTATTGAATTGCTGAGTAAATCTAGGTCATAATAAAAAAACAACTCGTAACATATTAGTCAATCTTTGTATAAGTAAGCATAAAGAGTATCATAAACATTCATTTGTTTCTCGGGGTGTCACGAGATCTTGTGACGTGATTTCTTGTTCAGAAGAACAGTTGCGTGACAATCAACCAATCAATCACACGATAAATGAAAATGAACTTGATAATTTTGCCGGCCTCAATATATTGCCAGCTGCACGCATGTCTGTTTTCCTCTTTTCTCGCCTCTAAACAGGCAGGACGAAGGTTCACGCTGTGCTTGTTGTCAGCACTTGGGTGCGTTTGCTCCATGAAGCAAAGGCTTGAACGAAGTGCACCCTCGTCAGTCATCCAGTCTCTTTGTCTCTGTGAGGTTGGGGCGGAAGACCCGAGACAAGGTACAATTAACACAGCGCAGCTCAAGGAGATGAAGGTTAATGTACCTTACTAACATAACTTTAGCTGTGTGAAGAGCTAGCTTTCTCTTAATTATGAATATTGTCAAATTTGTGGCAAGTTTATTCCGATGGTAACGTGACTTCATAAGGTTTATTTCATCTGCAAAAAGACAGTGCTGTGAGTTAAGAAGATGGAAAATAAAAACATTTTCGCTCACTAATCAGTAGCTGGTCATTTCCAACAGCAATACTGTGTAATAGAACAAAGAAGTGTGTCTCACTCTTTTGGTCGATGGATAAAACGTGCTCTACTACAGTAGGTGTCTTCATTTTAGTTTGAACACTGTAAAACCTCAAAATCTTATAGACAATATTTGTCTTATTTCTAATCAGTCGGTTTAAGTTTAGGGTTCATAAATGTATGGACATCAACATAATGTAATATCTAATTTAGTCTTCGTAACGTAAATTAGCAAATTATTATTTCTCTCCTTTTCCTGTAAAATCAGTGGCTCCCAAATTTTGGATAGCATTTTGAATAAATCAGACCTCACAAATCGCTCGGCTTTACTTTCTCTGACATCGTATTAATGCGCGCCATCGGCTGTCCATTACTGTGTATGTGATGAAAATGGCTGTGACCCTCATGCTTTCATCCGCTGTGGAACACATACGTAAACAAGATGGCCGTCGCAGCAAATGAATCTACTTCACACACACACACACACACAACGGACAGCCGATAGCGCACATGAATACAATGTCAGAAAGTAAAGCCAAGTGATTTGTGAGGTCTGATTTTTTTCGAGGAGGCATTTTTGTTATGCAAATGTATTACTCCTTCGAACGTTTTGTTTTGAGAAGCCAAACTCTACTTAAGTAACCCCAATAACTAAGCGGAACTACGTTTCTCATCACCGAAGTCCAACCAGAGCTGGGCTCACGGGACCAAGTGCGGGGTAAGTCCCTATTGATGGACTGCACTGCTGTTGGGGATGTCATACAACTTCATGTCAAAAAATCCAGACTATCCCTTTAAGTGAAATGTCTTATTTTCCCCTATTTATGTTTTATCCAATTACTCAAGTAATCTAAGGAATTTTCAGTAAAATATTTGATTATTAAAATATTCGATAGCTGCAGCCCTCATCAAATTGACTTGACGCTTTCCCAAAAACCTCTTGACCACACAATTTACACAGAATTGCATCATTATTAAAGTGATGAGACCCAGTGATAATCCTGCAGCTCAAGACACAAATCAATAGTTATTTCTTACAAAAAAGAAAAAAACAAAGCAAAATGCAAATAAATGCAATCAAGTGACCCAAGGTCGTCAACAATATTAATATGACCAAACTCATCATACATTTGAAGCAGCATCACATGAGAAACTCCCATGGGGCGACAAATCATTATCTATAACAGAAAAGATGACCAGCCCCTGTCAGTGATGAGTAACGTCAGGTTTAAACATTAAATCCAGGACCTTGACGCTCGCTATATTATGCCTAGTCGCCACTACACATTGTTGATAAAACTATACCCCACATGCTTGAAGAAGTAAATGGGTCGGTTTTTCCTCATACATACTAATTATTGTTCTCTGTTTAAGTAATATCACTTGATCAAGCTTTTTCGAAGATTCCACACTACAAAATAAGTCATAAAAGTATGAATGATTCTTGCTGATATCGGCTTGATATCAGTATCGGATGATATTCAAGGCTACAATATCTTTATCAGATCGAAAGTGACAAAGTTGTATCGGGACACCCCTGTTATTTTTTATATATTTATTTATCTTACACAGAACCCAGCAAAGTGAGATATTGCTGTAACTGTGTGCAGCCACATGGTGATAATTAAATATTTGGAGAGCATAACAACAGCCACGTCTGCATCTCGTGTGACATATGCGTTCAACAGAACAGGGCGAACACGGGCAATGTCCCACTTTTGTTATGGCTCCGAGGACATTACCAGATCAGCTTCAATCTCACATGCATACCGATAGGGGCTAAAGATGATCTATCACAGGCCAAGTCGAATGTCAAACATTTGCACATGAAAATTACAAATGATAACCATCTAAATATAATATTTATCTTAAAATGCAACACCTTAGCTCAGTACATAAACAAATAAACATAATGCTTTGCAAGAATGGAGCAGTGACCCTGAAAGAAAACCGCTTTTGGAGAAAGAGCAATAGAAACGTTATTGTTTACAAACAGACAATAACATCAAGCAACCTCTCACGTGATACAGGTTCATTCACCAGTGAGTGACCACTACGAACAAGTGCACACAATGGCAACTTGGGGGAAAATGCCAAAACAGAAGAAGAGGTTTAATGACCATGATCCATGCAATTCACTGCTGAACCCAACACATTTTCAACTCTAACAAACAGCAGTTAATTTACAAGAACATCAAGGGCGGAACCCCTAAGACTGACCATTTAAGATACTGTGCTGAGTGAGCAGCATGCACTTCAGACAGCTATAGGACATGCTGGGGGCAAGAGGATGAGCCAAACAGCACAGAGATGGTACATAAAAATAAAACAAATTCAGCACTGGTTGTAGCATGCAAATGCATATTGGCTTACAACAAGGTCATGACACCAACACAGGGCGGCAAAAACACCACTACCTGGAGTGTCTGCACCTGCTGACCTGAGGCCGTCACCACTGGTGATTCTGTTTGCAGCTGCACAGCCGTTACTGTGCCCTGTGTCTGCAGGTAACAGGTAAGGCAAGATAATGAAATCTCAGAGAAACAGCTGGCAGGGAAAACATTGATCTGTCATGTTGTCATTTTTGGGTACCTGAGAGCTTCAAAGAAGAAAGTTTAACTGTCGACTATTGTTAAACACAGGTTGCAGTGTAGGTAGTCAGATCTAAAAGATTAGTTAACCTGAGCTCACCTGTTGTTGAATCTGTCCATTGGCTGTTTGTACCACAATCTGCTCCCCTGTGGCAGTGGTGGCAGCGGTGTACTGCTCCATAGTTGCTTATCCAACACTCTGGTCTGGAACTTAAATTTAGCAAAAAAGATAATGTAGAGATATTGCAGTATAACCAGAAGCATTTACTTTTAAAAAGGGTTAACGTAGACACATTCTTAAGTAATGGTTAAAATGTATAGACCCGTACCATTAGCTTATCTGAGAATTGTTCAGTGGTAGTTACTGCACAGATGCCAATTTATTGTCAGTATGTGGCATTATATATCCATATGTATTATGAAACTCTCTGCTCTTGAACATAAACACTATTAGCAAAATAGATCATTTACGGTCATTCAGGTTGAAACAGACAAATTTATTATGAAATTAGCCATTGTTTAACCACCGACCAACTTTAACCATTGTTAAGTAGTGGTTAAAGTTCAACTACGTCTAACATTAGCTTACTGCACCATTGTTTAACGGTAGTTAATGCATGTATACCAATTTATTGTCAATATTTGTTATTACAGTCGTCCCACGCCACATCGCAGTTTGAATTTGCAGCTTCACTCTCACGATTTTTCAATATTGCTGTTTTGTGGTTGAATACAGCCTATTAGTAAAAAAAAAAAAAAAAAGTATGCATACTTAAGCAGCTTTTATGTATTTGCCTGAATGAAGCACTTTTAGGCATAAAAATGGCTAAATGAATTCAAATACGAAACAATATAACACATGAAGAAGTCACATTTAAATTGTAATATGCAGTATTCTACACTGATCACAAGTTGTCAGTCGGTAAAACATACAAGTGCCAGACTTGATTGCTGGAACAACAGGCTTTTACTGCAAGTTTGCATTATCTCACAACCAAGGCACAATAACAACAAAAACATAATAATAATAATAATCCTAATAACGTGGGTTACTGTTGCGGGAGCTAAAACTCAACTCTGAACCCCCGACGTCACTTCCTGTCCACATGTCTGGAACACATTTATTACAAAACACACAAGCCAGAGTTTTATTTATATCTTTAATGGCTTATTTTCTGATTATTTCTACTATATTGGGTAATATGAGTGTAAAGGGTGTTATTTTATGTCCAGAGAGCTCTAATATTGTTAAAAATCCATACTTAGAAGGTTGTAAACAGATTTTCTATGCTCCAACTACAATAATATTGCATTTAAAAGAAGTGATCCTACTTCACTTATCACGGTCTGTAGCCAATTAAGCACGAGAAACGAGGGATTACTGTATACTGTAAATGCACACAGACTCGATATAGTAACTCCACATTTCCTTTGTTTCCAAACTTGACACCCTGTACGCATCAGGGCTGTCTAAACTTTTTGCTACCAAGGGATGCATACTGAAAAATGAAAGGATGCGGGGAAATGTGCAATTTTGCTAAACTGCAAAAAAAAAAAAAACCTTACATAAACTTAAAGACAAAGCTTAGTGTCAGGTTTGTTATTTGTTACTATCAATATTTCAACCATTTCTAATTATATTACACATTTTTTGCTCTTTCCCCCCTTTTTGCTGTGTGTGTGTGTTTTTTTTAAATTTCTACAATGTGCCAAAAAAGCGACCTTCTACGTGGTGCCCGGTCCGCACTTTGGACACCCCTGCTGTACATCATTTTCGCCTGTGTAGGTTTAACCGGATACATTTATTTAGAAGCAATTTTAGTGAATTATTTCGTGCTGGTTAACATGTATAGACGTGTACCATTGTTTTATCGCAGAATTGTTTAATAGAAGTTCGTGCATCTATACAAATGTATTGTATGGGGGTATTTTCCATTTTAATCACAATCAAATTATGAACACGTAAACATTAACTTGTTTTGATAACGGGGTTGTTTGAGAGCTAGCATGGGTGCACGGCGCGTAAGCTAAATAAAGACGCAGGCGAAAAGCAGCAGTTAAGGGGCCACGTTAAACAATGTGAATGAAATTCCTTCAGAGAAGGTATTGGTTGTTACCAGTGGTTTGTGAAACGTCGTTGGAAGCCGTTGAAGGTTTCTAAATGTACGCACTGTCAGCCATCCCTTTGTTTGAGCTTCCACATGCTAGCTAAGCAGTTAGCTAGACGTTAGCTTGACGACGATAAGATCATGTTCCCCCACAACGACAAAGAACGCAAATTAATCTCCAGGCCAAGCGTGGGGAAACAACGGTGGTCAAAACGGTGTCATTTGATTTTGTGCACTTAGCAGGGTTAGTAATTTGGTTGGTCCGCAGCAAACCAATCCGTGCTGACAACTACCAATGCCTTCAATCGGGTCTGCCTTACCGTGTAGTCGCTGTCCGGTTCCCCTCTGATTGGCTCCAGTACAGCTCGCTAAAGCCCAATCAACAAAGTGAGCGAACAAAATGGCGCAAATGAAACAACTGCGCTTGGGGAGGAGGTGCTCAGCAACACCGTGACACATGATGAGCGCACATTGTGGGCAGTGTCGGAAGGTGCCCGGCAGATGTCGCAATATACATATATGTTTCACAGTACGGTCGATTTTAAAAAATGTATGTGGGCAACATACACTACTGTGTTCCATGTTCAAATATCAGGTTCGGATCAAATGTCGGCTTAATGTCGTTTTTAAACATAACTCCGCGCCGATAGGTGGCAGTAGCACGCCCGTCATAATGTGTTTACGCAAGTGACCATGTTGACTTTATGGGGACGCAACCAGGAAGTGGATACGTGAAGGGTATTTAACAATATCCCTCCTCAGCCAAGTAGCAATTTAAGAGTCGGTCTTTTGTTATTCCACCGTCACTCACTCTATAATCATGACCGGGTGTCTCAGTGTGATCTCCGTGCTCGCTACACTCGGGGCTCGAACAGCAACACTGCCATCAGCATGCAGTCACAAGGTTCCCTTAATGTTTGGCCGATTTACCAGCAGAGGTGCCAGCAAGGTACAGATGGCGCAGAATGGTGTGCGCAAACATTTCCACTATGAAGAAGATGAAGACTTTATGATGGAGGAAGTGGAGGACAAGCTGGAAACTTTGCTGGAGTAAGTGTACTCATAACATTTGTATGCATTTAAGTGTGCTATCATTTCATATGGTTTTTCAGAGAGCGGAAGAAGACTCAAAAGGCTATCAAGTATAACATCATCAAGAGGAAGATGATGCCATCAGGGGCTCCAGAGAGGAAGTTAACCTGGCAGGCTATTGAACAGATAAGGTGAAGAGTTTTGCTTTTATGACCCTCCTTCTTTCATCATACCCACCAATTAAATGGCTGTCAGTTTTGTTCCAGATATCTAAAACAGGAGCAGCCAGATGAGTGGTCAGTCAAGCGTCTGGCTGAAGGCTTCTCTGTCACCCCTGATGTGATTGTCAGAGTCCTCAAGAGCAAGTTTATCCCAGACCCAGACAGGAAAATCAAGCAAGATGTTAAAGTTATGACTAGACTCAATCGTCAAGTCTTGCCTTCAGGGTCTGGGGAAGAGAAGAGCAGAATAAAGTTGCACAGAGGCTGCTCAGCAGCTGCACTTCCCCCAGGAAATCAAGAAAACGGTTTGGTTCCTGTGGCTGCCCATACTTCAGTAAGTGGAGACACAAGCTCAGGGATTTTAATAAGTGGAGACACAAGCTCAGTCAATAAATCCCTGGCTGTAGCTTCTGCGCCTGTTACAGTTCCGGCAACTTACTTTACTTCTGTAAACAACAAAGATGCCACAGGGAGGAGGTCAGCTGAAGATGACAGTTCCACCGACATTAATAACTCGGGAGAGGAAGACGGGTGCTGGCAGGGACAGGTTTTGTCTGAGGAAGAGATTGAGCAGTTTTGGGACATGAAGAAGCCTACGCCTGTGGTGCAAGTTGGGAAAGATTTCTTTGATGGCGAGGGCAATTTTTTGTACAGAATATGAGCACTTGTTTTGAATAGGGACTGCTTGTGTCTTGTGATGATATTTTCTGCAAATATTTGTCATGTGTGCTGGCAAATAAAAACAAAATATGAGAGTGAATTCCTAAAAATGCAATTTTTAACACAAAATATTCTCATGTACACAGAACACCTGATTAAACATTGTCATTGTCCAAAGAAAAGTTGAGTTTTAATCAGAAATGAACCAAAATGATTCATTTTGAATGAAAAGATCATACAGAGTTAGGGTATACATGCAGTATAATATCTAATACTTTAGTATACTTTGTGACTTGTGACCTCTTTGTATGAAATGGGGGGGAAAAATCTCAGATTCTGTTTTTGTTCAGTAGGCAGCATAGCATTTACATCTTTGTTGTGTATGCCAAATTGAGTAAAACAGTAAAATGTTTAGATAGAATTAATTCAGCAAAGTATGATGATGGAGAAACATTTAAGCAAACTTTAGTTTAGTTGTAATATTACAAAAATCCATTATTTGCATCTCCAAACAGCGTATGAAATGGTAGCATTTGTAACACAAACTATTAATACATTTATGTTCTGTGCACTGACATATGAACATGGATAAGATATAGATCAAAATTTTAACAACCAAGTCATACAAAATAAATCAAAATTTAAAAATAAATTATAATAAATGTACATTATTACATCCACATTCTGTTGCTGTCTTTATAGTTTAAAAAACAGGAGCCAAAAGCAGAGGAACATTATCAATTTATTGGTAAACCCAAAGAAATGCTTAAAATTAAAGCAGCAGATACAAAGATGTAAGTTTGCATATTTACAAAACCTTACTACATTATACATCAGATTGTAAGAAAAAGATAGCATCACTTATTCATCAAATATGAAATTCCTGTGTCTAGCACTTCCACCCTATAACTTCTTATGCAAGGTGACCCTGTTATCAAAGTATCAGAATGGTCTCATGCTGAGGCGTGAAAAACAACTGTAGACTACTGTGAGGGATTACATGCAGTTCAATGGTAGCTCATATGAAACATACTGTATCCTTCACTGTTCTTATCTTATGGAAAGTGCAGCATTGGAGATGTTAGAAACGAAGCCTGGTCAAACATCATCTGAGAGACATACTGTATTAAAAGGAAATTACAAGACAGTCACACATGGGAGGGCAACACATCATATCCTCGCAGGAGGCACTTATACAACCATGTCCAAACAACACCACATTTACTGCACTCAGAACCTGCTAATCACAAATAAAATTGGTATGACAGCAGTGTGATATAAACAAACAAACAGTGCAAATGTCTTGGGGGACGTCAAAGCTTTGAGACGTATGTCAGTAGTACCAGGTGAACCACCTGAATTGACACTATAAATAATTTTTGGAGGATTTGATGCACATACAAGTCACACCGCCTCACACCCTTTTGTTATTTACATACCAGTGTCTGTCACCTTGTATGTCCTACAATATTGACATCATTTAATTGTTCCTGTGCGTTTCTAACAAGTGATAGACTTGAAACTCTTGCAAAATAAATTGACATTTGCTATGAAACTATAGCTGTCTCCGCTATGAACTGTATAATGCAAATTCAAAAGCTTTAGTACAAATCAGTTTAAATCATTACAGACAAGACTATGAGTACCAAGTTTACCGTATTACAGTCAAATATTTTGAGAGCACATTTGGGAAAATGTGGAACTTTAAGCATACAAAGAATATTGCGCTTTTAGCAGTTAAACTGCAGATATTTACGTACAATTTTGTCTTGAAACAAGACAGTTTTGCAGCCTTCATTTATCAAAGAGAGCAACTGGCAAAATTACAGATATTGTAGTAAAGGAAGCTTTTTACATGTATGCAAATATTGTGAATTTAGACACTTTATTGCTATCAAAACCCAATCAAATGTATGCTTCTAGTTGTGCTTCTTACTTCAACCATGGATCTTAATGTTGAAGAGAGCATCATGCGTAGGCTAATTTTCCGAACACAGACAAACTGTCAATTGAGCCACAGACTACAAGGCCCAAAATTGTCATATTCTGGCCACTGAGGGCACACGGACAATCAAACACTTCATAAAAATTAGTTGTAATCGTAGTGATTGGGGAGAGTCATTATCCAGTAATCACCTGCCAACCTAATATCACATACATACAAGTGCAGAGAAAGGACATGCATCATGAAAAGATGTGACAAGTATTTATAGGAGCGCCTTCCAAGTGATACCACAGGCAGGACCTGCGATGCAGTGGGAAGAATTTACGGTATACAACTAGCGTCACCTTCAAACTAATTTCTCCTGCCCTGACTCAGGTCTTGCATCCACATAATAATAAATAAACTTGAGCGATTTACACCCAAACATATTCTATGTCCAGGGAGCCAGCATACATTCATTTTACTTCACAAACGACTGCAGAGTGACACAGACTCTCGGCCTAATAGCAGAGATCAAAGATCATTTACTTGATGAAAGGAGGGAGTGGCAGGGACAAACATGTGACAGGAACAGTCTCTAGTTACCAGGTAGGCTACAATTCCGTTGAGATGGATTAACAGGCTCAACCTGCTATTCCAACAAGTCCTGTGCAGACAATGAAACACAAAAACATTAAAAGAACACCAAAAAGACATAGTTCACAATGATCCTCCTGTCATGTCATAACAACAATTCTCACAGTCGCACCTTTTAAGTGCAGCATACCTTTTTTCTAAGCAAGTATGTTGTAGCTTTTGTTTGTTTGTTTGTTTTAAGAATTGCATCGCATCCGACCAGTTCACATTCAAATGTATCCTATCCTCAGTGGCCAGTCCTTATGAAAACTTCACCTGCAATGCCCTGGTTGGCAAAAAGCTCAGCAGCTAAAGAGTTTGATGATAGAATATCAGCTGCTAATAACAGAGAAACAAAACCTCAAATGAATAATAATGTTCAATCTATTGACTACCATTGTACCTGAAACCAGGGATTTCCAAAGTGTAGCCCAGGGCCATTTCCAGCCTCCAACTCATTTTTTTCCCCTCATGACCCTGGGCATATTCTAAAAAGCTATTATTATAGATATTACACAAAGGTATTCTGTGAAAGTGGCTCAACCAACCCAGGTTTTGTGCTCAAGATGCAGCTCAACAAAACCTGAATTCCCCAAACAGAACTAAACAGTACCACAACGGTGGTTATCAGCTAACTTTGTCAAATCCGGTTCTCGGCTTTGTTCTCAGTGCGCGTTCACATGAAAGGGAGAGTTTGCATGTTATTCTACTTCAGCTCAAAAATGTAGCCCTCACGGCTGGTGTATTTTATGAAATATTAGTAAGTAATTATTATGCAGCGTTACGAGGAGTTCCCAAAAGATTATGACTGCTAAAAGCAACAATAGAGTGAGGGAGGATCGCTGACGCAATAATGCTCAGCATGTAACGCACATAAGTTAACACTGATTTATTATACTAACTGTACCCCACTAGTCTTTTCATTTATCAACGCTCAACACTGCACAACTTTGACATTTTAACACTTACTAATAAAAAATAATAATAAATTGGAGCAACAAATGTCATTTTTAATCTTAGAAATGTCTTCCTCTTGTATGTCATTGTGACCACTAGATGGCAGTGTTGACATATTTTGTGGTGATTTAAAAAAAAAATTAGTACTATTTTTTTCCTTACTACAAGTATAAACACGTGTTTTCTTCCAGTTGATTGATGCCTCAGAGTGCTTATTCCTCCTTATTATTGTAATATAAGAACAATAACGGGCTAAGTACTCACGCAAGGACTGCTGTGACATTTACATCTGCTAACATTGACCTAATTACAGTATTCCCTTGTTTATAGCAGGGGATAGGTTCCCAAAATAGCCCACAACACGTAAAATTCGCCAAGTAGCCAACTTCATTTTTTTTTTACAATGATTATATATGTTTTAAGGCTGTAAAACCCCTCACATTACACTTTATACACTTTTCTCAAGACGGGCAATAACATTTTCTCACATTTCTCTCTTGTTTAAATAGTCTCAAAAAAGTTCAAACCATTTGAATTTTAATGATCAACACAAGAAATTATTAAGTCACCTTTGCATATTATTATTGCATATTATTTCACTCCTGTGACTGTGCCTTTTCATCCTGGCACCGTTACGCTGTACTGTAAGTTAGGAGTTTAGCCTAAATTACCATGGTGATACAGCTGCTTGAAAAGAGAGCTACCATCGCTGAACAGGTAAATCCAGCTTTCCACTCAACACAGCTTGCTCTCCCACTAAACTCGTTTGCCGAATACCCCCTTAATTTGTCATCTACAACACAAAACTAAGATGTTGATGTTTTGTTCAGCTAGCTCAGCATATATTGACATACAATGGTTTTACCATTAATGTGCACAATGTATCAACGTGGCCCTCCGCATCCTTCAATTTTTCTGTGGCCCTCAGTGGACAAAGTTTGGACACCTATGCCATAAACGTTCTAAATGACCAATGAGCAGGAGAAACAGTGGTCCCGTCTTGGTTAGCCTACCTCATCAGAGTCGTCATGGAACTCCATCTTTCCATTTGGAGCGTGACTGAAATCAAGTGGGTCGTCCATGCCCTCAGCCGCGTTGTCCTCTGCATGTTGCTGCAGTACAGAATACCTGTGAACCAAGAACCTGTGGACAAACATTAAGATGCCGTTAGGTTGCTCAAAACAACTTCAGGAAACACAGGTAATAAAACTAATGGCTCTCAGAAGAGCACAAACCTCCTCCAAACACCTCCACACAATTCTTAAAGGGTTTTTTTGCAACCGTTACACATCTGTCTAGAGGGCGCTAACTTTCGAATGGGCTGCAAGCATTACATCCCACTCTCTCCCTACGCCAAGCATGTAAGCCACCCCCCACTTAACACGCACACGCACACACACTAGTTATGCTTGTTGTCAACTAGCAATTTGGCAAAGTTTAGCTATTAAAGTTAGCAATCATTGAATCTATAAAAATCGCAGATTTTCATTTGGCCCGAATAAAATAATGGCGTTCATTGCTGTCACTCATGGCTGTCTGCTATTCACGTACATTTCGTGGGACGTAAACGCGCACACACATACGCACACACGCGCACACACACACGCACGCACGCGCACACACACACGCACGCACACACAAAAGGAGAGGCTACCAGCAATTTACATGTGCATTATACTGTACACATTACAGTACAATGTACATTACAATGTGAGTGACAACTGCCTAACACTAGGGCAGTGGTTCTTAACCTTGTTGGAGGTACCGAACCCCATCAATTTCATATGCCCATTCACCGAACCCTTATTTAGTGAAAAATAAAATATAATTTTTTTTCAAATTCAAGACATAGGTATATGTTTGTTTATAGGTATATGTTTGTTTACTGGTGCACAAAATGACAGAGACAGGACGCTGACTCCCATCACAGTTCGTGATACATGTGAATCCATGCTGTCCCACCACTTTATTTTTTTGCTCGACGTAGTTAGTATGGATTAAAATATTAAGAACGAAATCACACGACGTGCTACCACATCAGTCACACGTTGACTACTTGATGGTGCGTTTCATTTGTACTCGGAACTGGGAAGTCGGAATGACAGTGACGTGATCTCCGAGTTAAAAGCGTTCCAGTTGCCAAGTCAGAAAAACTTCATTCACACTATAGCAATATTTTTTCTCAATTATTTATTGATTATTTATCGTTTACTGTGTTTTTGTTTATTTTATTTCTGAAAAATAGAGCAAAAAGGCATACTGTAACTAGAAAAGGATAAGATGTTGTTACTAATAACTAATAAAAACATAAAGATTGTTTTTAAATATATGTATCATGTTTTTTTTATTATAAAAAAATGTAATGAGCGTAAATACAGACCTGATAAAAAATAAGACCAGTTGAAAAATTCCTAGAATTTGCATTTTGCACATTTGGATCTTAATACAACATGCAAAAGCAAGAAGGGGGAGTGAGACAAAAAACATTTGGAACTTGTAATTTAAACAAAAACAAACAAAAAAATGAAATAGGTTGTTTATCACCTGATTAAAAGTTTAAGATCACACGCTATAAAAGCCAAAATCTGCTCAAAATGTTCATTTTCTGCCAGGCATTCACATGCCCTCCTGATGGCTAAAGCTAAGAAGCTTTCTCTTTTTCAACGTGGTCGGATTGTTGAGCTGCATACGCAAGGGCTCTCGCTTTGAAGATTTTGATCAGGTCGGTAAAAGTCTGAACATCTACGTGCTTCGATCTGACAAATCTTAAGTAACTTTGATGAAATTTAAAATTACTACAGCTTCTGCTTGGATATTAACGCGGCGGCACCTGTACAACTCGGATTTAAAAAAAAAAAACACGTCACTAACTGATGACTTCCATATCACATGTATTATCATTCATAGTAGTGATGCCATAGTTCAATCTGATTGGCTTCTGGCTGCCCTGTTCTTGCAAGACAGCATTTCTCTAAACAAGAAATATAAATACATTTTAATCTTGCCAACCAAGCTTTTTTCTCGACCAGATGGATCTGGTGTTAAAGTATGTCGTTTTTTTGTGTAATTCAGTTAACCAACTAAACTATCCACCAAAGGGTAATCAAACCTCCAAGTCTACAAACTACACCCACATATTACAGCATATGCTGGTGGAGGTAATAAAGCACAGTTTGGGTAGAGATTCAAATAATGTGAGTTGAGGAACTCTAACCTGCCGCCGCATACGTATTTCTTGACAAAAAGGACTCCAGCAACAGTGCTCAGTAGCATGATGATGACAACTGTTATCACAATGGGTACGGAGGAGTGGCCTTCTTTCTGTAAAAACAACATATTAGGTAGCCAATTGAATGTACTTGGAAAGCTTCATGAAAGAGGCAGGCGGCGATACTGACCTTGAGTTCTGGGTTCAGCAGGTCACTCACACACCTCTTCCTGAGGTCAATCTCTTTCCGTTCAGGAATCTGTCCACCCTCACACTTATCTCCGGGGATTCTCCTGTAGCTGAAGACACAGAAATACACTTTTATGATCATTTAGTGTCGTCAATAGAGAACAAGCACTACTTTGATAAGCAACGCTGACTGCTGTACTTTGGTTTTGGACTTATAATTTGAGATTGAAAAGTTGTAAATTCTTGGTAGCTCATGTCTAATTCCTTGTCACTGTCCATCCATAAAAAAAATCCTCATTCCAAATTTCTCTGCTTTGAAATATATAGGTAGAAGAACTATTTCCTCTCTGCTATAAAAGGTTATATTGTAATACACAAAAACACTTTAACGGCAGTAATTTGATCCTTATGTCATCTTATGTCTTGGTAAAATGAGAATATGGTCAGGTTACTAAAAATATGAAGACAGAAGCTGGAGCTTTACCCATGAGTCAGCAGTTGCTCCTCTTTGCCATGCAGACAGAACTCCAGCATTTTGCCTTTCAGATCTGGCTCCTCTATGCACTCTGAGCTGTTCTCTTTACGGTAATATCCAAAGTCACTGCAATGAGTCACATGGCATCAGTAAGGTGAACAAAGAAAAAAGTCAGAATAAAGAATGACACAATAAAAAATGTACATGGTTGAAAATTAAATACTCGTAACATGGTCATCTCTGCAAGTTTACCAAGAAATCCACCAAAACAATTCATCACATAAAAACATGTCAAAACAATTATTTACTTTTTTAGATTTTTTTTATCATATATTTGGTTTAGTGAATTAAACAGATGACAACATTTGTCAATTTGTGGATTAAATACTCTTCATGTATTTAAAATGAATTATTTTCAATTAGACAAAACTTCACTTGCTGTGTTTTATGCGAAACTACATTAATCTTTTAGCACCAGCTGCATACTGATATCTTCCTCTCATTTGAAACTTGCATTAAGGCCATTAAACAGGAAGGTCATTATAGCACCACCCTTTACTATTGAGAATCTACAATTAAAAAAAGGTTTAGCAAGCATTAGCCAGCTCCCATATGTCACCATTAATACAAAAGTAGAGATGCTCGAAATTGTCTTTCTTAACAATATCGTCCAGCACTTTACCGATTACCGATACCAATATCAACCAATACAGATACAAGCTGCATCCCTTCCCACAAACCAATGTGGTGTAATGAAAACATTATGCTTCTTGCCACTGGATGCATTTCACAGATAAACACTGTTTATGCAAAATATGAAATATTGCAATATGCAACACAAGTTTGTTACGACCCGGCTCAAGGACCACAACAAGAGACACACAGATGTACGGTTAATCAAAACAATACAAGCTATAGAAAAAGTGCCAAAATGCTGAGTTAACAGAGATTCTTCCTGAGATGTTATATTATATACGAAGGAATGCGCATTACTCCTCCCTCGCATAACCAGTGCTGTATGTAATGTTTTGTTTTGTAGTTTTGGTTTTGGTTTTCCCTTATTTTCACATCATTTCCTGTTGTCTGCTCTAATTTTGGTTTTGTGTTCCCCGTTTGGCACAATGTGCACATACAGTGCTACCTGTTTCCCATTAGTAATCTGTTCTACTATTTAGGTGGCGCCACATTACACACAAAAAGCAAAACATAACACTTTCAATCTTTTACAATCCTAAGGCAATAATTCCACACCACAGACATTCTGAGCTATAAGCTTGTTGCTCTGTGGAGGACAGTTCAGTTTGGTCAAGTCTAACTTGCACGGCGATATCAATATCGGCAAGAAAACAGATACTGATATGATCCATTATCTAATTTCTATGATACTAGCTGGTCAGCAGATATTCTTGGACATCCCTATACAAAATTTATCTAATCATTGAAAATGACGTGAAGACATCTATCAAATGACATTTTAAGTCTTACCACAGAAAGTCATCCAGTGTGCATGGGCAAGGCGTTGGTTGAGTGGTGATCATGTAATCTCGTCCATTCCAACAAACAGAGTCCTTCCTGAGACGCAGAAACTTTTCTTTATAGCCTAGCATGCAGCCATCCTTGGGGTCACTGATGTCATCAGAGTGAGCCAACCACTGAACATAATCACTGTCCACACCTGAAAAAAAGATTTTTGTTCATTATAATGTTATATTATTAACAAACAGCATTGAAATATTAAGCCAAGATAACTGAATTAGACATGTAATTATTCCCACTCACAGTCTCTGGTGAGGAGATCCCTGAAGTCAATGGTTATAGAGATCCAGTATTGGCTGAGAACACTGTCTCTGTATCCCCAGATACTGACATTCATAGAGCGAGCACCTGGCTCTGATGCAAGCCCTGTAAAGTAGATGGGCTCCTGGGTGAAGGTATATGTATGCCAGCACTGCCCTTCATCAGTTGAAAACCTGTCTCAGAACATCGAGTGATCAAATTGAGACCAGAAGCAAACATAATGGATTACAGAGTGCCTCAATGAGTGAAAAATGACAACTCATATTCTGTAAGCTTTGCAATCTATAGCTGAACTCCAAAGAAGATTTGGGAAGAGGGGCTTTTATAAAAAGACCAAGTGAGGGAATATCTTTATGAAAACATTTGCTCATGCCGTCCTTAAGAAGCTACGCCAAAACACACACCTTACTTACATTTTTTAAATGCATGAAGAGTGGATTTTTTTTCTGCCCATTTGTTATCATCCATGTTCAAGATTCAATTTGCTCTTAGCCATAAAAAAAAAAACACGTTCCTTTATTGCTGTTCTTGCCACAAGGCAACAAGAGAATGACTGAATACTGAGTTATCTAAAGAAACGTCACATTAAAAAACTGGAAACTTTTCTTTAACTTAGCAGTGGTTCCAATCCTTTTTATGTTCTCCAGCTCTTGGAAAGCTGGTATTATAATTTTGAATCTTTAATTTTAGGATGTTGAAGCTACGTGATGCCAATTTTCTATTTAAAACTTTCAAATGAGTTTTCGCATTAGATCATGTGTAGTGTAGTGGTTCACAAAGCTTGCATTGTATGTCGCTCTCACATGACCTTGAACCTGATAAGGGGTATAGAAATTGTATATATGGAAATTCTACAATCCCATGCGGGCTGGTTGTGAACCCCAACTTTAAAAGGTAGTGAATCGCTCCTGTATAAAGTAAAAAGTACCAAGACAAATTCTATGCTCCAACAAAGGGTCTGCTTTTCTATCCTAGGTACTACTTACTTGATCTTGTCAACTGGTTCATTGGGATTGTGCTCCACAGCCACCAGCAGGCCACCAGAGTCCAGAATAGCATAATGATGGGGTCTGTCAAGAGCTTTTATCCAGGTGTAGCCTCCATCATCAGACACGTATACATCAGGGTTCATCACTGATATCGAACCACCAACACTTCCTGAAAAGATACTCAAAATGATCACATATCAACACGTTCAATATTCCTTCTTTTTTATAGCAATATTTTGATATTTTATAATTACCATGAGCTAATATAAGACCCACAGCATTTGGTTCACTCAGTGGCAGCATGGGGACATTGAGCTTCATAGCAGTACTGTAGGCAGCATGGATATGGAGACTGCACTGTTGAAACAAATAGAGCCAGCATTTCGTGACTAATACCAATATTAGACCCTACACTGTTTCCATTAAAACCAAATGATTCTTTCTTGTTCCTTTGTTTACCCGTTCTGGGTCTTTAGCTGTAGCGTCACACTTGCTATTGGCAGGTTTCTGAATAGGAGACCACTCCCCTCCCTGGTCATAGGACACCACGGACTGCACAGAGTTATCTGGAACAACACAACAGCATTTCCAGTACATGCACGCTCTGCCAATGCTCCTCCTATTGAACAATCATGCACATACTATGCAAATATAGATTCAAATAATGAAAAACCATTATGTATTTATATGAAAAAGTAGAAATTAAAACAATGGGACTATCACTGACTGTATTTTTAATAGATGATTACATGAGTATCAGACATGAATATTTAGCTGGTTATGTGGTGGGTGTATTTGCTCAAAAATACCAGTCCTGAACATATCACACAACAGCTAATTAAACATTCAGCTAACACCCTGCCTCCGGCACGTAATGGAGACGCCATTTGGTTGCATGTGTCTCTGAGGTAATATGACTATAGAGAGCTGTGTGGCCAAGCCTTCATGTAAGCACTTGTACCTTCAGCCAAGACGCTGGTGATGAAAACGCCTCGCAGGGAGGTGACGTTAGTGAAGTCAGTGTCACCTCCTTTGGTGGTGTAAAGGTGGCGTACTAATGACTTGGAGTACACAGTGCCTCTGTCATCTGACACATAAATGGTGCCACAGCCAGTATCTGAGTAGGAAAAACATAAATGAGATCTTGATAAGGAAGCATACATAATCAACAACTGCAAATTGACTTGACATAATGGGACACCAAGTTCTGTTTTAGTTGGAAATAAGACTACAAACACATAAGAAGCAGTATAAAAAGGGAACAACTCTGTTATTGTGCTGCTGTGTGGACTGACCTCCTTCATCATCGACATGCATGAAGACCATTTCATCGCTTGCTGCCAAGATGGAATAGAACTGCTCGTGACCAACAGGGGGCAATTGAGCCATATTCCAAGTCTCTCCCTGGTCCACTGACACATGGATCATCCTCAAAGTGCCCTGCAGAGAAACATAAAAACTAATAACTAACAGAAAGGAAAACTAACTGATTCATGTGTACAGAGTAACTAATGAGGGAACCTCACACGTAATTCTAGTAGACTTGAGTTTTTTCTTGTACATGTCAAATTACACCTGTTTCAGTTGTGTTTTTATTTTGATTAGAAGCTACTTTAAACTGACCTTGCCCGTCATTACAGAAGCAAAGAGGAAACGTCCACCCAGGCCGAAGGAGTAGATTTTTGTGGCGACAGTCGTGATGGTTTTCCCAAAATCAGTTGTCCTCCTAAGCTCCAGCACTCCCCGGTCATCTAAATAACACAAAAGGGCAAATTGGGATTGGAAATTTTGTGCTACAAATGCAATCGTAAGACATATCATTAAAGCATCATCACTGACAACGAATGCTATCGGCCATTAACACAGTCCGAAAACAGTAACAAATCGGCCATGGTTGTTTGGCGTGACTCAAGATACAGTAGATCAGGATTAACACTTACGACAAGATCCATTGCGATTGGTTGAAAAGAAGATGGTATTTTTCCTCGCCCTGGAATTATAGTAAAATGATCAGGTATTTCAGAGAGGGTTAATAAAGCATGGTTAAAAATGTGCTGTAAGCATTACAAAAGAAGCAACAATTGCAGGTTTATTTATGAACATGAGCATGACTAATCTAGCAACCAGCAGTCCTGCCTTCCCTGTGGATCCAAATATATGAATCCACAATGTAACCATACAACCATACAAAAAAGACACTGAAGTAAAAAAAAGTCAACAAAATAATTTGGTTTGGATTGTGTCAGAACATGACCCACTTTTCTGCTGCTTTCATAGATAATAAAATGTGATAAAAGTGTCACAACTGCATAGGATAGGATGTTTTCTACAGTTATTTCAGAAACAATGGCATTAAAATGCATACCTTACAACCTTTATGTCAAGGTTACTAAGGTGGTATACAAGGAAGTGCCTCTGGAACAACAAGTCTGCTGTAAAGTCTGCTGCCAAGCAGGTTTACTGTGGAGGTGCGGCAATAAAAGTCCCGGGAGAATCGTTGTGAACTTGTTTGCCTTTGTTTGTCTTGGCCAGTATTAGTGTCATCGAGTTGGAATACAACATACAGGCATACATAGAGTCCACAATAATAAGCTCAATTAAACTGTACAGTAAAGTGGGCTTTTTTCACTTCTGTCTAACCTGACTGCACAGAAAATACTATTTGTCATTTGAAAAATGCACTGGAGAATACTGATTAACACAGAGGCTATTGGCTGAGTGCATCTTTCTGGTCTCTCACCATTTCACCAGACACACCATGTCATGGATCTTTTTCCAGTTAGAGCCAAAATCTTCAGTCAGCCACAGCTCATCCTGAGGACAAAAATGTAATTAGTTAAACAAGTCACAGTTCAGTCAACTGCAGTCACACAGTTATTTTCACATGTTGAACAGAGCTGACCATAGACACCATAACCATGTTAATAACTACACCCTATGTAAACACTTGAATAACCATTGACAAGCTTGCAGCAATAAAAAAACGAAGGGAAAGGCCTTTTGGGCAAAGTCATGTGTTGGGATTTGAAAGAGGCTAAGGAAATAATGCCAAATGATTGAACTACAATTTGTAATTCCCTCCAATATTGCTTGTGAATAGTGAAATGTTGCTGTTAAGCCAAGGCACCAAAGAAATTTAAGTTTAAGTTAAGTCTATTGCAGATCAAATATTACTCAAATATTACTCATTTGTATTTAAATACAAATAATGTGAGCAAGCCCACAAATTTGTGAACACCCTCACATTTCAACAACCATTTTTATTTTAGATTGAGGAGTAGAAGCGGGTTCCACTAACAACCTGTGCAAATGGTGAATTCCATACCCAAGAGGACGGTGCTCACACTAAATATTGACACTTAGGACCCCATTTGGACATGTTCACTGTGAGGTGTACTCACTTGTGTTGTCGGCTGTTAGACAATAATGGCTGTGCGTGGATAGTCATTGTCAGAGGACAGTAAATCCATACTGCTATACAAGCTGTACACTGACTACTCTAAAGTAGAACCATGTTTCATTCATTCATTCAGTACTGTGCCTTGAAAATATATAATAAAATGCTTGTGAAATGTGGCCATTGTACTGACTTTTGATGCTTTACATAAAGCGATGAAATCCGAACTAGTTGGACGTTATTGAGGTTCAGTGTTTTGAGACCATATAAGGCGATATGACACGACATAAATCAGAATTTCAATATCAGTATTTCTAAACTAAATGAGTGTTTGAGCTAAGAAACAGCATAGGTCAACCGTACCGAAAGATTCACTTGTGTCCAGTTCAGTTTATCAAGTTAAAGTATAGCAATAAGACAAATATATGTTTTTATAATGTGAATATTTGTCTTTATCAGATCTGGGGGCTTATGCTTGTATAGATATGTCTATTTAGAATATCATCATAACACACACCAACATTCACGACTTACTTTGTAGCTGAGGCCCAGCAGCACACTGGAATTCTCAGGATTGTAGGTGATCGCTGTGAGGAGGTTGAAGGGCAGTTCTCGGTGTGTGAAACTCTTCCCAGAGTCACTAGAGACAAAGATCCGTGATGTGTGACCCCCAGACACCTCGCCTGTCAAGATCACCTACAAGGACAAAACCCAGACTGATGAAACTGGTAAAAGGCTATATTAAAAGGTTCATCAGGGTTCTGGAAGGTTCAGGACTTCACTTACTTTGCCAGATTTCTCAGGCCCAATAGCAATGCCAAACTCTGACCTGATGAAGGTATTGTTGATGAGGTCTGTGACATCCTGGAAGGTCTTGCCATAGTCCTCACTGGCAGACATGAAGTTGCAGTCAAATCTAATGCAAATTAAAGCCCATATAGTTTGACTTACCTTCGATAGAGTTTAGACTGTCCAAGTCTTATCATGAAGAAGGGAACCTGAAAAGTTGTTAAAGCCAGCATGACCTGCCAAAACAAAGGTTCTCCTTCAGAGAGGTACAGCTTGGATCATTTATGTTCACAATACTGTAATTATTATGAGAGTAAAAAAAAACATTTAAGTGACATGAGTGAGGAACACTGACCCCTGTCCCATCTCCAACCCAGGCCAGTGACACTGATCCACTGAGGTCATTGAAGGTATACTAAAAATACACAAAACAGGATGTTATTAGAAACATAGATAATTTAAAAGACAAAGACTTCTGATTCCAGATTGGACTTTGACATTGACAGTTATAAAATACTAACCCTAACCCCACTGTATAGATCAGGCCAACTGCTTTCACTTTCATGCTGCATAATATTATTGTTCTTTATTTACATGCAAATCCACTCAGCCTATGTTGTTCTAAGCACAGCCACTGGTGGGACCAGTGATGGTAGCCTTCAGGGGGAAATGATGGTGTTGAGCCTTTTAAGAATTGACATCAGATTATTAAGGCCAAGAGCATTGACCTCATGGCAACAATCAATGGAGCAAAAAACATAAAAATAACACTTGATTAACATTTTACGGCATCTCTCATTCTGAATTTAAGCACAAGTTAACAAGACTGTTAACTTGTATTGTACTGCTATTGAAAAATACAAACTAATAACTGACACACTGCCAGTCACAGGGTCTCTTCCCTGCGCTCATTTTCAGTACTAGACACTCAGACAGGAGCAAAATACGAACTGCGGGCCCAGACCTCTGGTAAAAATAAGCAACAGAACATGGCAGAATATTCTCAGGTATTAATGTATTGTCAAAATAGTAAATGCACAAAACGGACTAAGCCTGTTGTGTTCTTTATATCGATGTTATGGTTCGGGGAAATCCTTGACCAGACAATTCTTAAGGTGTAGTGGCGGCGGTATAATAATAGCAACATTTGAGTAACATAGTAGCCTGTGGGTGCTGTGGGTGCTGTAGAAGCTTTTATGCGTAAAAGCTCAGATAAAAAAAAGCTCAGATGTACTAATGAAAAAACAATCATACCCACACACGTCGTGCATAAACTTTGGGAGTATAAGAATGTATGTGCATGGATGCTCAAGAAAGCTAGAACTTGTGAGGCTGCAAAGTGTAACTGGACAGCAGTGGTAACTTACATGGTGAGTGTTGTTGCCTAACTTGGTTTCATATCCTTGCAAAGCGCCACAGGAGGCATCCGGAGGGGCGCTCCGCTTCCTTATGTCGTGTTTGTGTGAAGAAGGCGGCGAAGCCGGCAGAGACCGCTTTATGGTTTTTGCAGCTCGGTTTGAATTCCTTACGAAAGCCGCCTGCCCGGAGGGTTTGGATCCCAATAGGAAATCTGAACCGGCTGTCAGAGTTAAGAAGCATAACAGCAATATGCCAGGCAGCGAAAGTCCCATGCTCGTCGCGAATGACACTATACTATATAAACAGTCAATTAAATTTTAAAAAGAAACAAAAAGTCTGTGATTATTCAAGTCAATTGAAGGTCGCTACAATCTCTGGTGCGGATGACATCAACAAAACAGTAGTCCTGTTGACAACGTTAATTTGAGCGTTTGAAAACATGCAGAGTCCTCAAAATCCACGGCTGCCTCCCCACGCAGCACCGAAATAATGTCGAAAATATTTTTTTAAATATAAAATTCACGACGGGTGCTCCACGCCAATTACCAGCTTTGTCAACACCTAGCCAGCATGATACACTGTACCAGCAAGCAAATTCTGTCTATGTGCCTCTGTCATTACGCACTGACAAGCGATAATGTGATTGGATGAATTTGCCAGTAGGACAACCTACTACTTAATTTGATTGGTTGAATTCTGGTTGGGTGGCACCGCTACAAGGACAAACACAGGCTGTCAAGACTGTCGTGGTAGGTTGAGCAAAACTATCATGTACAGTCAATCATTACATGGGAATTTAAATTATTCTGTAAGTGAAAACTATTTTTTTTCTAAAAAAAAAAAAAAATCATAAATAATATGAATCTTTGAGTGTCTCACACATCTGTCATGTAACTTCTAGAGGGGTGGGAAGGCAAAATGAAACTGTTTGTCAAGGAAGGGAGGCTCCAGTCATGTGATCTTTGCTGAGTTATTTGATTATGCTCCTGTTTACCCTCTCAGGCAGCAAAACCAGTCTAACATGTTCCAATTATGCAGCAACAAAATCTATTTCCCCATGGTTGCTCAACAAAAAAGCCGTGTAACCAGTCAGAAACTATTCAATGTTCTGACAAACCATTGCCTTGTTAAACAGTTAGTTACTGCTTTCATGACTCTAATCTGTAAAGTAGAATCCTTCACAAGTGGACTGTATAACAGTGTTGAGAACCTTCCTTTGATGGACCAGTCAAATATTTAATGGTGGCAAACAAAGCCACTCTTATTCCTTTGAGATGTGTTACCGTGCAAGCTGTACCTGTCAACAATGAACCCAAACTTCCTTGTTCGGCTGCACAAGGCAAATGTGGAGGATGGAGCTGCTCGTAGGCAAGAGGTACAGATTCCTTCAAATAAACTAGTTACAAGTGTTGACAGCTGCTAGCAAGTCAAACTAACTGGCTAACTGCTGAAGTCAAAAGTGGTTGCCTAGCAACAATGCCAAACACAACGCAAAATGATGCTGGTCCAAGAAATACAGATTCAAAATCCGAAACAGGGCCAGCCTGGCAGTCGGATGAAGAGGACGACGTCTCGAATGAAAAAGCAGTTTCAGAATACAATAATATTCTCAATGCAATTAAATTCAATTCAATTTATTTATATAGTGCCAAATCACAACCGTAGTTATCTCATGGCACTTTACACATGAAGGTCACAAATAACATCAGAGAACCAACTGCAACCCCACATGAGCAAGCACTTGGCGACAGGGGGCAAGGAAAAACTCCCCCTAGGGAAAAAAACCTTGGACAAAACCCAGGCTCTGTGGGGTGGCCGTCTGTCTCGACCGGTTGGGTTGAGATATAAAAATCCATCCATCCATCAATTTTCTGTACTGCTTCTCCTCATTAGGGTCGCGGGGGCATGCTGGAGCCTATCCCAGCTGACTTCTGGCGACAGGCAGGGTACACCCTGGACTGGTCGCCAGCCAATCGCAGGGCACATATAGACAAACAACCATTCACACTCACATTCATACATATGGACAATTTAGAGTCACCAATTAACCTGACTATAAATTTAAAAAATTGAGTAGAGGGATAGATGGTAGAATAATCCAGAAGTCTTTGTCTTAGCCCAAGGAACACAGATAAGTGGGATCCCAAATGATCCCAAATGAACAGAAAAAGTCTTTAATTGGTTGTTCCCAATTAAAGCATACAGCGACCAAGAAGTCAAAAAGACAACAGAGAGCTATGGTACAAAAAAAATAATAAAATACAACAAAAGGCACCGCAAAAAAACTAGCAAACTAAACTGAACAAGGTAGAAACTAACTGGCTACATACGGGGAGAAGCTACCCCCTTTTGCTACTATCATCATCTATCATTATATCATTAGGGAATTCTCTTTTTTTATTTTTTATTTTCCATGTCCCCTCGGGAACCTCGTAGGTTCTAAATAAATGATGATGACATCTCCAAATTATTTGAACAGTGAAACAGTGGTATTTTCATTGCTGATTTTAAGCTGAAAGCCTGGCCATAACCCGGTCCCAACCAGGCTATGAGCTTAGCCTAAGTTACCATGGTGATACAGCTGCTTTAAAAGAGAGAGAGGGGAGTGCAGGGACAAGGGGACAATACAGAGAGAGACAACAACAACAGCAACAACAACAATTGCAATGACAATAACAAAAAAACAGAAACGATGATAAAAATCAACAGCCACAGTGATAATACTGAAAATAATTTATTGTACATACATTCAATGACACTCACAGTACAGCACGAAAGATGGCAGGAAGTGGATCCGAACAGCATTAGTGCATGTTGAATAGAGGAAGTGAACATACTGTATGTATTAGCAGTTTATGTGATACGGACAGAGGTTAGGATTAAATAAACTCTGCTTCTTCCTACTCCTTTTCGGACATGTTGAATTGTGAATTGTAACATGAAGCATTCAGTGTAAACTGTATGCATGTTCGAAATAAATTAAACCATAACCATGTGGTTTAGCAAATAGATGCCAGGGCATTAATTGAAAGCTTTAAAGAAGTGTGGACATTGCACTGCATCTATAGCGGAGAAACACTGACATATCTTAGACATACTGTAATCATCAAGACCAATTGCTTCTTGCAAGTATGCCTCAGTGTCGCCCCCTGCCGACGTCATAGCACTATGAGTCACGTGTCATCCACACCGACCTTGCTGAAGTGGTAGAAAAGTTTTGACAGGCTCAGTGACGATCGAAAGTGAAGTATATACCAGCAAGGACAGTTTTTTGCTTTACTAGTGGAAAAACAATGGAATCTGTTGCCCAGGTAATAGCACACATGTCGATCGAGCACTTTTCTACAAACACGCTTGTAACGAGTGACTCATAGAAAGTAACAGTCAGTGCGTAATACTCCTCATTTTACTGCAGAAAGTGCTAACTTCTGGATTCACTCTCGACTTGGGTCCTCTCAAAGAGCCGCTGGCATTTATCCGTTTGCTAGAATGGGTAAGTTTGAACTTTAAACATTGTGTCCATATGGAACCTTAGCGGGGGCTACTGTGTCTCATGATCCCACCCTTGCTAGCGACACATAACTCTCAAATTGGTTCTGCTGCTTGTCTTGAGACGAACTACGTGCTCAGAGATCAATTTTAATAGACAATATTTCAGCTAAAACAACATTTCACATGGCTAGAATGAAGTCTAGCTGTTTGCACATTTCTACTTCCATGAGACCTGGCAGTCAGCTTCTAGCGGTAGCAAAGTGATGTGTAGCATACTAAAGTGTTAGCATGCAAGAATAGTTTAGAAATAATTTGACCTATTTTGAAGCTAGAAATGCAAAGTAAAAGCACACGATGGATGTTATTGGAACATTTTTAATCTGCAGATAGTCGACTGTAAAGCTGTGTGAAACATCAAGAATCTCTATGATGTAACTCTTCTACTCCTCAACCGCTGACTTCCTCCTCAACTGTTGCCTTCACTGTTGCCAACATTTCAGTAAAAAAAGTAGCCATTGGCTGCCCTAGAAGTCGCTAGATTACGTCATCGTGTAAATTGCATCTCATTTGCACAAGACAGAAAAACTGTGGAAAAAAATTATACTCTCGTAGGAAAGACAAAAAGAGTGAGTAAAAACATCATGTTTAGAACTACAAATAAACTTGATTATTGGTTTGTTGATTTAAAATTGTCCATCATTTCATCAAAATAAAATTAATATTTTTAATCTCGGCCAGCGCCTCTCAAAGTTTTCACGTCACACGCTGGCAATTAAGAACTTTTTAAAATTGGTACTATTGAACAGTGAATAACAGATGATGCTGTGTTTACTCTATGGCTCACATTAACATAACACAGTGGTCCCCAACCCCCGGGCCACGGCCCGGTCCCAGGCTGCACAGGAAAAAAAAAATCCCTTATTTTTTTTTAATGTTTTTTTTTTAAAAAGTGGCCGAATTCTCTCTGTTACTTCCGTTCCACTTGATGCATGTATATTGTGCGTGTGCTAAGTTTATCTCATGCCGCACAGATAGACTACTACTGTATTTTTTCTGCATTTGTCTTTCACTTCATATTTGGTCTCAAATGCTGATACTATGTGGGAATGCATTAAGGTAAGTTTTGATGACTTATTGAGTGCTAATGTGCACATTTGTCTCAAGTTAATTCATGCTAGCGTACTGCCTTTTACCACACACATCAAACAGCCATGTAATAATCTCTCTGGAAAAACTTGGCTGGAACTTGAACTTGTGGATGGTGGGTCGGCATTCATTTTGTGCTTTAATTTGATGTTATTCATGTCTTAGTTTTACACAACACATAAGAAATAAGATAAATTAGATCGCTATAATGTACGAACCCCCCCACGGTCCGCGGGAGATTTGTGGGAACACAAGCCCGTCTGTGGGTCAAAAAAGGTTGGGGACCACTGACATAACAGATGTGGTTCGTGAGTGGCACACTCTACTGGTGAATATATGTAATAGCAATGCATTTGCACTTTTGCTGCGTAGAGCTCCACATCATGGCTTGTGACTGCCTTTGGGCAGGGCAGACCTGTCAACAGCACCCTCAGCAAGAACACAAAATGCAGAACAATACGTGCTTTCACTATAACATGAAACTCCTCAACAACGTCAGAAAAGCCGCTAGATTTGTCGGTAGTCGCTTTTGAGAAAATATGTCGTCAAGTGGGGTTGGAATGTCGCTAGACAAAATCGCCAAGTTGGCAACACTGGTTGCCTTGGCTGTTATTTTTCTCAGAAATGCACCACATGGTGGTGCTGGTATTAAACCACAAATTTGGAGCCCAAAATTTGGATGACTTGACATTTCTCACACACCTCAATGTGTTCTACAAAACGCCCACTGTGTGACGAGCTCTGCATCATCCGTAGTATGACTAAGACAAGGATTTCCTCTCATGAGTATGTTGATTTAAAAAAAGACAAATGTGAGTACAGCTCTCGTCTGTGTGCATTGCAGGTGTTCACAATATTTGCCTTTGCTACAACTGGCGGCTACAGCGGCACAACCAGTGTTAATGTCCAGTGCCCTGGGGGCCACAATCAAGAAATTCAAGCAGACTTCAACTACCCATTTAGGTGAGCACACAATACCACATCCTTTAAAGCTTACATCCTACTATAAAGAGTGTTGGCAGTCAAGATTATCATCAGTGTTCCTTCATATGTTTACACAGGTTGATGGAACACCCTTATAATGTCCCTACCTGTGTTGTCAATCAGACTGACCCCACCATTTACTACCTGACTGGAGACCACTCGTCATCCGCACAGTTTTATGTCTGTATTGGAGTTCTGGCATTTCTCTACAGTACTGCCTGCCTTGTCATCTACCTGGGCTTCCAGCAGATGTATAGAGAAACCAGCCGTGGACCAGTTGTGGTATGCTTTTCAATTTTGGTGCAGAAAGCATGAATGTATGACCCTTGTTTTAAAGTGTAAAATACCTTCTTGTGGTAGACCAACAGGGGGTCACAACGAGTGCATCTAACATGTTGGTGTAAATTAAACTTTGTTGTTTCTTAGCAACTGACGGCAGTATGCACGTTCCATCCAGAAGAGGTGGGACTGGAATGTGACTGTAGTTCTGTTAGACCTGTTATGACCTACAAGTAAAGCATATCAGGGGTGTCCAAACTTTGTCCACCGAAGTCTGTAAATAGACAAATAAAAGGATCCTGGGACCACTTACGCCAGGGGTCACCAACGTTTTTCCTTGTGAGAGCTACTTTTACAAAATGAAAATGGCCAAGATCTACTCATTTTTGTAACATTTATTTTCAGAGCTTATTTTAAACCCTTATTTAAACCCTAACAAAGCGAATATACTTGTTTTACGAGAACATTAACAAAATGCTGGTGTCCACAACTCACATTTTGTATTTCAGAATGCATTTCTTTCTACTGTTCTTTCATTATTAACTGAAAACCTGAATGAAAAGCAGGCTTGCGGGCACCTCATGTGGTCGTGGGGTCTACCTGGTGCCCGCGGGCACCACGTTGGTGACCCCTGCCCTAACTTCACTAAAAGGAATAAATATGAATATGAATAAACATATTATAGAAACTATATTAATATATGTCCTGGCAGAGGGCATGGGTTCAATTCCCAGCCAGGGTTGCGTCATGATGTGATACGACGAAACCATTCATGCAATTTACGTGTTTTGGCAACACCTCAAACGGAAAAGCCGAAAGTGAAAAAGAAATTGGTGATACAACATTTAACACAATTGGTGTGAAAATGTCATTTGCTTGTAATTTTCTTTTTAAAAATGACCTGTCTGCATTTTGTGATGCACTTTTAAAGCTAGATGAAATGCAAACGCAAAGTCGTCAGCCATGTTTTTTGTTTCCTGTACTTTCAACTAAAATGCTTTGATGTCAGACCTTGTAGGTTCTAACTGGGTCACTCGCTACTTCCCATCATTCTGCAATGCTGCAAATACTATAAGGCAGTGGTCCACAACCTTTTTGGACCCATGGCCCGGCTCGTGTTCCCACAAATCTCCGCGGACCGGGGGGGTTGTATAGCGATGTAATTTATCTATAGCACCGCTGCTTGATGTGTGTCATAACAGGCAGTGTGCTAGCATGAATTAACTTGAAGCTGTGCACACAAGAAATATACACATTAGCACTCAATAACGTCATCAAACTTTACCTTTATGCATTCCCACAGAGTATCAGCATTTGGGAGCAAATATGAAGTGAAAAAACCCCGATAAAAAAACAGTATAGTTGACAATCTGTGCAGAGTGGGAGAAGGCTAGCACATGTACAATGGTACGTTCAAGGACTGTCAAACAAAGTGGGACACTCGCAACAAACAACATAAACATGCAAAAACTTCAAACTATATTATTTTTAGGATAAAATAATGGCCCATATTTCCAAAATTGATATGCATTTACTTAAAATTGTATTTAGTTATTTACAAAAATTTATTTTTTGGTGTGTGTATTTTTTTTATCATTGCGCCTTAAAGGTTTCCTCGGCCCAGTTCGGCCCCGCCCACGGACTGGTACTGGGCCCTGGCCCGGTGGTTGGGGACCCCTGCTATAAGGAACTTTTCCCAACTGCTTGTATCTCCTGTTCATGTGTAGCACCCACATCTGACATCTAAAGTGCATGTGTGTATTTCTGGACCTTTTGTGTGTGGCATTTGTAATACCAGAGGGATCAACTAAATTCCTCTAAGCAAGTCATTAAAAAAAGAAATGTTTCTTTCTGTCTAAGGACCTGCTCGTGACTGCAGCTTTTGCGTTCATGTGGCTGGCATCTTCCTCTGCTTGGGCTAAAGGTTTATCTGACGTGAAGTGGGCAACCAGTCCTTCAACCATTTTGACTTTTCTCACTGTGTGCAAGGACGGCACCACCAAGTGCACTGCTGGTGCGACACCTCACATGGGTCGACTAAACGCCTCTGTGGTAGGTTCTATGCAGTGTCTATTGCCAGTGTACTTTGCACGACCATGACATTTTGTATTCCTCTTTTTACAGATTTTTGGTTTTCTTAACTTCATCTTGTGGGCTGGCAACTGCTGGTTCATTTACAAGGAAACTCCTTTCCACAAATCACCCAACCAACCTGCAGATGCAGATTCAGAGGCAGGAGCTAGACCATCGTAACTACCCAGCTTCCTCATGCCATAAAAGTCTAATGTAATGTAGATTGAGGAACAGCTGATGATAACATCGTGTGTGTTTCTAAAACTGACTGCTGCTCTTTAATGTTTGTATTGACTATTAGGTAGTGGTCTCAGACTTACACCAAAACTGGAAAATGTAGCAGTCAGATATTTTACCCTTTTCCTGTAGATTGCTAGTTTGTATCTTAAAATCTGCAATACAGTATTTAAACCCCAATAGCAAAAATAATCGTGTCCTTTAATTCACATGATTTTGTAAGGATGGACTGTTTAGTTTTGTTTGTGTAAAATAACAATTGTGCTAGGATGTTACCTAACTGTTTATCTCTGCCACAAAAGTCTCAAGAATAAGTGGGATGGAAGGTACAGGGTTTTCAAATACTTGTGTCGTATGTGATGTGCATGCAGTTACAATCAAGAACTTACACTTCAGTCAAGTCGTTATAGGAATTAAAAAGTTTACTTAGAAGGAAAACATAATTTTGAAAAAAATGGTTGCCAACATGAGATTATTTATAAAGTGTGAATGCAATTTTATGTTTCCTCTGTGTTCTGCTGCATCATCTCACTTGGCAAATCTCATGAGTCCTGTTTATTTGATATTTATGTTTACAGCAGGTAATATTGTTTTTGCATTAAACTATTGCAGTTGTTTGCTTAAACTTGCAGGTGATTTTTATTTTAGTCGTGAATATTGTTGGTATGACAAAAGTTATTTCATACAGGCCCAGCAGTGTTTCAGCTACTTAATGTTTGTAAGTAATTTCTAGTCAGTCTCTTCTTAATATTTTTTGATATATGTGTTTTGTTACTAATTTGACTGCATATTTTGACATCTCGCTTTGTACTGGCTTGAATCTATATTTTGTTACAAGACAGTGCTGCGTTGGTTTATTGTAAACATTTTCTATTTGAATAAAGACTTGCTCGTTTTACATTGAGCATCGTAATCCACTGTTGTGTTGCTGTGCATGTTCAAGTACTGTACACGAAATGACCCCTTTTCACAGTCCAGGGATTTACTGTTGTGGCTGGAAAATGTGGTTCATCATGAAAGGAAAAAAACTGCATGGATGATATAAAAGTTTAATTGGTACGGCGGCTTTCTGTAACGACTGTACTGTGAGCATCCTTCCACAACTTTATGAGGAGACCAGATAATGTTAAATATTGCTAAACCGCCACTAGGTGGTATTCTTGTTGCTGCAGTCAGGTGTACCTGTAATAGCCAAGGACTCTCGAGTTAACAATAGACTTAAGTCTGTTCCTCACCATCATGGCGGACTTTTTGCTCCATACCGTACTACACTCTGTTCCATCCATTTGCGAAGACATTAGCTCTAGAGTCCTTTGTTTGAATGCAGACTGCCATAAAGTGGAGAAGGACGTCACATTTGGCGGCCGCATTTGTCGGAGCCCTCGCTCAGCGCGATGACGTTATGCAGCCCAGAAATTGGGACTATTGACACGCTGCAGACCCCGGATTCAGACACAGCCTGCACGAGCATAATGACGTAATAATGATGTGCGTGTCACTTCGCGAACGAGCGACAACAACAATGGCCGACGCGGAAGGTCGAAATCTTAATCTCGACGATTTTGTCGGATCAAATTGGAGTTGTTGGGTAGATAGGGTGAAAATTTTTACAGCTGACGGTGAGTCACATCCCCCTTTCCAAACTCAACTGTCACATTTTGTCACAGTGCCGACTTCCGTTTTTTTTGCGTTAAAGTCACACGAATGGCGGCATTTCAAGCAACCCAAACAAAGACCCGCTGGGTCCTAGTGCAGGATGGCTGTTTGCGCTACAAAACAATCGCTTTGAATTGTTTTTCTGTTGTTAACATACACAAACACAGCATAATTTACGCAGTTGCACATATGAAGAACGCCTTAGCAGTGGACATATACTGTAGGTTGACAGCATGTGTTAGTCTCTCCGCTAATGTCCAAACTCAACACAACAGTTTCTGTGGATTTGCCCATTTTGCTAGCACAACTAAAAGAAATATACTAGTAATACGTAAAATGAAGATTAAAGAAGTTTTCACTTAATAACTATTTTAACTCTATGACTAAATTCTGATGTAATTCTTCGGCTTGATTTTGCATGTATTTAGATGGAGTAGTGCAAGTCTACAACGTCAGGTGCTCCTGTTCAATTTAAAGACAGAAAAACTTTTATTTTGATATGTAGGATTATTACTTTTGTGATTGCTTGGACTCGTGCATGTAGGCAGTAGAGAGGAGACTCTAAGCAATTAAGTCCTACAAACAGTCCAAGTCTACAACCACTTTAATAAACATGTTCAATTAAAATGTCAAACCTGCTTCCAACATTTTAATCCTGCCTATTTCCACTTCCATATGCAGCTGGGCTGTATGCCGAAGATGGCTACAGGTATGGGTGTAGCAGCTATGAGACCATGACCCTGAGCAATGAAGGTAACTAGAAAACCCACCAACATCACATAAGAAGCTGAATTTTATACTGCAGGTCTAAGTGTGCAATTCCAGTTTAGTGACTGATTTTTGCAGTGAAATACATGAGAAAACACTGAAGATGTTCAGAGGGATACATTGTGGTGGACTTTCATTTATACTTATACTTATTTTTTTCTACAGATAAACAC
The DNA here is from genome assembly GCF_027744805.1 of Dunckerocampus dactyliophorus. Lineage (NCBI taxonomy): Eukaryota > Metazoa > Chordata > Actinopteri > Syngnathiformes > Syngnathidae > Dunckerocampus > Dunckerocampus dactyliophorus. The sequence continues at coordinate 29,719,697 of NC_072819.1, read as the reverse complement.
ATATATGGAGAGTGTCCCTCCCATGATGACTTTTACTTGGTGGTATGCAGTCACTGTAGCCTGGTGGTTAAGCCGCAAGCCTTTGAGAAACACTGTGAGAGGCGACACAATCTCGCTTTGAAGATGTGCGGACACTCATCTGCGCTAACTCCGCAGCAACGACCTCACCCCAGCCACCCCGTCGACCTTTCCGTTTCAAGAGAGAGGCAGAAGGAGAGCAAATGTCTCGAAACGAGTTTAACAACAGCAGGATCACCTGTCCACCATGATAAGCTCATGAAGGCCGGAAAGGAAGCTGTGAGGTAAAGTAAATGGCGCTATTTAAGCGATATCAACAATTGATGTTGGTCTAAATAACTTAAACAAGGGTATTTCGTGAATCTCATTTTGAACTTTTCCACTCACCTTTTGCAGTTTATCTTCAGCAGAGAACCCTCCTCATCCTCAGAACATTGCTTCCACACGTCAAACTAGTGTTCCTCAGTTTCAGCGCATTGTGCCACCCTCTGGCTTTTGCTCTTCCTCATCTACCTCTCCCATAAAGAGACCCCCAATGTCCACAGCTAAGCAGTTGATTAAGTCTTCCACTCATCAACGGGGAATGAGAATTTACAGCCAGATTTGCATAAAACGCGACAGTAAGTTTGTGGTTATCCTTGTCTGCATATTCAAAAAATACATCTGTCTGTATTACAAAATAGGGCAAATACAGTCAGTATAATATACTGTGTGTGTGTGTGTATGTGTTATGCACATGAGAAAACACTGAAAACACAGGTCAGTTCAAACTGAAGCTGTCTTTTTTTTTGGTTCACCTCTGGCTCCAAAAGCTTGCTGGGCCGAGTGGGCAAAACGTCATAATGAGGTGGGCGGGGTTACCTAAAAAAAAAAAAAAAGTCAGTGAATTACCTCCATCTTTATTACATTGGACACCAGAGGAAACTCGCTGTCTCTTGTCCATTTGGACATCCGAAGAAGTGCAGAAGAGATTTGAAATGGCGACAAGAATCCAGCCAATACTGGAACGAGGCGAGATGGCTGCTGCGTGCTTTGTTCGGTCTTTCGAGCAAATAAATAACAAACTTAAGAAATTAAAGAAGCACTACAGAGCCCAAAAGAAAGACATGGGCAGGAGTTCAGTCTCTGTGAATGACTGAACACTATATACAGATTCCAGCCAGGGAATCCTCTAATCATCTTTATTATGGGGGGAGGTGGGTTTTTCATTGTTCTAACACAGAACAATGAACAACTCATATCTTGTCTCCTTTCTTTCTAATGAGCAGTGTGTGCTATGCACTGATGAGGCATCAAGAGCACTGCGTATTTCTCAGTTTTAGAGGAATCTGTGCTTTTTAAAAATTAAATATAGCTGCAAAAAATGTCCAACTGCCAGAAGGGTGATAAAGAAGGTGAGAAATAATGTGGAATTAAAGAGAGAACTTGTAGCGAAGTACGAAGGTAGCGTTTGTTACAGAAGGATTGTAATGTAAAGGCTTCCTAACAGGTTGCAGGTGGAATGGTTTAACGGAGACCCATAACATATAATGAGCCGGGCCAGTGTGTGTAATGATGATTGTACCTGCCGCTGAAGTACACCAAGTTCAAGTGAGCAAGTATACAGCTCTAACCAGCCACTCTTTAAAGCTGAGTTTGCAATGGTGGGGCGGATGGCGCCCCAGTATTTGTTCATTCCTTCATTTAATTTCTCATATATATGTATGTAGTTTTTTTATGCATTTATAACTAGAATTATTCTCTATAAGATGTGTTTTGTGTTAATATTTTTGGGTGATTGGAACAGATCCATTGGGTTTACATATTTCTTTTGGGAAAAATGAATTTGTTTTTTGTCCCTTTCAGTTTATGTCAGACTGTGGCTCAGCTGTTTACTATAAATACTAACAAGTGTGAAGTTCTTCTGCTTTCACATTAAACTGGTCAGACAATAGTGCGTAACAGTGTGTATGTGACAATATTGCAAGAATAGCGGGCTGCTTGTTGGTCTTGGTCAAAAAGGCCAGGACCCAGTCCTAAACAGTCTGTGACGGTTTTTCATAGAGCGAGAGTGTGGCCTGAAGAAACAAAGCAGTGAGGTGGCTCAAGCAAGAGAGAAGCCACCTTGCAAGCTAATATGCAATGTAAGTACAAAAATATAGCCCTGTATACATTGCTTTTGTCACTGAAATGTTTATATTAATAGTGGGGATATTAGTTAATCATAAATTTGTGGTGATTTGAAGGTCTTTTTACCACCTCTTATTCTTTTTGCACAGACTGAGAGCATGTTCCAGCAGCAGAGGTCACAGTTCTCCGAGAAGCAGAGTGCAGCGTGTCGAAACATAGAGCAGCTTCTTGACAAATCTAAAGAGCAGCATTTGGAAGCTTTAAAAGATAAAATAACAATCACACAGAACAGCCTGAGCAGCAATTGTCACATTCTCAGGTACGGCTCATTTTTTAAAGTTGTTGACTGCGATACCTGAGGGCTCAGCAATAAAGCAGTCAGTGTTTGTACTGCTGATGATTTGTGCTCTGTTTGTTTCCGCATCCCTGCAGCTTTATTGAGTTATATTATTTGCTGTCAGAAGATAACCCAAATTATCTTTGCTTTTTATTTTTCTCATACTGAGAAAAGTATCATTTCTAACCTCTTTTGTGTTCTTGTATTCTCCAAGCCGTTCCAGAATTTCATCACAGAGCTTTCCAGAAGAGGAGGCTGACGGCACAGTGAAAGTGGAAGTCCAAACCCCGTATCCCTTCAATCAACACCTGCTGTCCAACGAGGAAAGTGAAGATGATGAGCAAGAGGAGGCCACTGACCTGCCTGCCACGTCTTGGCACCCCAAACCTCTGGGTGTGAGTGGCTAAAAAACACTCCATTTAGTAAAGGGCCAAATGTGGCTTTCTTTTTTTTTTTTTTCAATTAGTAAGAAGCATCAAGGCTTGCATTGAGTCATATTTCAGTTCAAAGTTCTTATAGTCAGGAACATCCATCTATTGCATTGTTTCCATAGCTTTGCAATTTTGGATGCCGCACCCTTGGATGCAACATCTTCACCTTCGACAGACGCCTGCACCACCTGCGGTTTGCCCTCACTGCCATGTTGGAGCGTCATGTTAGGACCCACCTGTGGAAGTGAGTATCACTGCAACAACATTATCTAATGAGCATCGTAAAATAGTGGGCTCCACTCTGATGTGCCTCATTCAGTCACCAGGTGCATTATCCAATTAATAAATCAAAGTAAATTAAACACTTGATTTGGTTAGTGTTTCCACTGAAGGTGTGTAGTTAATGACGTCAGACACATCCACCATACACTATGTCTATTTTCTCAGTGTTGCCAGAAATTTCACACCAGAGTTCTTCAGCTTTAACTGCATGTACAGTATGTGTTAGTGAATCCAGTTCTTCAGTTAAATGCTATTGTTGGGATGAGTTTGAGGTTGGAGTTTGCGTTAATTTTCATGAATCGCGGTGAATAGCAGCCTAACCAGCTTTATGTTGATCCTGTAAATTACAGGAATATACCTCAAGCATCATCAGGACTCAGGTCACATCGCATCACAGGGTCTTCTGTCAAGAATGTGTCTGGGCGTTCCCACACTGTTAACACGCTTAGTCTTGCCTCTACCGCAATGGGACGACTTGAAACCAAATCTCAGAGTACAAATCTACCCTCCAACACCTCTGCAAAACGACCCACCCAACGGTGTAAGCCTATCGGGCCACCCGGCTATGATTTTTTGCAAAATCAGCTGTCATGCAAAAGTGAGGATACATTCTCATGATGCAGCACAGACAAGCGTCAACCCCAAGGACCATGTAATGGTCACCTCACACGTGGAAGAAGGCTATGCCATCTTCTTCCTTTACAGCCGGTAATGGGACACGTGTCAGCATTAGAGAAGCAATCTGAATTATTTTCTACTGGTAAAGCAAGGTCACAACATGTAAAACACAAACTGTCAGGCTCTAACCAAAGGCCTCTTGGGCAAAAGCGAAAAAGTGGCAGTGACTCCCAGCCTCTTAAGTGTCAACGTTTGTCCTCCCTTACGTGCCCCGTCTCCTGGAAGGGAGAGAGCATTGGGAAAGTGCTGTCAAGAAGTCGTGGGGAAATGTCGGCGTCCCGAAGAGTGAGTATACAGCTGCAAGCTTCCATGTGATAGATTTCTTGAATGCCACAAATTAATGTGCACTCACTTGACCCGTCGTTATATACACAAGCACATATTTAACAATTCAGATCAGCACCACATTGTAATAGATATGCTGTTGTCATACTGAGGTGTGTGTTACAGTATGCAACGAAATGTAAACAATTTATAAATACCTCTGCAGTGACCATTTCTTCTTTATTCAGGAGAAAAAGACAACTTGAAGAAGAGGCTTACTGATTCCTGCAGCTGCTGCCTACATTTTCTGTGATGGCCTGATTGTATCTAGGTGTATATATACAGTATATACTATGACGCATGGAATGAGTTTTTCTGACAGCCAATTGTTCTAAAATGTCTATTTGCCTTCATGTAGATTAACATAAAAAACATAAATATTTAAAAGCAATTGAAATTATACATTGAACATTTTATTAAACATTTTATGGCAAAACAGTTCCTAACTCTGGAGGCCTCATTGGCTGAGTTTTGTTGTACCTAATGACACAAGAATGGGATTTGTCCTTTCCAGGTTTCCTAAATTATAGATTTTGTGCGTGTTTTTTACTGAGCAAAAACAAATCATTGCTATGCAATGTACAGTAATGTTATTGTGAAAGAAACGCTACATCATTGTACCACAAGGTGGCGCCCACACCTCCAATTTACTTTTTTTTTTTTTTTTTTTTAAGGTCTTGCACTGGAGATTCCCATATTCCCACAAGGGCAAGCGTTAAAAGATGGAGGCAGCACAGTGTGTCAATATCAGTCGTTTATTTAATCAAGTGATATATGTTTGTGATACCGCTATGCCAAAGGGCCACACCTAATTTGCAGTCAGAGAAGCTCCAAAGCATACCATGCAAAGCCATTCTACATTTGACCAGCAAACTCATCTTTGCAATGGTGGTCAATTACATATATTGTTTGACAGAGACCACACAATTTATCTGTGTGAGAAATTATGTGTCATTATTGCAACTACATTGTAATATCTTAGCAACCAAATACAGTATTCTGGTTCACGGATATAGTCATTTTGGTTTTGCTTTTTTTCCCTTTTTAGATCCATCCCAAATACTTGTAGTAATGTGTGTGCTGTTTTCGTTAGAACTGGCTTGTCGTGGCCAAGCGTTCGTCTTGTTGATCCTTTGACGTCGGCTCTGCCTATCATTGTGAAGCAAGAATTCACCAAGCGTTGGATTTATAACAGTACTATCTAATGAAGATGTGATCCTTAAGGGCCAAATTATATTCTTCATGAGTCATCAGACATTGCCTGACCCAACCAGATCACAGTACTTTGTCTTTGACCTTCTTATGGCTTTAAGTCAAATGCTGGCTAAAAATAACTTTCAGCTACATAATCACTGCCTGTTAGGATGTTCTGGCTTTTTCATAAATGTCACAATATATTTTTTCTGATTTAACAAATGAAAAATTCATCATCTACCTCGCCTGAAGTCAGTTGGGATAGGCTACAGCATATCCCCGTGACCCTGGTGAGGACATGCGGTACAGAAAATGGATAGATAGATGGAAAATGCATCATCTTTCTATAAAAAAAACCCTGAAACACAATCTATTTAAAAATATAGTTATATGTGAAGACTTATGTATGTTTAAACAACAATAGCACAAAAGCAGACCAGGTCAGACAAGGTCAGATTATACAACAGTACATGTACAGTACACTGATAGAACATAGCTGTACAACTATAATACTGAACACAGATAAGAGAATCTTAATACACATACGCGTTTATATGTCGATATGTAGGAAGGCAGATCTATTTTGAACCTCTTGCAATTTCCCATGTTCACCCCAAAGTTTCAGAGCGAGAACACATCCATCCTGAAGGGCAAGTCTGAAAGAGGTTTGCACCCTTCAAAGTGGCTCAGAGTTGATGCCAACTGCTGCATTAGTGCTAAATGTGTCTTCATCTTAATGAAGCTTGTGTTATTTCAGACCCAATGTCGTATATTCCTATGTGAGAGTGGAGTGATTCACACACCACTTCTTTTGACAAGTGTGACTTCCTTTTCGCACCCACATAGAAGATGCTCAGAACATTCCACCCATTTCACCCAAAGCACCTTATAAAGGACTACACTGACTTCACTTCATCATTCATTTTTGCATCCTCCTATTATTCCCAGTGAATTATTTTCTAAACGATGGATTCATTTAATGAGCAAGCATTTAATAAACGCTGTGGCCATTTCACATACTCCGAAAAGGGCATCATATTCATTTCCTGGATGACCAATTGCTTTTTGAGGGCTAGACACATGCACACATCAAGAGCTGAATTGAGCCTCAGACAATGGCTTTTGTGTTGTGACTCACGATAAAAGACACAATGGCATACAACACAGAGGGAAGATGCAACCCATCTAATACCCATTCAGCTGACTCTTGTTGTTTTATCACTCTCATATGGCACATTTGAATTACATCTTATTCCTATTCATGCCGAGATTGTCTTGTTTTCCAGCAAAGGTGATGTACCTATACCCCCCTCCTTCATCACTGCTAATCAATATCCAACATTTATGAATTGCCTGTTACTGCATTTTTTTACTCCAGTATCTATTAATTAATAATTCTCAATGTCTTTACTTATTCTAACTTATTTTATTTTGTATTTACCATTAATTATATTTATTTTATTTAGTCGTGCGGGGCCGCACGGTAGCATAATGGTAAGCATGTAGCCACACAGTTTGGAGATCGGAAGGATCTGGGTTTGAATCTGTTTACATGTTCTCCCCGTGCATGGGTTTTCTCCGGTTTCCTCCCACATTCCAAAAACATGCATGTTAGGAGACTCTAAATTGTCCATAGGTATGAATGTGAGTGTGAATGCTTATTTGTCTATATGTGCCCTGCGATTGGCTGGCGACCAGTCCAGGGTGTACCCCGCCTCTCGCCCAAAGTCCGCTGGGATAGTCTCCAGCAGACCAGCAGACCCTGGTGAGGATAAGCAGCATAATAGATGTATGTAATTGTCATTATGTAAAGACATAGTGAGTGTGAATTAATTAATGTAATTTAAGCATGTCCAAAACAAGTAAACCATACCATCCCATAGACAAAAGTCACAGACTTGAACACTGAATGAAATTACAAAATATTCCGTTATAGCCGTTAAATTGTCTGAAAGATTTTTCAGACAGCAACTAATACCATCAAATGATGTTACATATGTCGCTAGTGCACATTTCCAGCGAATGCTGCAGGCTTAAGGCCATGTATTGACAATGTTCAATGTACAATGTTCCAATGTTGAATTTCCTGCCGATCACAGGCTAAAATTGATCCAATGTCTGAATTTATGTTATGTTTGGATCAGATGTTATTTTGTGACTGATTAGGGTTTTATTTCCTGGAATGGGGAGACAAACTCACACCAGTGACCACACCAACAGTTAGAAGGCTGCACTTTTCTGTATACATCCTTGTATCAACATGGAAGTGTAGATTCCCAGTCATCCAGGTCATGTTGAATTAAAGACAACTGAACTTTTTGTAGTTGACTTGTAAACTTGTTTACTTGTAGTTTACGATATGTAATATCAAGATTCTTCCCGGCAAAGAATATTTATTTGCAGTAGGTTATTTATGTTTTTGTCACATAAGTTTTCAGAAGTTTATATAGAGTATATGAGGGAATTATTCTGACGCATGCATGTGAAATGACTTGTTTCTATTTGTTTGGGGTTTTTTTTACTACAGGTAAATGCAGTAGGGGCTGCACGGTGACCTAGTTGTTAGCATGTTTACCTCATGGCTGGGAGATCAAGGGTTCCAATCTCCATCTGGGTATCTCTGTGTGGAGTTTGCATGTTTTGTGCGTGCATTCCAAAAATCTGCATGTAAGGTTAATTGGAGACTGTGAATGATTGTTTGTTTATACCCCTGATCAAAATTTTAACACCACTTGAAAATTTGCAAGGATTTACATTTTGCACTTTATTACAAATAACAAATTAAACTGAAATAGGCTGTTCACCAGCTGATCATAAGTTTGACTACAGCCTTCAAAAGCCAAAATCTTGGCAAAAATGTGCATTCAATATCATTTTCTGTCAAGTTTTCACAATGTCATGATCTCTGGATGGCAAAGGCAAAAATACTCTCTCTTTGAACGCGGTTGGATTGTTGAGCTGCATCAGTAAGGCCCTCTCACAGCACGGCATTGCTGCTGAATTTGGATGCAATAAGACAGTCATCCAACTTCTTAAAAGATCCTGAGGGTTATAGTCAATTGGTAGACCCCCAAAAAATTCCAATCTGACTGGCTGTCAAGACATGGTCCAAATTAATGTTGTTACTGGTGCCGAATGCAGTCCGATAACCATCAGGCAGCATCTGCGAAAGAAGGCTTTTAATACCAAAAAATGTCTTCAAAGGCCTTGCACAGTGGAGGGGGTGCCATCATGATCTGGGGTGCTTTTTCCTTCAGTGGAGTTTCAGGTTGTGCAGAGGCCTCAAAGGGCAGCTGGCTATGTGGAGCTATTGCATCCGTCATGACTGAAGGCCCTTGTCTGTGTGGTAATGACAGGGTTTTTCAACAGGGCAATGCTGGAGTTTACAATGCCTGACTGAAAAAGGACTTCTTCCAGAGGAATAACGTCACTCTTTTGAATCATCCTGTGTGTTTCCCTTATCTACAGTAAATCCAACTGAGATTTTTTGGGGACGTCTGCAGGGAGTTTACAAAAATGGACATCAGTTCAGTTACAGTGAATGCCCTCCGTGAAGCCATCTTCACCACCTGGAGCAAAATTCCCACGAGCCAGGAAACACTGGCAACAAGCCAAAGCTGAAATAAATTTTTGAGGTGATTAACAAGAATGGTGCAGCTACTCATGACTGAGACCTTTTTTGAAAATTTCATTTCTATTTTGGGGGGGAGTTGGGTTTTCAGATTTTCTTGAGCTGAAGCTTTTGAAAAGCTCGTGAACACCCTATTTCAGTTTGATGGTTGTTTGCAATAAACTGCTTACTCAACATGTTTTTTTTGTCTCACTCCCATTTTTCTTCATTTTGAAGCTCTACTTAGAACCTCCTAAAGATCCAACAGTGCAAAATGTAAATTCTTGCAATTTTTCAATTGGTCCTAAAATTTGGATCAGGAGTCTATGGTCCATGCCATTGGCTGGTCCTGGGGGTACCCTGCCTCTCGCCCGAAGTCAGCTGTGAGAGGCTCTAGCTCACCCCTGACCCTAATGTGGACAAGCCTTGCAGTAAATGAATGGAAGTAAAAGCAGTAGGATGACTAAATGTTCCTCAACACAGCAATGGAAAATATACCTCAGCGCATACGACTATAAAAGGAACAGTTTGATGAGGTGCATCTGAGCGCCTGCTATCAGTCTATGCTACGTTTTACTCTATAAAATGTCTGGTGGAGCTATCTTTATTTAATGCAGCATCCTGCTTCCCCTACAGATGACTCAAGGTTGATGACAGATGTATTCATATTGCGCTGATGCCCATCTGTCCCCTATGCTACTATAGGCTAGAAACAATCTATTCTAGTCTTTGTAATGATTCTATGTGCTATTTTTTTCTCAAATAGAATTCCTGTCCCACCTTAGTGCGAAATGAGCTATCATATGGTGAGTGCTTAAGACGTCAATAGTTTCCATTCTTCTTGCACACTGCCCTTCCTTCACAGTAAATGAATTAAATTAAGTGCTACACATTAGAATGCTGGAAAAGTCCTGCTAATGGTTGACAACAAGACCGTTCACGTCCATAAAGTCTCTTATCTAAAATTGTCTTCTCCCATGTTCCTTTAAGCAAGGCTGCTAGTATAAGTCACCTCTCACCTCAGACCATCATAGGAGTGTCTGAGAAGACCGAGCTGATGGACTCTGCTACAGACTTCTTTCTCTTTCCCTTCATAAGTGAACTGGCCTCTACGTCTATGTCATCATCGTCCTCATTCGCGTTAGGGTTCAGCTTGCCATTCTGGCGCTGTGCCTCCTTGGAGTCTATGAATGCCACATGCCTGTTGAGCTCTGCCTTGAACGCCGGCTCCCCATGGGTCGGTGTCACGCTCAACATGGATGAGTGGATGCTGTCCTCCGCCCTATTTTTACCCTTATTGGGGCAGCAGAAGCAGCGACACGGTGTAAGGTAGAGATAAACAAGTACCAGAACCACACTGGCCAGGCAGCCCACTAAGGTGGTGTATGCCGTGTTCAGGGTATCTCCACTGCCATGCATGGTGAAGTTGTGGACCTTCAGTACCACATAGATGGTCTCATTGAAGGTCTCGCTGGTGGCAAAGCAGGTGTAGGTTCCAGAGTCATCAGATCTCACTGGATTAACTTGAAGACTGCCATCTGGCAAGACTTTAGCACTCTGGTTGCCTCCTGGTATCACTGCCACATTACCAGGAAGTGTCCAAGTTTTTAACATGTTCCTGTGTTTCGTGTCGCAGCCGAGGAGCAGCGATTGCTCCAGAAAAGCCTCTTGTTCTGCCTCCTTGAAAGTGCTGCAGTTCATGGTGTCACTGCTCAGATCGAAAACATCCACTTGAGTTTTTTGCGGGCCTGGCAGAACACATGTGAAGTCATCTTTGAAGTCCACGGCTGAGTTGAGCTTTCGGATGTTCCAGTGCGTGAGAAGTGTGTAGAGGTCACAGTGACACAGCAGGGGGTTGTTGTGGAAATACAGGCCATTTTTAATCCAGGCAGGCAGGACTTGAAGCTCATCAATAGGTAATGTTTTAATCTTGTTGGATGACACATCCAGCAAGCTAAGTTTCTCCAGATGGGACTTTTCCTTGACAAGCTCCAAAGGGAATCGGGAGATTTGGTTCTGGCTCAAGTAGAGCTTCTGGAGATTGACCATGGTGATAAAAGCTGAGCGGTCAATCTGGTAAATTTTGTTATTGTACAACAAGAGAACCTCCAGGTTGACCAGAGGCTCAAAGACAAACTCATCCAGTAGTTGCAAGCTGTTGGAGGACAGGTCCAGGTAGCGCAGGTACTTCACATAGTTGAAGGCCTCTGAAGACAGGAAGTGAAGGCTGTTGTGACTCAGAAGCAGGTTGCGGAGTTTTGGGAGCTTCACAGGAGTCCACTCTGACCTCAAGCTTGTGATCTCATTGTAGCTAAGATCCAGAACGGCTGTGTAGAGTGGCAGCCCTGTCGGAATGTTGGTCAGATTCATCTTGGAGCAGCTCATTATGTTGGAGGCGCAGATACAAGTCTTGTGACAGTTTAGCGCCGACCCCGCTGCCCCTGGAGGCCAGAGGAGACCTAAGCACACGGTGAGGGAGAGGGCCCATTCCCAACACTCACTCCAGGGAGGTGATGTTTTCAACAGCCTGCCACCTGCTCTGCTGGACGGCTGCAACATGCTGGCGGTCGATCTATATCCCAGAGAGCTGTACTGTGATCTCAATCCAAGAAGGTGAAGAAGTCCAGGGCATTGCTTAGTGGGGACTGAAAGTGTAGAGAGCATGGTTATTAATAAAGCTCTGTGGATATACACTACCAGTCAAAAGTTTGACATACTTTCTCATTCAATAGCATGAGGAAGTGTGTACAAGCTTGTGACTGGTAGTGTAACTGGCATTGCATATAAATTTACTGTACATGGAGAACGTTCGCACACACACTTCAACATTTGAACTCACGATGTATATAGTACGGTGGGAGCGCACCATCTACTGACATAAATATGGACAAAAGTTGAGGTTGGGGCTCTTAAGTTTTTCCACAGCTACCTCATCTAAGCATGACTTTATGGAGCTTGGAACAGAAAAGGCCCTTCCTCAAATTGTTGCCATAAAGTTGGAATATACCGTTGTCCAAAATGTATTCGTAAGTAAGGCGAAGAAGTAAGATTCAGGGGGAACTAGGGGGTCCGGACCAAACATTAATTAATTATAGGGATGTCCTGATCCACATTTTTTGGCTTCCGATACGATTTGATATTTTTTTTATAATCTTGCCAATCCGATACTGATCGTTGTTTTTTCAATAATAATAAGCTTTTGTTACAAACATGAATTTGTGGGATTGAATATGGTAATGAAAATAGCTCTTCAAAGTATTGAAGAAGATTGAATCCAATAAAAGTCCATCCAATTAAAGATAAAAATTGAAAAAATGGGCATGCAAAATACTTTTAGAGTAGGGCTAATCATTTGACATGGTTATAGATAAATTTGTGGTATGATTTAGAATATGACTTTTGTTTTAATAAACTGTCTTAGGGCCCTCTGAAATCCGTTTCTGAATTCAGTTTTTTACCAGCATAGAGTGTGTACTATTCGTGAATAAAATGAAAAAATCCTTACATTTATTGATGCAATAGATCATTGGCCCATTTTGTCTAGTAATTGAGAAATGGATGTAGCTTAGCTAACTTTTCTAATGGGATGTCAGCTTCAGCACATATTGCTACAAAATCTTCAACTAACTGTAATGCCCGTGCTTGTGATTAAGGAAGATGTAGTCACAGATGTCATTCAATTACCCTAAGATATTTCAAGGACACCCTTATTTTTTTTTTTTTTTACACAATTAGACAAACGTGACAAAGAGCGCTCTTATTTTGAAGGCCATAATGTGTTGTGTGTGTTGAGAATGGCAATTGACGGTTTATATGCGCTGGGTACAAGAATAAACGTGCCTCTCGTCTTTTTTCACTCAGAACCTGCACGTCGTCAGTGGGCATTGTAAAATGCTCCTTACATTAAAGCAGTAAAACCCAACACGGCGAAGTCACGCACATACAACTGCACTAGCTAAACTAAAGGAACCCCGCTAGCTTCCATTCATGCACCATAACAGAAGAGTTTCCAAGGTTTTTCGCCGCCGTTTCGACATTTTTAGTAGTGTTTGTGCGGTCCCTAATAAGCAACCAGTGGTCAGAGCGGCACTTACCGTGCGAGCTCCCTACACCATGACGCAGCAGTCCGGGCACAGTGAGAGAGAACTACCGCTATAGCTATAGAACCGAATACCCAACGTCCAATGTGAAATTAATTTCATCACGGTACACCGCGGACATGTCTGCATGGTGGTGTTGTGTTTTTTTCTTCTTGCAGGTGGCGCAAGTTGAGTGGCAATCAGCTTTGAGCCGCATTACAGCACCTACCATGTTTGAGTTTGGCTCAGAGTTACGAATGTGATACGGCAACCGGATCGGCCCGATCTCGGGGCGGAAGCCGATATTATCCGATCTTCACAAATATAGCGGATCGGCAGCCGATTTCCCATCCCGAAGATCAGATCAGGACATCCCTAATTAATTATTTAATTAATTAAGACTAGGGCTGTCAAATGATTAAACATTTTAATCAGATTAATCACAGTTTTCAAATTAATTAATCACTGTAATCGCCATTTGCAACTATGCCTGAAGTATATCCGTTTTTACTTTTATTGAAAGAAAGATAAAAGACAGGACATTTAAAGTCAGAGAGGCCAGATGATTTGGACATGTCCAGAGGAGAGATAGGGAATATATAGGTAGAAGGATGCTGAGTTTTGAACTGCCAGGCAGGAGGCCTAGAGGAAGACCAAAGAGGAGGTTTATGGATGTAGTGAAAGAGGACATGAAGGTAGTTGGTGTGAGAGAAGAGGATGCAGAAGACAGGGTTAGATGGAGGCAATTGATTCGCTGTGGCGACCCCTGAAGGGAAAAGCCGAAAGGAAAAGAAGAAGAAGATAAAAGACAGGACATGATTATAATATATTTATATGTATTAATCGCTCCAAATTACAGTAACTGAAAATTAAAATAAAGCTAAAAGATAGCACACATGTCTGAAAATCTATTTACCAAACACTAGTTTCTTTAATAATAGCAGAACATTTGAATTACACTTCAACCGTGTTATTATGAGCAATGTGTTTTTTTGTGTGTGTATTTTGGGATTTGCGAGCATACTTTAGTGCAACAAATTGTGCTTTTGCAAAGTGAGTGATAAGAATATCCACTTATTGTTTTTCTTTCTTTCTGTTTATTTAGACCACATATATACGCATAATAAAGACATTGTGATGTTCGGAGTGTCCATGAATGCATCTCGCGGTAATCGAGTGACAATGAGGAAGTGTCATTCCCGGGTAGAGACGGGTTTGTTTGGAGTTGGAGATACATACTATACATGGTGTTGGAATTGCACTGCTGTTGGTGTGTTCAGGTCAGAATAAAGTTATAAAAGAGCGCCAGACTGTGTGACTCTGTGGGGAGCTACACTGTGCCGTCGTCTGTCGTCATAACAGAGAGCCGTGGCTTGCCGTGGCTTGATATGTATGCATTAATCACACAAAATAATTTAACGGAATTAATGAAATAAATTAGTTACTGCCGTTAACGCGCTATTTTTGACAGCCATAAAGACATAATTCCTATGACGTTTAGCTACAAAGTGTACAGTTAGGTCAGAAATCTGAAGTTTTTAGACAAGATTTTTAAATGCCATGTCACTGCCTCTATCATATTTAAAACGTGATGTGGTATGCTTTGGATCGTGACCACCAGAACCAGAAGTACGGTTAAGATGTGGTTACCATGTCTGCCTCACAGCCAGGTGGTCTGGGTTCAAATCCACCTTGAACCTCTAAGAGTTAGCATGTTTCCTCCTTGCTTGTGTGGATTTTGTCCATTTACTCCATCTAACTTCCATAGTCCAAAAACATGAATGTTAGGTTAATTGGAGACTCTAAATTGTCCATAACATTTAATGTGAATGCGAATGGTTGTTTGACTGTCCTGTGATTGACTGGTGACCAGCGCAGGGTGTACCACACCTCTGACCCAAAATTTAACTGGGATATGCTCTAGCTTACCAGTGACCCTCAACAGGATAAACGCTAGAAAAGAACCGACTGAATGAAAATAGGGGGTGTCTCAACACTTTCCACAACGTGAATGTGTTCTCTTACAGCTGATGTACCAAACACACATTGGCTTGGAGGGTGTCAGACGACACCTGTGCATCAATGCAAGAAAACGAGAGGTTAAATCATCTGAGGTAAGCGAGGATAAAATGTTAACCAGTTATTGTAACTATGAAAAGAAAATAGAGTCCTGTTAAATAATAAGTAAAAGAGCAGTGTGTTTATTGTCTGGTGTTTCCTCATTTGTTTTGCAAGCAAAAGTTTGAATGTGAAGTGATGAAACAGTTCTCATTTGACTTTGACGCAAAATGAAAGCGTCAACATTTGCTCCCATCCATGACGTCCATCATAACCCATTGACAACATGCAGCATTACAGCCTATCTGTCTCTGTCCTATAGCCTGCACAAAATCATGTGCATCCTTAGAAGACATGAATTAATTATCTTTCTCTAGCCGTATTTATACTCTCCATATCTGAGAATCACAATACATTGATATTGAAAATAAACACGTAATATACACATTTCCTAATACCAGATGTGTCCGACCGTGCGGCGTTGTGGAAGAAAACAAACGAGCACATTCGTGGGAAAACATGAGCTAAAAGATGACACTTACCTTCAGCCGAGATGCAGCATATGCAGCCTTCCACTGTTCACAATGCTGCAGCATGCAGTTGTTTCCTCTCTCTCTCTCTGTCTGATGATGATGGGGATGACGAGGAGGATACAGGATGCAAATGGGAAATATCGGCGCCACAATAGCTCCGATGCAAAATTACACAAGAAAGTCTCCATAAGGCGACGATGTATTGTAATCAGCCGTTTTAAACGGACTTTGCATGAATGATAACATTTTCCAGCCTCCTGTAGTTTCTTGAGCAGCAGCGGACGCAAATGTGCGCCGCTGACGAGCCTTCCCCCGGCCGCTGCAGTGCTTGCGCCAAAGGAAATGCGCTCAGAGCCACAAGGCACTGTTGGTACCGCCAGTGGCGGCACAGAGAATGCGCACTCGAGACGACGTAGTGTAAGCCAGACAGGGACGTATTTCATTCAAAACTGACACAGGTATAAATTAAAATTTCGTTATAAATAGCAGAGACCATAAAAATAATTGGTGAGTCATTGAACAGTTTTACAACTTTAGTAAACATTAGTTGTTGCTGTTTTTGTCCTTGTCACGTCACAGCCACTTGTTGCTAGGCAGAGTTCACAAGGTTCAACCGTAACTAATGACGTGGTCCAATGAAAAAATGTCCCGTGCTAGCCACGCCCACCGGCTGTTGGAATTGCTAACATGGGCGACATCACAAATTAAGGAATTTAGGCTGAATCCCAATTCTACCCCTTCCCCCACCTCTTAAAACCTAGGACCAAGGTGAAGAAGCCACTAAGAAAAGGGACACCACTTGATTCTCATTACATCATCACCTTTCCCCGCTTGCTGGCTGTGACATAGCCAGATAAGATAATGAAATGATTCATAATAAAGGTTTACTACCATAAACTAAGGTATATACATGTGTACATCATTTCATGTTATATAGCCTACCTCAGAATACTTTTTTTTTTTAAAAATACAAGGCACACGTTTTTACAAACTGTGACATTTATTGAAAAACAGTAAACAAATCTAATAACAGCTTACAACCAGCATTGTAACTACATTTAAAAAAATAGAAAATGTATGAAATATACATATGAAATATAAATAACAATATAACAAACTTCATCAGCTAATGTATAAACCTTATCAAGCATAATTTCAAGGTTTAAAAACCTCCCTGTTTTGGCCTCGCTCTCCTCCTGTCGTTCTCCCTGGGATTATTTTTTTAAAGAAAGTCTATAATGACATTTTGTTGCATTTGACTTTTCCATACTGGGATTGCAGCTTTTGAAAGGTCCTGGAGTGTTGTACTGTGTAGCAGCAGACTTCACTTGGCTCAGCATCTCCTGCAGGAATGACACATGCATGATTGATGGGCTACAACTATTAACTCATAATAATAATAATAGTAATAGTCTGCTGAAAACAAATATAGAATGATGGTAAAAAAAAGTGATGGGACAAGGGTTCATTCCAGAAGTTGAATAAAGTTTGACCAGGTGATGTGCTGTCCACATTTGGCCATGTGTTTACATCTTTTATTGAGGTCACTTCCTGACCATCTATATTGTATGCTGAATACAATAAACATATCTCACCATTACAATCATTGGTGACTAGGGTGATTATAATTTACAGCAAACAGACTTCACTACGATGTGCAGCATTTCATGAATGATTAAATAGCTAATATCAAACGCGAATGTCTTTGTACACTCCGGAGTGGGGATAGCCACCTGCCGTGGCCGGGCAAGGTGCATAGTAGGCGGACACATGCTTCAAGCAGCCCCTGCGCTACCACGGCGCGGGGAGAGTCACCCCACGCCGGCTTTAGGCTTTAGTCGGACACAAACATGGCACTCTCTCGGCGAGTTCAGTAATGTAGATTTCCCTTACTAGCCAGCAATTTTAAAATACAACTTACCTAGCATTGTTCCGCCCAGGGTGTCAATCAAACCAGAACTTCCACTGGTTACGCATGATAATATAAGGTACCGAAGGCTTGAATCTCCACTTCCTTGCTAGCCACCTGACTTTCCTCTTAGCTCCAGTGTGGTCGCCTCGATATCAATGGGTAGACAGGGAATTACTAATGAATTAGTTACCGAACGTCGCTCTCATGGAACATAAAAATATGCTTGAATAAACAAACAGAGTTGCTTGAAAGGTAGCCACTGGTGGCGGCGGTATTAATTCCACGACATACATACATACATACATATGTAACTCGCCCTGTTTCGCACTGCCCGCACCGGGGCTCGAACGCAGGACCTTCGTAATGAGATCGACAACGCTGACCACACGGCCAGAAGAGCGCAGCTCTTAAGGCAGAAGGAGTGAGGTTTACCAACATACACTTGCACAGCCTCACAGGCTGGCATCCATTACACATACATAGTTATTGATATACTTTAGAACACTCCAAGAGAAATTCACATTTCCACCAGCTCTGCAAAAATGGGCTCCCGTATTTGCTGGCACGCAAAAGATGACCTCATCAGACCGCCTTTCAAGCGTGTAAACAAACATATGTGGCTAGTAGCAAACTAGCTTACTCCTTCCATCTATCCACTTTCTAGATATGCCGCTTATCCTCTGTAGGAATGTCTTGGCCAATACCCGGAAGATAGACGGTATAATCTGACGCTGAGTGTGTGCGCTCAATTAGGAGAGTCCATGGAGACGTCTGTGAAAATGTTGCTTTTTCATATGATATTGGGTGTATTTTCAATCATATACATGTTTGTTAGGTAGATTACTTTTCCTTTTCAATTTATATTTATTTATACTGATTATACAAATTTATTGTTATTTATATTGAGTGTTTCACCACATCGACTCATACGATTGCTTTGAATATTAAGTACAACTTTAAGCCTTTCAAACTCATGGATGGGAGCTTCAGGACGAGATAATGGGTGTTATGTAGGATATAAATTCACTTTAATATCTTTAAAAAATGTAATATCTCAAATCCCACTGACATACCTTCCATAGAGGAAGCAGAGGCTGAGGACACGAACGCGGACAGTTCCATCACCGTGGCTGAGGTATCTGGGGTAGTCAAAATGCTCCCCAGTGGCAAAGCTCCGGGGGTGGACGAGTTTCGCCCTGAATTCCTCAAGGCTCTGGATGTTGAGGGACTGTCTTGGCTGACACGTCTCTTCAACATTGCGCGGAAGTCGGGAACAGTACCTCTGGATTGGCAGACTGGGGTGGTGGTCCCCCTTTTCAAGAAGGGTGACCGGAGGGTGTGTTCCAACTACAGGGGGAGCACACTCCTCAGCCTCCCTGGAAAAGTCTATTCCAGGGTGCTGGAGAGAAGGGTACGACTGTTAATCGAACCTCGGCTACAGGAGGTGCAATGTGGTTTTCGTCCTGGTCGCGGAACACTGGACCAGCTCTACACCCTTGCAAGGGTACTGGAGGGTAGTTGGGAGTTTGCCCAACCGGTCTACATGTGCTTTGTGGACCTGGAAAAGACATTCGACCGTGTCCCTCGCGGTGTCCTGTGGGGGGTGCTCCGGGAGTACGGGATTGGTGGCGCGCTCCTACGTGTCATTCAGTCCTTGTACAACCGGAGGAGGAGCCTGGTTCGCATTGCTAGCAGTAAGTCAAGCCTGTTTCCGATGAACATTGGCCTCTGCCAAGGTTGCCCTTTGTCACCAATTCTGTTAATAATTTTCATGGACAGAATTTCTAGGCGCAGCCAAGGTGTCGAGGGAGTCCAGTTCGGGGGCCTTAGGATCTCATCTCTGCTATTTGTGGACGATGGCCTCTGATGGCCTCATCGGGCTGTGACCTGCAGCGTTTACTAGGATGGTTTGCATCTGAGTGTGAAGCTTCAGCCGCAGGTGGAGGAGTTCAAGTATCTCGGGGTCTTGTTCACGAGTGAGGGAAGGTTGGCGCGTGAGGTCGATAGGCGGATCGGCGCAGCGTCTGCAGTAATGCGGTTGCTTTACCGGACTGTCGTGGTGAAGAGAGAGCTGAGCCGGAAGGCAAAGCTCTCAATTTACCGTTTGATCTATGTTCCCACCCTCACTTATGGTCACGAGCTTTGGGTCGTGACAGAAAGAACGAGATCGTGGATACAAGCGGCTGAAATGAGTTTTCTTTGTAGGGTTGCGGGACTCACCCTAAGCTCCGGGAGGAGCTCAGAGTAGAGCCGCTGCTCCTTCACATCAAGAGGAGCCAGCTGAGGTGGCTCGGGCATGTAGTCTGGATGCCTCATGGACGCCTCCCCGGTGAGGTGTTTCGGGCATGCCCAGCCGGTAGAAGGCCCCGGAGAAGACCAAGGACACGCTGGAGGGATTATGTCTCACAGTTGGCCTGGGAACGCCTTTGTGTCCTCCCGGTGGAGCTGGAGGAGGTAGTCGGGGACCGGGAAGTCTGGGCTTCCCTACTAAGATTGCTGCCCCCGCGACCCGAACCCGGATAAGCGGAGGAAAATGGAATGGGAATGAATGGAAAATTTAATATCTGCAGATGAAATTTCATTCAAATCTGTTGGTGTGAAATATGTTAATTTTGGCGAGGAATTACTGTATACATATATACAATTTGTAGTGTGGCGTAGAAACCAATACAACGTGCTTCTGCACAGTGGTGGAGCTACATGGTGGCCAGGAGTGCTATCAACTTATCAGGTATCAACTTATTGCCACCCCTGTTATGTGAGTAATGGTCTCAACTTGGCCACCCCAATGAAATATTTCTGGCTCGGCCACTGCTGCTGCACTAAGAGTGCTAGGCCTACATGAAAATTAGGACACTTGATTTTCTTCCCTGGACTTTTTGATGATCAAAAAAATTTAAATTTCTACTCTGTTGACTTTTAAAACAAATGTCACAGCTTAAGCCTAATGGCAAGTGTTTCTCAGATGTTTTACAATGTTTTACAATGTTGTTTACAGCCACGTTGACAAGCTAATTGCTGATGCTCTATCCATTAGCTTCACAACCGATATGTGTTCATTCCACCACGGGAGATATGTCATGTTACACATATTGGTATCGGTATCGGCTGATATCGGTATCGGAAATTGCGAGATATCGGCATATCGGTTTTCTGCAAAAAAGCCAATATCGGACATCCGTAGTAATTACTTACATTTATATGCTTGTTTCGGTCTCCGATATGCTGTCTTGTCAGTGGGTGTTGTAACTCCGCTTACCCCTTCATTTCAAGTCTGGTCTCCAGCCACACTAGGTTTCAAGGGCTGTACAACCCTTAGCACTTCAAAGACACCAACATGGTGCCCGCGGGCACCAGGTAGCCCCCCACGACCACATGAGGTGCCCGCAAGCCTGCTTTTCATTCAGCTTTTCAGTTAATAATGAAAGAACAGTAGAAAGAAATGCATTCTGAAATACAAAATGTGAGTTGTGGACACCAGCATTTTGTTAATGTTCTGGTAAAACAAGCATATTCGCTTTGTTTGGGTTTAAAATAAGCTCTGAAAATAAATGTTACAAAAATGAGTAGCTCTTGGCCATTTTCATTTTGTAAAAGTAGCTCTCACAAGGAAAAACGTTGGTGACCCCTGCTTTACCCTTTGATTGAATGGAGAATTGGGACACCACTTGATTCTCGTGAACGCTCAAAACCTAGTAGTAAGCTGTAAAATGGGGTACGGGGTAGAATTGGGATTCAGCCTTAGTCTAAAAACAGCATTTAATGAGATAAGTTGTATGAATTGACTTTTACTGCCTACGATGGGAGAGTAAACAGAATCTGGGGTGAGCAGGAAAGTCCATAAAATATGCTCCAGAAAATCAGTTTTTCAGGGACTAGAGGAGGCCTCAACTGTGTTATGTTCTCTGAGGCCAGTCTCACTGTGTCACACTTTTAAAACTCCTGATCTTTCATATTGGAACGTCATCAATACATTTATTACATTTACTGAACAACTCTACTGATCTATTGATTGATCTATATATTATATCTCTTTATCATTGACTTGTCAAGCTTCCCAATGATTTCCTCTTGTTTTTGTAAAAGGATTTTGTAGTGTGACTGTAAGTGCCACCTTAATTGGGAAGAACCCTCATTTTTACTCAAGTGAATCCACCCACCTGCTTCTTTTGGATTTTTAACTTACGGATATGCAGCAGTTGACAGAGCAGGCATTGTTTGCCATGAACCTGATGCATGCGTGCAACCACCTATTCAGGGAACGCATATTAAATTATTTAAAGCCACAATATATTGTAATTTGACCCTAAACTGGAGGCTATAAACCATGTACTGTAGTTTATATACATGCTCGTAACAAGGCGACTAATAATATCTGATTTAGTGGACTCTGATTAGTTAATTGGTGGATCAGCCTGGACATTACACGTGTCAGCAAAGAATCTGTGCTTATGCTATTGTTCAAAGTTGTGTGCAGTGCTTGGACAATTGTTATGTTCATTTCAAGACCAAATGTTAAAACACTGCTAAGTATGCAAATCCACTTACAGTACAGGCCAAAAGTGTGGACACACCTTTTCATTCAATGCATTTTCTTTATTTTCATGTCTATTTACAGCAGGGGTCTCAAACTCGCGGCCAGCAGGCCATTTGCGGCCCACCAAATCGTATCTCGCGGCCCGCGACAAGAGTAGTGTAACTGCAGCCCGCAACATCCCGGCAAGCTCAGTGTTACTTCCATACTTACCAGGGGCAAGTAAACACCAACACTGAACTAACAGTGGTGTTATCACATGGATGTATTGTGAATTGTATCGTATCATGAGGTACCCTGAGATTCCCAGCCCTACTCCCGATACTTGATGCGGCCCAGCCTCACCCAGACTCTACCTCCACTGGTCCCCAGTGAAACTGAGTTTGAGACCCCTGATTTACATTGTGGATTCTCAAAACTATGAATGAACACGGCGAATTATGTACTTAACAAAAAGTAAGAAATAACTCTAAACATGTCTTGTATTTTAGACATTTATTTTATGTCTTCCATCCATCCATTTTCTATGCTGCTTCTCCTCATTAGGGTCGCGGGGGTATGCTGGAGCCAATCCCAGCTGACTTTGGGTGACAGGCGGGGTACACCCTGGACTGGTCGCCAGCCAATCGCAGGGCACATATAGACAAACAACCATTCACACTCACATTCATACCTATAGACAATTTAGAGTTGCCAATTAACCTAACATGCATGTTTTTGGAATGTGGGAGGAAACCGGAGTACCGACACACCGACGCACAGGGAGAACATGCAAACTCCACACAGAAATGCCTAACGGAGATTTGAACCCAGGTCTCCTGGGAGATCTTCCCGATCTCCTGACTGTGGCTGTGTGGCCAACATGCTAACCACTAGACCACCCACCATGCGGCCCTATTTTATGTCTTATAATTGTTATGTTTTTTTTGCTAGCACTGCAAACCCTTGGTGTTCTCTCAATGAGCTTCATGAGTTAGTCACCTGAAATGG
The DNA here is from genome assembly GCF_027744805.1 of Dunckerocampus dactyliophorus. Lineage (NCBI taxonomy): Eukaryota > Metazoa > Chordata > Actinopteri > Syngnathiformes > Syngnathidae > Dunckerocampus > Dunckerocampus dactyliophorus. The sequence continues at coordinate 29,696,608 of NC_072819.1, read as the reverse complement.
TTTTCACTTCACAGGTGTGCCTTGTCAGGGTTACTTTGTGGAATTTCTTGCCTTATTAATGGGATGGGACCATCGGGCTGTATTGTGTGTGTCCAAACTTTTGGCCTGTGCTGTGCTTGACCCCATTGTCAACAATTGCACATAAATCCTACACCATACTGTTACATTACAAATATACTGTGATTTAATTATGCTTTTAATTATGTAGAAGAAGCAACACAGCTATTATTACTGTGTCCTAAATAGGAATATTTAATACGGACGAAATGTGATTTGCCTTATTCAAAGTGACGCCCAGGGGAACTTTGTAGAAATAAAATTAACCTCCGTACACCACTGATTTAGAGTCATGTGATGGCGGTATGAAAGGGACAGTTATAATAGAAAAAATGTCATGCCTATACATCTGTGTAGGCTCTCAGTCGTACAGGAGTTGTCCATCGAGGAAAAGGCTTCTTGAGACGTCATCTGTACTTCTGTGAAGAAGGTGTCGGACGTTTCGCTCCTCATCCAAAGAGCTTCGTCAGCGAACTAATAAGTGCTGGTAGCTTAGACCTTAAATACAGTAAGAGTGGGCGGAATTGGTGTGCCAACACCCTCCTACTATTGGTTCCTTACACTAAGCCTGGGCGGAGTAGTGGTATAATTCTATCCTGCTATTAACACCTCCGATAAAAGGGAAGTGTCGCTCCCTGAATTGGGTATGAACGACTCTGATACTGGCTTGTTAGCATCTATTGTTCTGGCTCGGCCCTGGCTTCACCTCATTTGCAAGACTAAGAGCTGTGGGTTTTGGTCTCAGTAACCTGCTGAACACAGGGTCCAAATTAAACCTCAAACCACCATTCCGATTCAATGATGGGTTCTGTTGTTTGACAAAAATAGCTTCCTTTACTCCTCTTTCAAACCATCTGTTTTCTTTGGCCAAAATCTTTACCTCGCTGTCCTCAAAAGAGTGATTGGTCACTTTAAGGTGTAGATGTACTGCTGATTGAGGACCACTAGAATTGTCCCTGCGATGTTGATAAAGCCTTTTTTGGAGCATTTGCTTGGTTTCCCCAATGTAGTGCTCTTTGCATTCCTCATCTTTACAGTGGATGGAATAGACCACATTGCTCTGTTTCTGGTTTGGAGCCTTGTCTTTAGGATGCACTAATTTTTGTCTCAGGGTATTTACTGGTTTGAAATAGGTAGGAATTTTGTGTTGCCATAAGAAAGCAGATGGTTTTTTAAAATAATAAAAAAAAAAAAACATTTTAAAGTTTTCCCATAAGGCACTGCAACTGAGCAAAATTGAGACTCTGCAATGACGTCAACTTCCCTCTTTTTGCTTTGGGCTCCAGGTCCTCTGGCTCCATCTGGTGAACAGAGGCAGCATTGCAGTGCCATTTTCTATGCTTTCTATGCTTTCCTCCAATGAAATGGTTTTCTCAAACGAAATGCATGGGAACACTTTAAAATGTTGGGTTTTTTTCATATACAACTTGTATTGATACATGTTTGTATATTTCTGAGGTATAACGTTTGAGTGTTAGTTGCTGTGTGATGAGTTTAATGTTGTTTGTAAGATGAAACCGTGAGTCAGACTGTTATATTGAGTAATGACCTCCTACAATTTCCAATGGGTTTATTCATACCTCATGATTGGCTTCTGTCAAATAAAGAGCTGACTGGTCCTCATGTCACTTTACGATATGGACATGTGTGCTTTACACACCTGTGTGGCTTATATAAGAACAAATTGTTTTTTTTCTCTAAATTTAGTGGGTGTGTCTTATACACTGGAATTTATGGTAATTATAATAATAACACAGGCTACTGTTGTGACGTAATCCAGCTAAAACTCAAATCTGAACCATTAACTTTCCTTCCTGTTCACACGTCTGGAGCACATTTATTGCAACACACACAAGCACAAGTTTTATTTATGTCTTAAATTGCTTATTTTCTCTTTATTTTCTCTCTCTCTTTATATCTACTATATTGGGTAATATGAGTGTAAAAGTGACTATATGGGTGTTATGTCATGTCCAGAGAGCTCTAATAATGTTAAAACTCGTATTTATAAAGTTGTAAAAAGGTTTTCTATGCTCTATGAAAATATTAAATTTATAAAGAATGAATCCTACTTTGCGGAAATTCACTTATTACGGTTGAGTCCGGAATCAATAAATGAGGAATTACTACAAAATCATTCCATCAATTAGGCTATAGATTGTATCCATGATGAATACATCTTTTGCTCAATAGCTCAAATTAATTTGAGGACCAGATTTTGTGTTTTCACAGACGTTTGCTAGACTTAAAAAGACATGAATTGCCAGGCAAAGTAGCACTCAACCACAAGGATAGATGATTTGCTTATTAAGAGGGAAAACATTCACCAAGTTTTTTTGTTTTGGCAATAGGTTACTCACTTGTGTGACTGTGCATGGAAATAAATAAGAAGTCCAAAAATAGAACATAGGTCAATTAAAAATGTAATTCTTCCGAATGATAGAAGGAAATTTAGGTGTGTCTAAACGCAGCATGAGACCTTTGGCACAGCAAAGCATTGTAGCTGTGTGCCTTGTGTGAGATGGAGCTGAGAGTGATTAATGCTCTGTTTGACTCTACTTCCTGCTGTGGTGGCGATAGTGTTGCCAGGCAACTGCCTGTGGCCTTTCATCGGCTGTTTTGGCTCTTCGGTAAATCTGAGGTGGCCTTGCCTTCTCTCCTTGCTGCTGGCACACCTGCTCAAATGAGATTTTTAGACACGACTGTACTTCTGCAGAGAGTCAAATCACAAGGAATTACACTGGAAAATGTGGCAGTGTCTTTCTGACTCTCCACAATGGCATCAAATCTAAGCAGACATCGATACCAGTAGCAGCCTTATGTGACCTGAGCTCATTAACACTTAAAGAGTTGTTTACCCAATAGTACCTGATCATGTTTCACAGATTATGTCATATGGAATTGAGACAGAATCTGAGACAGTACTATAAACTCTCCTATCGCCATGTCTGTCAGCTTAGAGTCAGGTTGTATTGGGCGCACAGTGCTTCCTGTACTCCAGCTGGCTGCTCTGGTGACAAAGTAAACATTTGTCCCTAGCCGACTGCTTTAAACAACATTCATGGCTGCATAGACTCCATTCTGGTACATACTGTACACATCGAATGCTGTTTTACAACCTAGCATCTGAATATTTATTATCTCAAGCAGTGGTCGCCAACCTTTTTGAGACCAAGATCCCTGGTCTCGGCCGTGAACCTGCACAAGATCTACCCCCCTTACAAACAAGCGGGATATATATACACTCAACAAAAATATAAACACAACGCTTTTTCCACGTACACAATATCACCAATATAATATATGGTGATATTGTTTATGTGGAAAAAGTCAATCTCATAAAAAATGGGAGCAAAAACAAAAGCGTTGTGTTTATATTTTTGTTGAGTGTATATGCATATGTATAAATATATATACACTCCTGATCAAAATCTTAAGACCTGTTGAAAAATTGCTAGAATTTGCATTTTGCACATTTGGATCTTAATGAGGTTTTAAGAAGAGCTACAATATGCAAAAGCAAGAAGGGAGAATGAGACAAAAAGCATTTTGAAAAAAAACAATTAAACTGAAATAGGCTGTTTATCAACTGATCAAAAGTTTAAGACTATCGCTCAAAAAATAACAAAACATTCTCCAACCAGAACAAAAAAATGTTCTCGGTAGGACTCAGTAATGAGTAGCGCTACCGTTCTTGTTAATCACCTCAAAAATTGCTTTGGGCATGCTTGATGCGAGTGTTTCCAGGAGGCTAGTGGGAACATTCCTCCAAGTGGTGAAGATGGCTTCACGAAGGGCATCAACTGTCTGGAACTGATGGCCATTTTTATAAACTTCCCTTGCCATCCATCCCCAAATGTTCTCTATGGGATTTAAATGAGGGGAACATGCAGGATGGTCCAAAAGAGTGATGTTATTCTCCCTGAAGAAGTCCTTGGTCAAGCGAGCATTGTGAACTGCAGTGTTGTCCCAGCTGTTACCACACAGACGAGGGCCCTCAGTCATGAGGGATGCCCGCTGCAACATCTGCACGTAAGCATCGCCGTTTGACGACCCTACACACCTGAAGCTGTTTGCCATATTCAGTGTTCCACTGAATGAAAAAGCACCCCAGATCATGATGGCCCCCTCTACTGTGCCGGGTAGAAAACATCTCAGGTGGGATCTCCTTGTCATGCCAGTAACGTTTTTTGTTCCCCCCCTTTTTTGTTCCATAATGCTCAGGATCTTTCAAAAAATGTAGAATGACTGTCTTACCTAAATCATACAAACCAAAATAGAGATGGTCTGGTTAAAACTGAGTACTAATTCGAGCAACGTGAGCTGTAGTCAAGCCACTGTCTGTGCGTGAAAGAGTGAGGTACCGCTCCTCACTGGCTGGGCTGCAGCCTGCAGCAAGTCTATCTGGGGGGGGGGCGGTCGAGCGTGAAGAGTGAATAGACAAGTAGTTAGCCAATGAGGATTTTCCTTCAGCAAGAGTACGGATAATGACGAGCTATGCTTGTTTCATGCTCGTACTCGGCAAAATGCATTATACACAACAAATACTCATATAAAACGAGTGTCCGGGTCAGCCCTAGTTATTAGCCACCTTGAGACTCTTTCTCTAAAACCTAATCATCAGGTTAGAAATCTAAGGGTAATAATGGACTCTGGATCTGAACAGCCACATTAAATCAATAACATCATCGATATTTTACCACCTAAAAAAAATTGCCAAAATCAAGGAACTAGTGTCTAAACCAGATTTAGAGAGACTAATCCATGTCTTTGTCTCCAGCAGGCGAGACTACTGTAACGGCCTTTTCACAGGGCTCTCTAAACGAGCTGTAAAACAGCTGCAGTACATCCAGAATGCTGCTGCTCAAGTTCTGACTAGAACCAGGAAATATGACCATATTAGTCCAGTACTCAGGTCTCTGCACTGGCTTCCTGTCGCTAAGAGAATAGACTTTAAAACAGCTCTGTGTGTGTACAAGTCTTTTCATGGTCTTGCACCAAAGTACATCTCTGACATGTTTGAGCTACATGAACCATCTCGGGCTCTTAGAATCTCAGGGAGTGGTCTCCTGCCTGAGCCCAGAGTCAGGACTAAACACAGGTGAGGCCTGCGTTTCAGTTATATGCTGCCAAAATCTGGAACAGTCTTCCAGAAGATGTGTAACAATCCTCAACTTAGGCAATGTTCAAATACAGGCTGAAAACACTTCTATTCAACTGTGCATACGATAACTGAAAGTATTTTATCTCATTTTACATTTTTTAGATTATGGAATTCTATATAATGATTTTAGAATTATTTTATGTTTCTTTGGAATGACTTTATGAAGTGATTTTACCCTTCTTTTCTATAAAGCACTTTGAATTACCTTGTGTACTAATTGTGCACTATAAATAAACTTGCCTTGCCTTGCCTAATGTGTTTGACGTTATACCCTTGGTGCTTACAGCCACAAGGGGGCGTATTTTCATGATATCTAGGGATTGCTATCACATGATGTGATGTAATAACCCGCATTATCATCCTGAAGTAATTTCTTTTTCTTTCTATAACTTTTTATCTTGGTGACTATGTCTGTCAGCATTACCGTGCAATTTCCGAGATAATTGCAATTTCTAGGTGACGCTGACATTGACTATTTCCTGTTCCATTGTTTCATTTTCACCATTGTTTACGTACAGATGCATGAATTGCACAATTTCTCAAGAGAAATAGCAGTAATGTTTTAAAGCTGCTTTTGACACCACTGACAAAACATCTATCTATTTTTGCACCGTTGTGTGTCCATAATAACAGCTACTGTATATTGAAAATGTGCTCAGTTTTGATTGACACTGAAGGAAGAGTTTTTATGGCTCAAGTTGAGCCACCCTGAAGGTTGCTGATTCCATACTCATTCTCCCACCCCGTGATCGTGTCAAATTATCCTTGAAGCTACTGAAGCCCAGCTGCGTCAACAGTACATGAATGACAAATTGTCAAAGACCTTTGAGTACCTGATGTTTACAAGTGACAGCCTATTTACCATTCATGTAACAATAGGTTTATTATTGTCGGTGCAGTTTCCCGTCGTGAAGAACTGCATTATATCATACTGAGATAAAAAAATCAAAAAAATCACTTGTCATGTACCTACATGTACAGCAATTCAAAATCATTGAGACCAGACTTGAGTAAAATGCAAGGTTTATTAATGGCAGTGAGGAAGCTGGGCAGCATATTTGTGTCACTCTTTAATTAACACTTTTAGAAAGGCAGTACCAAGCTGTAATAAATGGGCTTAATTAGCTCGCTTTCAGAAGCTGCTGTCGAGCCAAGGATGTGTTCATATCTTTGGAAATATGAAGCTGACATTGAGGTAAAATGTCACCTGTCGTGACCATCCACACGCACACATACATACAGGCAATTCCGAGTCTGAAGATGTTGTAATACTGTGTGATAGACATGTTAATCCATTCCTGAAGACAAACAAAGTAATTTATACACGCTGGCAACTTCTAGAGGAAACAGATGATTTGCTCATAATGAACAATGTTGAAAAATAATATCCCTGTTTTTCAGCAACCACCAATTAGATGTGGTGTCATGAAGAGGACAGGAATAAGGCTGATTTGCAGAGAGCAAAACGATTAAAACACGCTTCTCTGTTGTTGACATGTACAGCACTAGTCTTGGTTTGCCACAGGCAAAACATAGCATGCAACATCTTTACAAATGGCTGAAACTGCACAAAATTTCATTTGTTGTCCTTGCTAAGAGCACATCATTTCAGAGTGAATGAGTTGAAATGTTGACCTGCAGCCACAGTCCTGTTTACTAAGTACTTGGCCTTTCCAGCTCACTTTCCAGTCCTCAGCCGCTGCCTCCCTGACCATAATAGCACATCAAGCGTTGGATGAAGAGGCCCTCACTACAGCGGCTCTCCATTCAAACGGCAATGATTGTGCTCCAGGGGAGACAGAAAATTGTGTTTGGACTTTTGTAGTGGAGTGCTTTTAATGAGGCAGAGAGGAAAGCATGCATCCAAGTGAAAGGATGCACTTCTTCATTTGTTTTCTTGTATGCATCTTTGTATGTTTAAAGCCAGAAGCAGGATATTTTCTTGTTCTCTGTGCTATACAATGGTACAATGCATTATGATACCGTTGAGTGTCACTCCCCTTGGACACTTCAGCCTTTTATTACTTATAGAAATTAAATCATGGTAAATGTAATTGGACTTTTTTGACAAGTAATTGAAAAAATGCCATGTCAAAGTGAAAACAGATTTTTTTTAACAAACTGGTGTCAATTAATTAAAAATATATTAGGTAAAATAAGTGTCCACCCTCTTTAAAATGAGTGACCAACTTCAGCAGAGATCCAGCTAGTTGATGCCTGCAGCGTCACAGTTAGTGAAATGGAGTTCAGTTAATGTGTGTCAAGTGTTTGTAGTATAAAAACACCTGTGTCTGGGAGATCCAGTCAATTCGGTAGCGTTCCTGCTGCAATTGCAATCCATAATTCCGAAATGGAAGGATATTGCATGTTTCTAAATCTGCCTAGATCTGGTCATCCTCACAAACTGTGTCTTCAGGCAAGAAGAAGACTAGTAAGGCACCTATGACCACTATGAACGAATTACAAGCTTCAGTGGCCGAGATGGGAGAGACTGTACATACAAATGTTGCACGGGTTCTTCTCCATTTAAAGCTGTATGATAGTGGCAAAGAGAAACTGTTGAAAAAAGCTCATGTGTAATGTTGCTTGGAATTTGCTCAAATGTAAAGAAGGTTTTTGGGTCTGATGAGACAAATGTTGAGCTTTTTGGCCATCAGACTAGACGCGATGTTTGGCGAACACCCAACACTGTACATCACCACAAACATGACATCTCCACTGTGAAGCATGGTGGTGGCAACGTCATGTTGTGGGGATGATTCTCAGCAGCAGGCCCTGGAAGGCTTGTCAAGGTAGAGGGGAACAAAACACAGAAAATAGAGGCAAATTCTGAACGATAATCTATTTCAACCTGCAAGAGAAGTATGCTTTGAGAGAAGATTTATTTTCCAGATGTGCCAACCTGATTGGGACATATCCACACAGACTGTGATTGCAGCCAAAGGTGCATCTACTAAACACTGACCAGCAGGAGGTGATTACTTATGCAGGCATTTACTTTACCTTATATATTTTAAATTCATTGAAAAGCAATTTGTAAAACTCTGTTTTCACTTTGACTTGAAAGCAGCGTTTTTTTTTTTAAATTTAAATTCTCGTCAAAAATGTCAAAATACATTGACTCTTATTTCATGCACACTGCTCTAAAAATAGGGAACACTAAAATAACACATCCAAGGTGAATGAATGAAATATTCCTATTAAATACTTTGTTCCTTACATAGTTGAATGTGCTGACAACAAAATCACACAAAAATAATCAATGGAAATCAAATTTATTATTATTATTATTATTATTACTGGGGGTGTCTTGTTGTCCACCTGATGTTTATTCCATTTGCACAACAGCATGTGAAATTGATTGTCAATATTCACAGAAGTGTGACTGACATTGTGCTTGATTGTGTTCCCTTTATTTTTGAGCAGTTTATAAAAGCATTAAAAAGGCGGAAATATCCTGAGGGGGGTGAATACTTTTGCAAGGCACAGTGAGTGGTTGAGCCTTTTTTCTCGATCTGCTGCACTGCTCCTGAAGTCTTCTTTGTATCTCTTGTTTGAAACTTGTGTGTAAGGCATCAGACAGTGAAACCAGGTATAAGATCCTTAGTAAATTTGTACAAAATAAAACTTGTATGATTTGGGTACTTATCAGAACAATATACAATAAATGATTATCTTATATGAAAAAATGCAAAAGTGACCACTTTCAAGAGTAAATCATCTAAGCCTCATACAGTATATGTAACAAACTGAATGTGACTGAAAGTTGAAATTAATTATACGTTTTTTCTATAGTCCCGTCCATGCTTTCTGCCGCATGGTCGTTGCTCTGAAAGCCCTCAGACAGTCTATAATCAAGGATGAGTTCATCCCCATGAATAGCTCGTCATCCCTATGAACTTTGACCTTTACAGTCAACCAGACCACAGTCATGAGCACACTGCAGTGATTCCCAATGTAAGTAAGAGGATTTTCTAAACAGATTAGACGTTCTCCTATTTAATCAACCTGGTTCTTGGCTCTGTCCCCAGTAGAATGTGCTTTATTCTGTTCCCTGATACGCTAGAGGGATACATGTATTATCATTATTATTATTTTCTAAAGCCAAGTTAGCAGCACCCACTGACAAGAGGCAGACAGACGAAGCCATATGTTTAGCTGTCCTTTGCTTTGCAGCTGTTATGTAACGGCTGCTGTTGCCCATAGCGATATGTTGAAGAAAATGAATGAGTCAGTCACTTTGGTGGTGGAAGATGTATCTATTATTCAGGTGTAACTTTGCACTGGGTGCCCTCCCATGAGGCCATCATCAGCAGGTACACAGAGTCAAGCTTCAGGGGTGAAAAAGCTCTCAGCGCAGCATGGTTTTCGTGCAAATGTCTCTCAATCACTGCACACAGTATCACATTTAGCAGTTTATTTTCACATAATTCTTTGGGACTTGTCATTTTGGGAAAAGTACTGGCACGATTCTAGTGGCTCTGTTATGTTGCAGTACAAAGTATCCTCTTGGGTGTTTTTCTTTTCTCTTCCTCTGTGTTGTTTTGTGTTACATTGCTTATTTATAATTAGTTCCTGTGTACGTGCAGTTCAGAATTCCCCCTGTTTATTTGCTACTTTGTTTCTTTCACTTTCTCTTCTCCTGACTCACCTCTTTACATTTTCTTTCAGGGGCAATATGAACCTGCTTGTTTTGATGAACGACTGATGGCGCATACTGTAAACAGCATTATACAATTAAAGGATTCACAGTAACTCAGTATTTGACCTACTATAATAAAAAAAAACAATACAGCGACCAAGCAATACTTGATACAGCATACTGTATCTACAATATCTATCAAACTGAGGAAGAGAAACCCTCCAGAAACTAACTTTTGCCATGTATTGTTTGGTATTACCAGCATCTGCAGCATCCATGTTGAGTCCATACATGAGTCCCCCCATAATTAACCGCAGCATCCTGGAGCTATCATGCAATCTCACTTCCCTGGGGAGTTTGGAGTGTTAACTGGTTGTTTTTTTTTATTCATATGTACGTTAACGCTCCATCCACTGTCCTCTCTGTGTTGTGTTGTTTTGAGTTTTTTTTAGTCTAGCTTGAAGGCTGCCAGTCTCATCTTCATTTTCTCACCTTGCAGAGTGCCGACAGCTGGCGTGCATCATTGAGCTGTGCAGCATCTGTTTGGACTTGACAACATCAGCCCCCTCCTCTGTGCTGCGCTCGGTGCTCAGGAGAGAAGGTGCATACCAGGTTGCAGTGGATGTGTGTTTAGTGATATACAGTGGAACCTCGGTTTTTCAACACCCCAACTTTCGTATCAGTCTGTTTTTGATCAAAATGTAGCCAATCGGTCCTCGTACACTGTCTCAGTTATCAAACAATATTCTGCAAAACAAACATGTATTTTAATCTTGTGGTATTAACAAAGATGTAGACGGACTACTCCCGGCATTGCTTGTTTATTCAGCCATCTTGAGGCACACCCCCAACTCCAAGCCTGGGTCACCAACCTTTTTGAAACCGTCAGCTACTTCTTGGGTGCTGATTAATGTGAAGGGCTACCAGTTTGATACATCCATCCATTTTCTATACCGCTTCATCCCCATTAGGGTCGCGGGGCCTATCCCAGCTGGAGCCTATCCCAGCTGACTTCGGGCGACAGGCGGGGTACACACTGGTCGCCAGCCAATCGCAGGGCACACTCACAGTCATACCTAACACACCTGCATGTTTTTTTTGGGAATGTGGGAGGAAGATGTTAAGTACCCGGAGAAAACCCACACGCACACACGGAGAACATGCAAACTCCACACAGAAATGCCCAGGGGAGAATCGAACCCAGGTCTTCCTGATCTCCAGACTGTTCCTGTATTGGCCACCATGCTAACCACTAGACCACCATGCGGCCAGTTTGATACACACTTCTGAAATAGCCCGTTTGCTCAATTTACCTTTAACCCTATGTTATTATTAATAATATTTATCTATGGGAAGACACTAATCATGTTAATGATTTCTCACAATTAATATCAACAATGGTTTAATAAGAGACAGTGCTCTCTGTCAATCCAAAATGTTAATAAACCTCAAACTTGAATATTTAAGGAAGAGAAAGTGAGCTTTTGTTTTTTTTTGAGAATATCTACAGTATGTGTGCACAATTATTAGGCAACTATTACTGTGCAGAATTATTAAGCAACTCAAAGAAAAGCAAAAAGATTCCTATCTCACTACTTTATTTTCATTTCAGAATGATAAACAAACAACACAAACTTTACGAATAAATATTTCTGACATTTCCAAAAATAAATCAATGACCAATATAGCCACCCTTCTTTTCAATAACACGGAAAAGCCTTCCATTCATGGAGTGTGTCAGTTGTTTAATCATTTGACCATTAACTTTTTGTGCAGCAGCAACCAAAGCCTCCCAGACACTATATTATATGGATATTTAACTGGAAGTATTTACACAATACAACATTTATTTCAGTAATGGCATTGTTCATACATAATCTAAGTGATCCTCATTACTGACTTGTCATTACTTCAACTAATCACCCAGAGAAACATATTAGCTTAAAGATATATTGTATGGGGGTCTCATTTAATATACACTTTAAGTCTTGTCCAATGTCTGGTTTCTTTACAGCAACCAGTGTGTGATAAATATACAACATTTTTATCATACACACCTGTCTTTGCTTTTGGGGAACTTGAAAAATGACAAATCTGGTCTTTTGGACCATCTGTTTGAGCAATTAATGGCTGAGCAGTGTGCCAAGGACATTTCAATGCAATTTTTCTGGATTCTGCTCCCTATCATGGCGGCCAAAGCCATAATAATACGGAAGTGGTTGCAGAGTTGGCTCTCCTGTTCTATAATCTCCTTGCTTAAGATGCTGGTTTTGGCCCATTGAGCGCTAAGCGGTGCGTGGGAACGGGTCGTGACAAAGATCGTTCTTGTTGAGTTGTTTTGACACATTTGACTTTGTCAGACCGCTGGCATTTTTGATACTCATTAATATGCATGTCATGACTTTCTGTCACGCTGTGTTCTGTTTGTGACAGTTTATATGAATAATGCTTTCTCATGATGTTACTGAACTACTTCACTGCCACTCGCTTCATGGACTTTTGGCCATTAGAACTTTTTCCTATGTTATTCTCCAAAAACAAACCATGACAAATATGTTGACAGCTAATTGGTGTACAGATTACACTCAAAGTAGTCTGACAAATGTCTTAGCAGTAAACCACAAACTTTGCACATTTCCATGACTTTAATAAATGCCATAAACATCACCTCTTCGATGAAAGTACTTTTTCAGGAAAGTATTGAAAATAAGCCTGTCAAATGATTACACTTTTTAATTAGATTAATCACAGTTTTCAAATTAAAGTGCTCATCTTATTATTTTTCTTATGCCACCTCCATTACACAGAATGTTACATAATATAAGTCAGGGGTGTCAAAAACTCGTTTTCATTGAGGGCTACATCACAGTTATGGCTGCCTAAACATGAATGTAACCTCACGATATTACTACACATTTGCCCATGCATTTGATTATTATATTTTTACGAACAAATTGATGGATAACTTGTTTTGAAATGAGAAGGGAAGTGAGATTGTCAGGGTGTGAAGCAGACATTCATGTATTTCTTTTTGAACAAAAAATGCTTGCAATATCTTTTTGCATGATCAGACTGTCAGCATCCGCTTAGGCTGTCGAGTGCTTGACCCCCAGTATGCAGAGACGAGGCGATGGCATGCAAAAAAAAGGAATCTTTAATGTAACAGGTGCAGGTATTCACAAAAAGGTCGGGAGCAAAACCAAAAGAGACAGAGGGGAAAAAAACTCTGTAGACACGTTAACGGGTAGGTTAATGTAGGTAACAGCGCCGGTGAGGGAACGAGGAACACCGACAATGAACCAGCGCCGCAAGTCTGACGACGCTGGCCTTTTAACTGCCACTAATGTTAATTGCCGGCAGCTGCGCGGCCACCAGCAGCGAGGCGGCTGCCTCTTCCTCCCCGCAGGAAGTACAGCCCGGCAAAATAAGAGTGCAGGACAGGGAGTGTTCACTCCTGTCCTGCAGAACATGACACAGATAATTTTAAAAGTTTAAAAATGTTTTTGGCACAATGAAAGAATAAATACATTTAGAAGGAGTGCATGATTGACACATTATTTCCAGGCTTAAGCGGGCCACATTAATTGATGTGGCGGGCCACATCTGGCCCCCGGGCATTTAGTTTGACACATGTGCTCTAAGTAGTATGCTACCCACCATCAAGGCCTATCCAGTGATATACTGTAATATATGGTTCTTTGCATGGTTTGTCCAGAGTTAGTTGTGACAGAGTACGCTATAAGAAGAAAAATAAATAAGTATGAGGAGTAATAGGATGGGCTGCACTTTTCAGGCAGGCCCATGATATATTTTTTTATTTTTATTTATGCCAGAAAAAGTTTGTTTTGATGACCTTTTAAAGTAATACAATTACAGACATTAATTGTGTTCTAGTCCTACACACAAGAATAAACAATTAAAGCCAAATAATGATCATTACACACAACACTAGAATGTACGTAGTGTCAAAAATTATTTGGATGACAAAAATGCCTCCTCGAAAAAATCAGACCTCACAAATCGCTTGGTTTTACTTTCTCTGACGTCGTATTAATGTGCGCTATCGGCTGTCCATTGCTGTGTATGTGATGAAAATGGCTGCAACCCTCGCATCTTCATCTGCTTCGGGACACATAAACATTATAGGGGTGTAACGATTCATTCACTACATGATGCATCAATTTGGATTCCTATGATTCAACTACATTGATCTGGGTTCTTAAGTTTCCATTCAGGATGACATATACGTATAGCGATCTAACATCATTGAAAAGGTAATCAATCAATTGAACTGATACTAGGAAATAAAGCATTGGATTGAAGCACGGCAGACTTTATATGTATGTGTGTTTTTCGTATTTTTAATGGTAAAGTCGTCAAGCATTTCTCGATTCTGTCTGCCTGTCAGTGACGTCATCGTCTTTCGGGTATGTGGTGGTCATGGGAGTTGTAGTGGACCTGTGAAACACAGTTGATTCACTTCTTCTTAAGCTGAGCCGTACGTCAACACCGCCACCATATTGGATGTGGCAAGAGTCGGCGCAGAAGGTGCCTCATTCATGTGCTGCATGGAAGTGTACGACTCGTTTTACTGCCCAAACCAAATCGCAGGGAATACTCTTTCACAAGTAAGACTTAACAATTACCTTTGATAGTATTTGGCCCAAAGACTGCATGATTTGGCCATTATAACATCGTTTTGATTGTCATCTCACATACACATATGCACATACATGAATCATGTCAGTCATGGATGTGTATCCCTGACACACACGCATACACAGACACACACGGTGCTGGCAGAACAAATGGGGAGTGATGAGATAAGAATGTGGGATAGCTTAAATCACTTTGTACTAGCAAAGATGTGACTGACTGTGACTGGGTGATTGAGTAAGTGTAATATAAGCATGAGTATTAATATGTTCATTTGGCCCAGAAAGGTGAGAAAGTTTCAACACCTACTGGAAGATACCATACCACATTCATTTGCTGAGAAATTTGCATACTGTCCCTCACCTTTGGGTGCATAGTGTAAGTTTGGATTGCACTATTTAAAGTAAATAATAGTATAATAATAGTAATCGTGGCAAGCTATACCACCCGCTGTTCATCCTGACTTTGTGTTGCATTTTTAACTCATTTTTTGTACTCTTTGATAATTTATTCTTAAGTATGTCAGCATTAGTAATAATTTATACCAGACTGGTTCCCTTACTAAAGACAACGGGAATCTAGGAAACTTCACCTGCACTGTCCAGTATCAAGGTATTTATTTCACAGTCACACTGGTTGAATTTTTGGCTAAAAGGTTACTGAATCGATTTAAAGTTAATGAATCGTTTTGGATTGTATCGTTCTAAATGAACCAATATCGTCCTTAAATTGTTTAGGCAACTACGAATCATAGTACGAATTGAATCGTTATTAGAATGAATCGTTATTAAAACGAATCGTTACACCCCTAGTAAACAAGATAGCTGCGACGTCGCGGTGGATGCATCTTCATCACATAGACATCAATTGATTGTGTGTGTGATTGTGTGTCAGAGAAAGTAAAGTCTACCGATTTGTAAGGTCTGATTTTTTCGAGGAGGCATTTTTGTCATGCAAATGTACTACTCTTTCGAACGCATATTGTTTTGAGAAGCCAAACTCTTTACTTTAGTAACCCCAATAACTAACCGAAACTACGTTTCTCATCACCGAAATCCGATCAGAACTGTGCGGGGCAAGTCACTGTTGCTGGACTACACTGCTGATGGGAATGTCATACAACTTCATGTCAAAAAATTCGAACTATCCCTTTAAGGTGGTAATATACTCTACACTCCCACTCTCTGACACTCAGTTTATTTTTACATGTTGTCGACTAACAGTAAAGCACTAAAATGTAATGATCTGACTTTACAATAACAGGTAACATGGAGAATACAGTAATGTCTATGTCATTGCCATGGCAACCCCAGCTCACCTATGTTGTTCAGACATGACCCGACAAGGCAAACTTAAATAAACTCAAATAATTCAACATTCAACATTTAGTGACTACTGCAAGGAATGTCTTTACACATGTCAAAAACGTGCTTGAGATCTTTTAATATTTAACTTGCTTCACCAAAGTTGTCATCAACTGCTGCCAAATTTGCATGTACCACGATGACCTTTTAAAAAAAAGACAACTGTCTGTTTGCTGCTACACCTATTGTATACATATATGCATTTACCACTGGTGCCATTGAATCATAACCATGCACAACCTTGTAAGCACCATCATGCACCTGGGGAAGGGGGAGGGACAAGGTTGTGGGTGGATAAAAATGGCAAATGTGATATAACTGTCTATGTCAGATATTGGCCACTGTGTGATAAAGGTGTTGACTGCAACTCTGAGCGAGTGATGCAACATACAGGAGATATATAAAACAACATGAAGAAATATGTCAAAATGTTTCTTCATTTACACTATCCAGCTGGTTTTTGATGAAAAGGTCAAACATATGCAAGTACATACACATAGACTAGTGTTGCTACTTGTGTGTCTGCAATGCCCTGGCAATCTCTGTGCTTACAATTTACACAAAACATAAATCAATAGAGATTTTTTCTGACGCAATACATGCGGTCATGAGTTTGTAGTGCTGCTTTGCTGCCCTCTCTCTGCCATCTGTTGCAGCACACCTTCTACTGGCACGCGAGGTGCTCATTACGCTCCGGTCGCTCATACCTGTGACAGATTGTCTTTCCGTCTACGCCTGCGTCGTGCTACTCCGTGCCTTGTAGCCTAGCTTTCTGGTCATTCTTGCAGTTTTGTGAGTACTAGTGTTTTCCCTGCTTGGCTAGCTCCAGCAGTGGTTTTGGGTTTCACCTCGGTGTTGTACTATCCTGCTGTTTTTTTCAGCAGCCCCCTGATTTAGCTTAGCCTCGTTCCCTGCATGGTTTTCAGCAGTGGGTTTTTGTTAGTATATTTGTGTTTTTTATATCCTGCTATCGCGTGTTCTAGCAGTGTTTTTGGTTATTTATCTTTTTGTATTTTTACCCGTGGCTATTGGAGGATTCTAGTTGTATCTTTTGTTGTGGACTATTTGTAAAAGAATTTTTGTGACATGAACACTGACTCTTCTCTGCATCCTAGTTATTTGGTCCCGGCCAATCCTGACGTAGTCAAATTTTGACAATTGCTTCTTCCATGTACGACTTTCCTCCTCCATAATAGGCAATATTGATCAGTGAAATTGATATTTTATTATATAGCAGCTGTGCAACCTTTCTGGTCTACTCTTATAAGCTTTACAACAGCAGGAGAATGTGAAGGTTTATTTCCCCACTGACCACAAATGTGAGCGCTCCCCCTACTGGCAGTTATTGGAGACCTCATTCAAACGCAGTCTTGGATGAGTCGAGAATATTGAAGCATTATGAGGCGCTGGTATTCCCAGGGGATAAATTCCAACTGTAATTGAAGTTATTGCATTAAAAATTACCAAAAGAACAATTCAAAGCACTCCATTACAAGTTAACGTCCCACATGAAGTCACACTAGGTATTAACAAGTCTAATGCAGAATTAAAGAAAGCATTAAAGCTCTGATTTGGCCCTTCTCACTCATACGCTTAATGTTCTTTTTATTATACTGTATTATGTCTGGACTTTTGTGGTATTGACAAGGATGCTTGCTTGTTCTGTTTCCTCTAGTGTTTTATTTTTGGCTGGATTATACTTGTTGAAAGCAAACCACAGAAGACAAAGACTGTTTAGTGGATTATTATTTTGATGTGACCTTCAGGTTAGTTATAAGACACCAGTAAACCAAAAGTCTGCCAACCTCTTGATCAAATGTGTGGTGTTGTAATCTACAGTAGTTCGCAGTCTTGCCGTGCTCTGTTTCACACTTAACAATATGACATCTCTCTTTCATGCAGCCTAACGCTTTATTTCCTGGGGGATTCATTCATCAGTCGCTCCTCATGACTTTTGGCAACAAACTCTTTTATTGCCACATAAGCCTCTCACTGCTAAATCAATGGGGAGATGGAGCACATGATCACTCATTGATCCAATTACTGTGGTATGGCACAATCGCTATAGCTGACTTGAGAACGCTCTGTTTTGTTACCTTGAATGCATGCTTTAGTGGTGATATGTGTATGCGAGTAAGAGGCTGCTGTTGCTCATGTGATCTGTAGACTGGATGCATGCTACAATGGACAGGTTATGGTTTTGAAAACTGGGAATTCCTTGAGAAAAAGTATTGAAACTATCGTACATGGGGAGTCTAAATTGTTGCTAATCAGCAGTTATAATATACTGTACATTTGTTACAACATATGCACGTACATCTAACCTCACCCCCACGGTCAGCTGGATTAACTCCAGAATAAGCAAATGGATGGATAATTGAATATACTTTACTGTATATCCATCCATCTATTTTCTATGCCAGTTATCCTAATTAGGGTCACAGGGGTATGCTGGAGCCTATCCCAGCTGACTCATTAAAGCATAATAGGAAAGTTGGCAAGTTAGTTTGTGTGTGTGCGTGCGTGGGTGTATGTCCTGTGACTGCACTCGTGTCTGAGAGCTTGTTGCATGACAGAAATAGCAGATAGTTGCACAAGCTGGCACAGCACCAATCACAGAGGAGGGGAACACAATTGTTTCCATGGCAACCCCGACTTCAGGCCTTCCTTCTTTACACCCTGCACCCTTTTCAACAACAGCCTCCACCCTCAGCCCTCCAATCCCCACCATTCACCCGAGGGAGATGACAAATTAATCAGCATTTGCCAACAACGTTTTTGACAAAACTTTTGTAGAGGGCCAAGGAAGAATTAACTTCATTTTTATGCAGACCTGGAAAAATATGTGGACTCTGCATTTTTTTTTCTATGTGAGTGTGTGTGTATGTGTATATGTATGTATATATATATATATATATATATATATATACATATATATATATATATATATACATATACTGCTCAAAAAAATTAAAGGAACACTTGGAAAACACATCAGATCTAAACTGGGGGAAAAATGATCTTGAATATCTTTCCTGATAATAATTGGGTGATGTATTAGTAACAAAATGATGCCACATCATTTGATAGAAATGAAAATGATCACCCTATAGTGGGGGGAAATCAAAGACACCCCAAAAATGAAAGTGAAAAAATGATGCAGCACACTGGTCCATTTTGCTAAAATGTCATTGTAGCAACTCAAAATGATTCTCAGTAGTTAGTGTGGCCCCCACGTGCTTGTACGCATGCCTGACAACGTCGGGGCATGCTCCTAATGAGACTACGGATGGTGTGCTGGGGGATCTCCTCCCAGATCTGGACCAGGGCATCACTGCGGTACTGGCCCCCGCGTTCACCTGACCTAAACCCAATAGAACACCTCTGGGACATTATGTTTAGGTCCATCCGGCGCCGCCAGGTTGCTCCTCAGACTGTCCAGGAGCTCATTGATGCCCTGGTCCAGATCTGGGAGGAGATCCCCCAGCACACCATCCATAGTCTCATTAGGAGCATGCCCCGACGTTGTCAGGCATGCGTACAAGCACGTGGGGGCCACACAAACTACTGAGAATCATTTTGAGTTGCTACAATGACATTTTAGCAAAATGGACCAGTGTGCTGCATCATTTTTTCACTTTCATTTTTGGGGTGTCTTTGATTTCCCCCCTCTATAGGGTGATCATTTTCATTTCTATCAAATTATGTGGCATCATTTTGTTACTAATACATCACCCACTTATTATCAGGAAAGATATTCAAGATCATTTTTCCCCCAGTTTAGATCTGATGTGTTTTCAAAGTGTTCCTCTAATTTTTTGGAGCAGTGTATAGATACGTACATATACACAGATATATACAGGTATATACATACATATACACACTTAATGATTTTCTTTGCACTTCTGTTTATTTAGACCAGGGGTCACCAGACTTTTTGAAACTGAGAGCTACAGTACTTCATAGGTACTGATTAATGCTAAGGACTACCAGTTTGATACACACTTCTGAAATAGCCAATTTGCTAAATTTACCTTTAACTATCTGTTATTATTAATAATTCAAGATTCGAGATTCAAGAGTTTTATTGTCATATGCACAGTAAAAGAGGTAGTTCTGCTATGCAATGAAATTCTTGTTCTGTTCATTCTCCCAAAAAAGAAAGAAAACAAGAAAATGAATAAGAACATGAGAAACATTAATACCAATAAATTAAGCAACAACAACAGAAGAGACATGAATACCAATGAATGAATGAATGAATGAATGAATGAATGAATGAATGAATGAATAATTATTGATAATCTACCCTACTGCAATGCTTATAAAGCTACCAGTTAGCAACATGAACACAAATGCCCAGCAAGATAACATATCAACTATCAGCAGTACACTAAGCACACTGAAATAGCATGCTAACAATATAATGAATTAGTGGCAATGCTGACGAGGCTAACTTAGCTCAGCAGTTAGCGACTGCCTCGGCAGCTGGATTCTTGAGGCATACAACACAACACAATACAATATCACAGTGCAAACAGTGTCTAGCATCGAACAAATGATAAATACCCAGGTTACTCACCTTTACGGACGCACACTGTTAGTTCAACATCAAAAACAAGGTCCGTGTTACGACAACAATAAAGCTGTGTGGCTGCCCTGATGCATTCAGGTGCCCATCTAGCGTCGTAATTGGGAGCTACGTTTAAAAAAGCTACGAAAGCTACAAAAAAAAAGAATGGGCAATACTAAATGTCTTTTGTACAATTTTTTTAAGTATTTAAAAAAAACCTGTCATTTCCAGTTTACATATAAGTGTGATTTAAAGAAGAAGAGCAACCAAAAAAGATGAGATACAGCACGCAGGTAAGTGGCGCTATTTGAGCTATCTTCAGAACAGGCTGGCGGGTGACTCATGTGGTCCTTGGGGGCAACCGAGTGGCCGCGGGCACCGTTTTGGTGACCCCTGATTTAGACCACACATACACGTATTATAAAGACGTTAATGTGATGCTCAGAGTGTCAGTGAATGCATCTCGCGGTCTGTCCTGTGACAATGAGCAAGTGTTGTTGCAATGACGAATGGACTAGAGACGTGTTTGGAGTTGGAGATACATATATGGTGTTGGACTTGCACTGCTGTTCATTTGGTCAGGTAAGAATAAAGTTATAAAAGAGTGCCATCATAATTGTCATTATAGTTAATAAATACTATAATTTATATTTTTTTGTTATTTATAAAATATATATACTGTATATATATATACCTTGTATACATATCTATATATATCTATATATATCTATATATATATATATATATATATATATATATAGTTATCCATCTAATGTAATTACTAAAATCAACTAATTTTATTATTTTGTTACCTGGTGACTGAACAAAAGTGATCACCTAAGAGTATTTTTTTTTAATTTAGAGTCTTTAGAAGGATTTAAATCATCTTGATGTAAAACGACCCTATGAAATTATGTGTATGTCCAAATTTAAAACTACAGCTCACTAATAACAAACTACTCCCTCTGAAGGGTTGGAAATACTTGATGTAACATAATGTGTTCTATTTTGTAAATGTTAATCTCAACTCATTAACATTAACCAGTCGAATTCTTTCCCTGTCTGCCAATCAATAATCCCACCTCGTGAGACGGCTTTTGCTGGATTGTTGTGCATCAAGGGAGATTATGGCGTACTGAGCGTACTACAAGATGGAGAATTTGACAGTGTCTCTTATCTCGAGGGTGAATGTGATTGTGCCTCCTAATTGCACTGTAAAAAGAACACAGTGTGACCTGTGTTGAGATGAGTGTGGGGGGAGAAAAGCAGAGTGAGTAGAGGGAAGGGGATGATAGGAGGCACTAGGACCTTGCAGTTGAGAACAGTGCTTCCTGCCCACCCACCCTGCTTGTCTGCTCTGCAGTTGCCCTGAACACATATTGAAGCCACTACATGTGTGTGTGTGGGAGACTGTGTGGAGTGGAGGAGTGTATGAATGTGCATGTAAGTGTGCATATGTGTGTGTGTGTGTGTGTGTGTGTGTGTGTGTGTGTGAGAGCCTCATGCTTTGCTGTTCCATCTCTCCCCTCTGTTCCAGCTTTGCCTCCCCCACCTGGACCGAGGACCTGGTTTGGAGGGGAGCTGCAAGAGGGAGGGGTGTGTGTGTGTGTTTTGAGGAATGGGGAGGGCGACTGGCCTGAGAGAGGGGGAGGGTTTGGGTGGGAGGCGATGACAAGATGAAAGGGGCCAGGTGAGGAGGAGACACAGGAGCATCCCACTCTTCGTCTGCTTAGCCCACTATAGCCCACCACTGGATGTGTGTGACTGGTGTGTATCATTGTGTTGGCTGTGTGTATGTGTTTGTCTGTATGGGAGAGACACATCAAGAGACCGTGAACCTGCACACCAGTGAGCAGCTATTTGCAGACTAAGGTATGTGACACACATCACACACGCATGTACATGCTCTGTGAATAAAGTGTATGGGAGACCTTGTGTGTGTTTGAGTGAAAAGGTAAAATACTGTATTTACTGTACTGTACTCGAATGAGATCCTCCTGGATCTCCAAACTTAGTGAGCACTTTCACAGAGGAGTCAGGAGTCATAGTGTAGCAGAACAACGGGCTTGCTTTCTCCTCACAGTGTCATGTGCATATCATTGGGTCATATGGTTTCCCCCTTTGCAGCCAGAGAGACTCTGTTGAATCTCGCTTTTTTAAAACCCTCAGAGGTCGAATTTCAATATACAGACGAGTGGTAAATTTAAGGAAAATCCAGCATAGCATGACTAAGTAAGCCCCACCAAGACTGCAGCGATGTGGCTTGTGTCAAGAGTTCTTACAGATGTTCATCATGTTTTGATCCAGAAAATGTGCAATGAATTTAAGATCTTAGGACAGTTTAGTGAACTGTAATTGTCCTTTCCAATTGGGACTTTGATTGAAAGATTTTTTGTTGCCCCGTTTGAAAAGTGTGTTTATTTATTTATTTCCCCTCAATTCTCATGTATCGATCTTTGAACTGACTTGGACATTGTTACTCTAAATAACCATTGGAGGGCCTTTTGTGATTGTTATTGTTATTCATTAGATTTAATGATAATACTAAACCAGTATAATATTTATGTTTCCTTATTATTTTCTTTGCTGAATCCATTGCTTCTTCTGCCTTACATTGAAACTATTTGCTGTGTATATTTTGCACACAAATTCTATGGTGACAAAACAAAACAATCAATACTGATACAAACTAAGGCTCTCCAGAGAGCTGCTCTTCATTTGTTGCACGCCAAGTCATAGTTTATGCTTCATTTACAGGTAATTAGGCTGAAGGTGACTGTGACCCTTTGACCCATTTAGCAAAAGGCCACTATGCCAAGTCTGTCAGGTTATTGTGACGCTATCTGCATGCATGTGGGCAGGGAAAGAGCAGGCGCCTCGCTAGCATGGCTGAATGGAAAACTTGCCCATGCAGGTGCACGGCATATGGAAATGTACCCGTACTTGGTGCTCGTCCTACAAGTTTTACAGTGTGCAGATGAGGTTATGACAGTAAACACAGAGCGCACAGCACATATTGTTGAGTTGATCCTCCCTTTTGCGACCACAGATGACACCATATCTCCTGGGTAATGGTTTAGGATGCGTTAAATCAATTTGCTTTCCTCCAATCACCAACAGACATGAAGTTTCATCTTTTTTATACATCGTGCTTTTCATTTTGAAGGGAACAAGGGTTCTCACTGACACTTAATTCAGATGTCAAAAAGATTCTAAATTATGACCCAGGCACACCACATAAGTGTATCAGGTCACATGTCTATTACAATCACAGCCAATCTTTCCAAACTTGTTTTTTACATAATTTTTTTTACATAATTCTAATAGTCACTTGCATACAGGTGCTGGACTCACAACCTGCTATATTAAAAAGGTATAAATGAGAAAATAAATATAAAAATAGATGAGAAAGAAATAGTTCCACCACACTCCCCAAAATAAATACAAAAACCCATATAATAATAAAATTATCATTCATTATACAAATATTAAAATTATATTATATTATTATATTTTTTTGTAAGAGGAGGGTACCAATGAAGGTGTAGAATATGATTTTGATTCAAATTGTATTTTTTCATTATTCATTGATATGCAATAATAAAAGTAACCATAATCTTAATTTTGATAGTGATCAAATAATTTAATAATACTGTACAAATGTTAGCACCTCTTTTACAATGTACCTCTTTGTGAATGACAATATTTCTTTTTTTCAGCTTTGCCTGGTTAATTTCAAAGTGGAGGATCTAAGCTGCTTCATCTACAAGGGACATCGGTCTTCTGAGCCCCCCTTTGAGGTCCAGTCCACCACAGAAACAAGATGTGTGGAGCTTGGGCTGCCATGACCGAATCCACCTCTTGAACTTCTCTGTGACACCCTACGCCAGGGGAGGATGGGAGATGGGCCCGTGACATTCAGCGGACTCTCTTCTCCATATCCCATCCTCTCATGGAGCACCTTGTCACACCAAGTCCCTCCTGGAACACTTCGCTCTCGGGATTTCCTTCGTTTCCCCTCTCGCTACATCCAAATGCTTCCAACTTGAGCCAGCCCGTCACAAGCATTCACACCGGAGCAAGCGTGAACCAGTTTTTAGCTGTGTGTGCCATGCTCATAATGGACACCCTAGCTGTGGTGGGGAACCTCGCTGTGATGATTGTCATCACCAAAACGGCGCAGCTGCGCAAGTTTGCATTTGTGTTCCACCTGTGCTTGGTGGACCTGCTGGCGGCGCTGGTTTTGATGCCACTTGGAGTGGTGTCGGACCAGTTCATGGTACACGAGGCTCTGTGTCAGAGCTACCTCTGCTTGAGTGTTTGCCTGGTGAGCGCGGCCATCCTCACCATTTGCGCCATCAACGTGGAGCGCTACTATTACATCGTGCACCCCATGCGCCACGAGGTGAAGATGACTTTGGGGGTGGTGGTGATGGTGCTTGTGGGGGTCTGGATTAAAGCCGTTGTCATGTCATTGGTGCCTCTCCTGGGGTGGCTGCTCCAAGGTAACCAGGGGATGACCTCTCCTTCAGTGCTCATCTCAGGTCAGACATACTGCTCCCTCCACTGGGCGGGAGGAAGGACCACACGGCTGCTCTTCATGGTTTTTTTCACCTTCATCTATTTCCTGTGTCCCATGTTGATTATTTTAGTGGTCTACTGCAATATGTTCAAGGTGGCTCGAGTGGCAGCCATGCATCATGGCCCACTCCCTACTTGGATGGACACACTGAGACAACGTTCTGAGTCGACCAGCAGCCACTCCACTATGGCTGCAAGTTTTGGAGGGACGGGCTCCCGCAACACACCTCAAAGGACATTTGGTGGTGGGAAGGCCGCTGTGATTCTGGTGGCGGTGGGAGGCCAGTTCTTGTGCTGCTGGCTGCCATACTTTTCTTTCCATCTCTACTCAGCTGTCGTGTATACCTCTCCCGCTTCGCTGGCCCGGTTGGAAGGTGTGGTCACATGGATTGGCTACTTCTGCTTCACCTCCAACCCCTTCTTTTACGGCTGCCTCAATCGTCAGATTCGCGAAGAACTGGGGCGCCACGTGGCCTGCCTTTTCAAGCGGGCTGGGTCTGGTCAGGGGGAACAGCTGCCCAGCCGAGAGGCCTCCATCGAGGAGAACTTCTTACAGTTCCTTCAGGGCACGGCGTGCAATCTGGAGCCGTGCAACTCTCACAGCGGAGTGACTCCAGACGAGGTGGAACATGAAGGCCTTCAGGAGTCATCTGCTCTGCAGAACACGCCAGCTGATTTCCACATCCCAGGGCAGATTCTTGAAGAAACCTCAGAGTTCATACAGCGGCAAAAACTAAACAATCAACTTCATGGTTTGGAAAAGACCAAAATGGTATCAGAACTATAGCTGCCTCCCCCGTATTACCTAATAATCACTTTAAAGTCATTCATTTCTTTGGGATCTCCTTTAATTGTTTTAAATAATAACACCCTGTTATGTGAGCTCAAACTGAAACCTGGTGATTTGCAAATGATGCTGTCTTCTAGTTTTGGTTATGCAGCATCTTTTTGAGAAAATGAGATTTTCTGTGAAAGATCACTGATAAATACATCATGTGCATGTTCTCATTTTCATCCCCTCCAGTCACTATCATGTGGCATTACATGTCGATCAGCAGATACACACTAAGTGAAACCTTTGTTCTCTTATTCACCTTTTTTATTAGCAGTGAAGAAAATTCTCACTTTACAGAACAGAATGCCTTTACAGAACAATGTTTTTAACCATTTTTAAGACAATTGGATGCTTCTCAACCAGGTGTTGCAACAAACTATGACCAGACCTCTGGTCATCTCAGACTAAGTGTATTTTGTCCCATGAGATGACACTGCTCCCCTCACCAGAAAGAGGTGATAAAAGTGATTAATTGGCATTAAAATAAATAGTTTCACTGCTGGTGCTGCCATAAACAGGCTGACACACCAGAGTAATTTGAACCTCTTTAATTCCTGTTACCATGTTTCTTTTATATATCTGCCTTGTGATTGTCATTTCCGCAATCTTATCACATTGGGAGGCATGTGTTTGCTAACATTCATTTAATTGTTGGACATTAACTTTACTGTCACAAATAGAGGTACACTAAGAGTCCATTCATGTCCATTCAGTCTACAGTAATGCACCTCTGTTGGATTCCCATGCTGAATTTAAGGGCACCTCACTGCCGTGACAAGCCATGGTCCCCGTCAAGATCCAACTATAGCACATTAAAGCAGAATATGTGGCTCTTTATTATACATTGAGGCTTTACCAACAGCCAGCTTTCCTACTGTGTGATTAAAGCATGCTGCATGTTGACAGGTAAACACAGGAGCAGAGAGAGTGCTCCTGTGTTTGTGATAGACACAAGCAGCCATGTTGTGGCTACACAAGCTTGCGGTTGTGACAGTGCATACACACTCTTTTGCCTTTGGCCTCGTTTAGCATGATAAATTGAAGTCTCACATCTCAGGTGGAATACAAACATTTTGCACAAAAGTTGCGTAAGGCGTTTGCCAAAGAAAATGGCACGGCACAAATCTCTTTCTAACAGAGTGTTGCGTCATTACTCGATGCGCGTTCTTCCTTGTTGCCTTTCTTTTGAACTGCTGGCATGATCACAAGACTTGTCGACACAACAGGAAGATTCACACTTTGCTGGAAGTTAGACCATAACAAACATTCTGTACTTTTTTTAAACAGTGTCTTTGTTGTTAGGATTCGTATTAGAGTCGTAATGTTGCTTTGGAAGTGATAAAAGTGCAATGTGGAGCACTGAGGCCCGAATATTTGAGCACAAGACAAAATAACTGCCATACCCCTCAATGTGCTACAATTTGCATGTATTTATGATCTATTACTATTGTTGCACCATACTTACATCAGCCTGAGCTCTTAAAGGGATAGTTCGGAATTTTTGACGTGAAGATGCGAGCGTCAGCTGTGGAATACATACGTAAACACATCGCAGCCATCTTCATTAGATACACAACAATGGACAGGCGATAGCGCGCAGTGATACGAGGGAAGAGAGAAAGCAATGCAGAGCGATTGTGAGGTCAGATTTTTTTTTTTAGGCAAAAAATTCAAACTATCCCTTTAACTATAATTTGAGCATAACTGTCATTTGTTAAATGGTTGAAAATAGTGACATAAAACCACTATTCAAATTTGTCGGCGCGGCAGCAAAATGAGCCAGTCAATGCAAGTTCCATGTCTGTGACAAACTGTGGATTATAAGGCAGAAGATACTACAGTAACACCTTTTTTCATGTGTAAATTGCCAAAATGTTAATTTTACTCTCTTTGTATCATTTTGTGTGTCAGAGCTGACTGCTTTGAATCTTTTTGGGCTAAAACTTATTGACTAAAACCTGTTATTAAAAACACAAGATAAACGTTGTTGTGATTACATTTAGTTACATCCATTACATTTAGTTCGTTACATTAATGTATGTAACTATTATTACATAGTTACATATATTACTCGTTGTTGTCATTACATCTTGCATCTTTGTTAAATTGATACATGTACTACATTCTTGGTCTCCTCACAGTTGTTTCCCTCTTAGTGTTTGGCGTGACCATTCCATGAACAGATACCACCATAATTCCACCTGAGGCTCATCCTCTAATTCCCAACCAGTTTGTCTGTGCTGCTTCCCATTGGTCACAATGACTCAAACTTTTCATGTAGAGCCATGGAGGGCATTTCCTACGGCGCACAGAAGCAGTTCAAACACACTGACCTTTGTGATACAGTTAACCCAACACATGTGCTCAAGGAGAGGGCATGTCACTATGGAGCATTGTTGGAATAACATACTGTAGATTTATGCCCATTTTTGCCATCACCCTGTATTATCTTTAAATGGTAAAATTAAATTACATAAAATTAGTTTGTTAAGGAAAACAGAAGAATGTTCTGGGTGAGTCTGCATGTTCTCCTTGTGCCAGTGTTGGTTCCCACCATATTCCAAAACCAAAATCCAGGTCGACATGGGGGGGGGGGGGGGGGGGGGGGGGGGGGGCGGGGGGGGGATGTAACAGTCCTGTGGGTATCCACAACACGATGCTCCATGTCCCAACGGATCAGAGAAAGGATAGCCTCTGCCATGGGCTGCATGGCTGTAGGAGTGTAAAGTCTGGAGACTTCCGTTACGAATGCCAGGTGATAAGTAATAATCAAATTAAAATGGGGCAAAAACATGACCCACCGTGCCTGTCGGGAGTTAAGCCTCTTGCTGGAGTGTAGATAGACCAGGCCCCTGGTCTGGTTTGCAGTAACTTGTAATAACTTGCAATGAGTCTCATCTTTGCAGAATTGTTGTAATTCAGTCAGATTGGAGGGTTTTCCAGCATGAACTGCCTTTTAAAGTCATGCCACAGCATCTCAATAGGATTCAGGTCAGGACTTTGACTAGGCCATTCCAAACTATTCATTTAGTTTATCTTCAGCCATTCTGAGGTGGACTTGCTGGTGTGTTTTGGATCATTGTCCTGCTGCAGAAACAAAGTTAGTTGTAGCTTGAGGTCACGAACGGATGGGTGGACATTCTCCTTCAGGATTTTTTGGTAGACAGCAGAATTTATGGTTCCATTTATCACAGCAAGTCTTCCAGGTCCTGAAGCAGCAAAACACCCCCAGACCATCACACTACCACCACCATATTTTACTGCTGGTATGATGTTCTTTTTCTGAAATGCAGTGTTACTTTTACACCAGATGTAATGGGACACACATCTTCCAAAAAAATTCAACTTTTGTCTCGTCAGATCACAGAGTATTTTCCTAAAGGTCTCGGGGATCAAGAGGATGTTTTCTGGCAAAATTGAGACGAGCTATTGCGCCAAGTGAGGCCTGCAGTTCTTTCGATGTTGTTGTGGGGTCTTTTGTGACCTCTTGGATGAGTCGTCGCTACGCTCTTGGGGGAATTTTGGTTGGCCGGCCACTCCTGGGAAGGTTCATCACTGTTCCATGTTTTTGCCATTTGTGGATAATGGCTCTCACTGTGGTTCACTGGAGTCCCAAAGCCTTTTGAAACTTTTATAGACTGATAGATTTCAATTAATCTCAGTTAATCTGGCTAATATTTAAATTTATTTGATGATCTGACAAACATGCAAAAAAATAAGAACTCAGGAAGGGGACAAAATTTTTTCACACCACTGACTTGTATGTGGCCCTGGCATGTATGACACCCTGGATGGACTGCCTCCCTGTTCCTCTCCCCCAAAAATAGTGTGCATGAATACCAACAGCCATAACTGGCAGTCATCAATGCCAGTTTTTTGTATTCAGGCTGAACAAAAATTTTGGACAATTTTGTGTAAAAAATATAATTTTTTTTTCCTACCATCTGTTCTTTTAAACCACTACTGGTAACATGTACTTGCCTGTGGTGGTGTTGTTATATTTTTTGGTTTTAAAAAATGTAAGTTGCATACAGTCCCTTAAAGTTATCCAGCATCTCTTCTTTGTTTTCCTGCTTAACCAAGCCAAACATTGAGGATGAGCAGTACAGTTGATTATCGCGGTTATTTGGTTGCAGACCCGACCATACTAACTGAAGGTACGATTCCTTATTTATAAATCAAATATTTTTGTAGTCAGTGCATACAAAACCTGTTTACGGCCTTCTAAATACAGTTTTTAACATTATTAGAGCCCTCTCGACATTAAATGACACCCCTAGTCAGCTTTACACTTAAATTACCCAATATAGTAGACATAATCAGAGAAAATAAGCCATTTCAGACATAAATAAGACTTGTGCCCGTGTGTGTTGCAATGAATGTGTTCCCGATGTCTGGAGGACAGGAAGTGACGCCAGCAGTTGAGTTTTAGCTTGGAGTGGGTTACCGCTGAAACAGTCGCCCGTGTTGTTATTATGATTATTTTTATTATGATTACTATGTGCCTGTTGTGAGATAATTCAAACCTGTTGTTCCCTGAAAGGGATACCAGCGATGGTGCCGTCACCAGACGGGGCAGACCACAGTGAAGCTACAACCATATATATTGCAAACACATTGAATAAACCAGAGAAAGAGTGTTGAATACTTTCTTTGTGTCTGTTGTGT
Source organism: Dunckerocampus dactyliophorus (assembly GCF_027744805.1). Lineage (NCBI taxonomy): Eukaryota > Metazoa > Chordata > Actinopteri > Syngnathiformes > Syngnathidae > Dunckerocampus > Dunckerocampus dactyliophorus. Next base: position 29,666,068 of record NC_072819.1, on the reverse strand, counting down.
ATAAAACAAGATCTGATGTCAATTTCAGCACATTTGTGAATCGCCATTTTATGAGATGCAAAAGTATGTCACAAATACGATGAAAGAAATAATCCAAAACAATGGAATTTACCTTTCAGCTGCTGTGATTTCCAAAGTATAACACCTCACTGTGCACCACGAGTTATTTATCCGTTGTTTTTTTTTGTCAAAATTCAGACATCAGCGAAGAGGACACTGATTCAGAATTAGAAATATGGCATAGTGTCCATGATACGCGTTACAATCCGATTTTCTACTGATCTATTTTTCTAATCAATGCACTTTGGACAATTATTGTTTGTTACTCTTGTGCTAGCTAACAATGCTTTGAAGAACACAGTGTTGAGTCTCACACTAATAAGAAAATGTGATTAAATGTTAAATCAAGAAACTACTGCCCTCAAACGTATGCATCGACTTGAGCAGCCACGTCAGTTGTGTATTATTTTTACTTTTACTTTTCTTTCTAAAAACATCTTCATACTTCCCATAAGCATGCATTAACCCTTCCAGTTACATTGGGTGTTGTGGTCATGCATGCACTTAAATCAGAGTCAACACACTCAGTATTGACTGAACTAACTCAGTTAATCTGTTCATGAACCAGATACTGGAACAACAGATGGGAACTCTTTCCCATCTCAGAATTTCTTCCATCCGACTGGACAGGACAAAAAAAAAGAAAAACCCTGATTTTGTTTTCATTGAACCTTGCATTATGTCAAGATACGCAAATCAGATGAATATATTTAAACACTAAAATCAAAATCAAAACAAAATAGTTTGTGATGGTTTAATTTATTTGGAACATGCACACAAGTTACATTGGAATACATCACATCGTACAATTCACAGTTCTACGTGTCCAGAAAGGAGTAAGAAGAAGCAAAGCTTATTTAATCCTACCCCATTTCTGCTTCACATCAATTACAATACATTTGTTCACTTCCTGTATTCCAAATGTACTCTTTACCAATTTTTCATACATAGGAAAATGATAAGGTAGTATAGCAATGTGGTACAACAGGAGTCAAGGTATACAATAACAGTAAATAAATTATGTAACAGTCATAATACATATAAAATAATTTATAATTTTAGCTGTTTACCAGATCGGCAAATTGTAATAAATGTGATTTTAGGAATAAGGTGTCTGTATGTTCTCTATAAGCGGCATTATGAATGATCCTAACTGACCTTTTTTGTAGTACATTTAGCGAGTGAAGTGTACTTTTACAGTTATTTCTCCATATGTCCATACAATAAGTTTGATATGGTAATATTAGTGAACAATAGAGCGTATTGAGTGACTTTTGGTCCAGATCAAGTTTTGCTTTATTTAGTATTGAGGTATTTCTTGCCACTTTATGTTGTATATTTTTAAATGTGAGATTTCCAGCTCATATTATCATCTATTATGAGCCCCAGAAATTTACTTTCGTTCACCCTGTCAGTGTCCCCGGCATCAATTTGTATTGACGCATAAGTATTATTTTTGCTATTACCACATAGCGTTATTTTAGGCTGAAGTCCGTTTGCTGTGAATTCTAGCCACCCTAGGTTAATGGGCGGCGTGTAGCCCGTAAATAGGATCCCAAGATGCAGAGAGACAAACGTCTGTGTAACAAAGATTTATTAACAAGATATATACAGCAAGTAACAAAACACAAAAACTGTCCATAAAAAGTACAATGAAAACTCCAGGCCGAGCCGCGGGAAAAATACACAACAAAAAAAGGAAGAACTAAGGTTGCTGCACACATGGAAATAGCAGGGGTAAAAAACGCTACGCTAACAAAAAAAACACTGCTAAGAAAAAGGCTTGCAGGGAAATAGACTGAAAACCAGGCAGCATCCAAGTACAAAGTGTAACAGAAAATCACTGCTGCAACACCGCAAGCAGGAAAACACACAAAGTACACACAAAATGCAGGGAAAGGTTAACCAGAGAGCTAGGGAACAAGGCATAACAAGGTGAATGAAAGCAGGAATCAGGCATGCATTAGAAGACAATCTGGCAAAAGGTGGGTAGTAAGGCAGGGTCTAAATAGTCCAGATGCTGATTGCTAACAGGTGTGCATGAGCTCCTCCCACGGATCGGTAGGTGTGCTGCAACAAACCACAATTAGATGGCAGCAGAGCAGCACCTTAGCTCATGACACCTGGTCCACCAACAACTGTCATGGCGCGATATGTTAACTGTATTCAGCATACAGTATGTATGGTCAGGAAGTAAGCTAAATAAAACATGTGGACAGCACACGACATTATCAAAATGTATTCGACTTTCTACCGTTGTCCCATCTATTTAAAAAAAAATCATCACTCTATATTTGTTTTCAGCAGTCTATTACTATACTACTATTATTATTATTATTGTATTTACAATGAGTTAATAGTTGTAGTCATCATTCATGCGTATGTGTCATTCCTGCAGGAGATGCTGAGCCAAGTGAAGTCGGCTGCTACACAGTACAACACTCCAGGACCTTTCAAAAGCTACAATCTCAGTATGGAAAAGTCAAATACAACAAAATGCAATTATGGACTTTCTTACAAAACAATCAGAGAGAACCTCTACGGCAGGGAGGGTTTTAAACGTTGAAATGATGCTTGATAAGGTTTATACATTTGTTGATGACGTTTGTTATATTGTTATTTCTATTTCCTATATTTGCTTCATTTTGTATTTTTATAAATGTTGTTACAGTGCTGGTTGTAAGCTGTTTATTACAATTGTTTTTTGTTTCTCAATAAATGTCACAGTTTGTAAACATGTGTGCCTTTTATTTAAAAAAAAAAGGTGTTGTGAGGTAGGCTATATAACATTGAAATAATGTAGACATGTATGCACCTTACTTTCTGGAAGGAAACATTTATTATAAACCATTTATCTCGTCTGCCTATGTCACAGCCAGCAAATGGTGAAGGTTGATGACGTAATAAGAATCAAGTGGTATCCTATTTCTTAGTGCTTTCTCCCCCTTAGCCCTCGGTTTTAAGGGGTAGGGGAGTTTTGCTTAGGTTCATGGATAGTCTGTATTTATCAAACCATCTTTTTAATATAGTCAATTAATCTTTGACATTTTTTAATTAGCTCTTATGTGCTTTCCCCAGAACAAAATGCAGTAGTTTCGTCTGCAACTAATACTAGCCGGAAGTCTTTCGTGACTTTACAGATGTCATTTAGGTTGAACAGTTTTGGTCACAATGTTGACGCTTGGGGTACGTCGCATAATATATTGAAGCTCACAGATATTATATTCTTCTAGCTTCACATATTGCTTCCTGTTTCCTAATTAGCTTTGATTGCCATGCAATTTGAAACGCTAGCTCTGTATCCGTATTGGCTGTCCACAAGCAATTCATTCTTATAAATTTGTCCAACCTGTTATTGAATAGCTTTTTGATGATTTTAGAAAATTGTAGTAAGAAGGAAACTGGTTGGTAGTTTGTGAATTGATGTTTGCCTCCATTTCCAATTGATACTAAGCTATTTTGATTTTGTTCGGAAATATGCCAGTCTGAAATGAATGCTGTTTGAGATGCCCCATGTTGCTTTAATGTTATTTTTATTTTTGGCTAGTGACTGACTATAATATTCTTTCTTACACACTCTCAAAATTTTGGTTTCTTTAGCTTTTTGTATAATAAATCTCCTATATAATGTGTTATTCTTCTTACAGGGATTTTGCAGTCCCTTTGTCATGCATGGCTAATTTCTCGTCTTTTGCTTGTTAGACAATTTTCTCAGTGGACAGTGCTTATCATAGAACTTCGTGTAAATATTTGAAAGTTTTCATATGCTTCATCCACATTATTTTGACTGTACACACACACTCCATACTGGGGCATGCTGGGTGGTGGGAGGCAGTCCCTCACTTTTCACAGTGACAATTACATGTACACACATGCGCGCACATCTACTGTATATACACATATATACTGTATACATGCAGACATGCACACATACACACCTACAGAGATACCTGTACACACAAACATATACACACTCACAGTACATACTACATACTTCCTTACATAACTCATTGATTTATCAATGGTGTTATCATGTTGTTGGTTTTATAACAGTGGTGGCTATAATATTACTAAATGGTCTTCAATGGTAAATGGTCTTTCACTTGTACACTAGGTCCCAACTTACGAACACCCCACTAGCGAACACTCGCGGATACGAACACAAGCCGACGGGTCTATATTTTATTTTATTTTGCCTTGTAGTCAGTCGCTGAATCAGAATTTATACGGCTACTGTACATGCTTGACCAGTAGAGGGCACTGTGACACTGCTAATGCAGCCTTAGAGTTAATGAGACCAACAGAGGAAGAGTTAGACACTGGGGAGATACAGTGTAAAGCTAAATGGAAAGGAAAATTGTACAACCCGGACAGAGCGTGTGATTAAAGTTTATGAAGAGTTAATAGGCCTGCTTAATTCTACACCCCCCACAGAACACTACCTCTTTTAGAAGAGTCTAACGACGACGACGACTTGTCCTTTTTTTCCAATAACTCCTCCTCCAACTCCAGCACAACGACGTATGCTCGACCACTCCTCTTCAAAGGTAAATAACATTTATCATTACGTATTATTATATCATTTTTATTATTGTTTTTTCATTAATTATCCTCGTTTAATATTACTATTGCATCCAAACTCATATTTACATACATACGCATATATGTATATATGTATACACGTAGATGTAGTACCTATATCATTTGTAATATTACCTTTTCCCCGACTTAAGAACGATCGTCTGGAACCAATTGTGTTCGTTAGTTGGGGACTTAGTGTATAGCGCTTTTCCACCTCCAAGACGCACATTTACCTACTGATGACGCAGCATCAGGAGCAACTGCCCAAGGGCACTTCGACACGATCACAGGAGGGCGGATGATCAAACCCGCAACCTTCAGGTTGGGAGACGACCGCTCTACCACCTGAGCCATGCCGCCCCCAAACAGTTCATGTCACTTTGTTCCCTTCTCAGCATCAATCCAAGTTTCTGAGATTGGAATTACTTTGAAGGGTTCATTGAATTGACTCAAATATTGTCCGATTCAAGATTCAAGAGTTTTACTGTCATATGCACAGTAAAACAGGTAGTTCTGCTATGCAGTGAAATTCTTGTTCTGTTCATTCTCCCAAAAAAAGAAAGAAAAACACAAGAAAATGAATAAGAACATAAGAAACATAAATACCAATAAATTAAGCAACAACAACAGAAGAGACATGAATACAAACAAACAAACAAACAAATAAATAAATAAATAAATAAATAAATAAATAAAGTGCTATGAGTGCGTGTGTGTGTTGCGTGCGGCGTGTGCGAGTGCTTCGTTGAGAAGCCTGATGGCCTGTGGGTAAAAGCTGTTTGCCAGCCTTGTGGTCCTGGACTTCAAACTCCTGTAGCGTCTGCCTGACGGTAGGAGTGTGAATAATGAGTGTTGTGGATGTGTGCTGTCCTTGATGAGGTTGTTTGCTCTTCGAAATGTCTTGCAATGAGGGGAGGGCTGCCCCACCAATGCGCTGTGAGGTCTTGATCACCCGCTGGAGTGCCTTCCTATCTCGTGTCGTGATGTTGGTATAATTTGCATACATGCTACTGCTGTTTATGTGGATCATTTGTCAACTTACTGTCGATCTTAAAGTTGTTGCTCCTCCGTGTGGTAATAGCCGTTATTTCTGATATGAGATAACAAGTATTTTAAAGAAATAATTTACCCTGGAGCCTTTTATTTTTCTTTTCACTGTGGCCTTAATCTTAATTTTATTTTGAGAATACGCCATGGACCATTAAAAAACAAGCAATGGGCCTCAATTGGCCCCCAGGCCGCACTTTGGGCATCTCAGCTTTAACTGGTATAAGACCAATTCTCAGAAAAAAATAGTACAATAAACAGTAGTAGCCAGAATCCAATCTCCTGTTACCCCAGGACACTGTAGTCTTGTTGCTCATAAACCAAAACCTAATAAGGTGATCTACTGAGCTCTCCCTAAAATAGGAGAATATGCTCATCTGTGCAGATGGAAGCAGCCTCTGATTCAAACCTTCATTTAGTGGATGAAGTTTCTACCTTGTTTTGGACTTGCAGTGATGCTGTTGCCTTGGTAACCAGCATTGACAAGAGGTTTCGTGGGCAGCTGGAGTTTTTAATGTTACTGTTTGACATTCCACAATGAACAGGGGACCTTCAAGTGTTTACTTATTTGAATTCATGAGTCACTAAATTATCTATAGGTATGAATGTGAGTGTGAATGGTTGTTTGTCTATATGTGCCCTGCGATTGACTGACAGCCAGTTGAGGGTGTACCCCGCCTCTCGCCTGAAGTCAGCTGGGATAGGCTCCAGCATACCCGCGACTCGAGTGAGGATAAGCGACATAGAAAAATGACGGATGGATGGAATTCATGAGTCAAGCACTGTATTCATTGTAAACTGTCAGTATCATCCATGGTGAGATACACTTTTTTTTCCCTCAATGAATGACATTTGACCAGGGCTCACTCAGCCTGTGATGCAACCTTGGTCTTTACATTGCCGCTCACTTTTATTGAAAAGACAAAACAAAAAACAAACAAATAATTATACATTTTTAAATATCTCACCTATCGATTGCCTGACGACCAGTCCAGGGTGTACCCCGCCTCTCACTAGATGACAGTTGGGATAGGCTCCAGCATACCCGCAAAAATAGATAGGACAAGAGGTACAGAAAATGGTTGGAAATATAAAATTTGTCAACATAAATACACACAATCACGTATGCAAAGTGCATTACTGAGGTAATTAAGTAAGTAAGACCACAATATTAGATTGGTCATTATATACGTATGTGCATACTCTTGATTTTTGCCAGTCGGATTTGAAGTCATTCTTGAATTCTTATTTGCAGTTGTTTTAACCAACCGCTCGGGGACGCTGCCACACCGCAGAAACTATTGTGAACGTTTGCATTAAATTGTTAGAAATAAAGAAAATATCGACACCTAGACAATTCACATAGTTTCATGTTTAAACATGTGCACTACTGTATATCTTTTTCTGCTCGAATTATTCTGCTCGAAAGGCGGTGTTGTTAGTTTCGTTTATTAGACTCCATTTCCCATCATGCATGTGGGGTGAACCATTCCCCCTTCTGTGTACGACACTGTAGTTTCACTGAGAAGCATCTGGATCAACAGGCAGACAGCAGCAGGAGCTGTGGTGTCTCGGCGAAAATACTTTTTTTAACGGCCACTTTCTTTGAAAATTTTGTACTGTGGCAGTCAATTTCCTTTGACGTTGATGTACAGAACGTTGAACCCCTAAAACCGCTGATAAAGTGCTTCAGAACAATTTAAAAACACCCACCCAGTCACGTTTTTCCTGAACATCTGAAGCTTTTAGTAGGACAGGCGTGATCGCCAACGCCTTTCTGGACTCTCCTCACCCCTCCAGCTTCTCTCTTGCCACTTATGAGCTGCTAAAAAGGAACGCATACTACATTTTATAAAAAGTTTTTTGAGAGCCACCATGGGCTGCACAATCAGCGCCGAGGACAAAGCTGCAGTGGAGAGGAGCAAGATGATCGATAAAAACCTTCGAGAAGATCTAGAGAAGTCCTTGAGAGAAGTGAAGCTGCTTTTGCTCGGTAAGAATCGTTCACCATTCGGCAATTGAACGCACCACTTCTTCCCTGTGTCATATGTCGACGAGATTTTGACAGTGAGAGGTGCAATACTTTAAATCAAACCTTCAGTTATACGTTTATATACTAATATAAACACACGGCCGCAGATCACCCGGTCTCCCACCTGACAGCTTTTGGATTAATCCATCCATCTTCTATAACGCTTGTCCTCATTAGGGTTGAACTGGAGCCTATCCCAGGTGACTTCAGGCGAGGGGGTTCACTCACACTGGACTGGTCACCAGCCAATCGCAGGGCACATACGTATAGACAAACAACTATTCCCACTCACATTCACTGTTGAAATAAAAAGTAGAATAACATGCATATTTTTGAAATGTGGGAGGAAGCCTTTAGACCTTGTTTTTCAAGCGGTGAAGTTGGTTAAAGATTTTTTCACCTTCAAACTTTGACTATCGATCCATCCATTTTCTATACCGCTTGTCCTCATTGTGGTTCCGGGTGAGCTGGAGCCAGTCCCAGCTGACTTTGGGCGAGAGGTGGGGTACACCGTCACAGGACACATACCAACAACCATTCCCACTCACATTCACACCTACTGTATGTGCAATTTAGAGTCTACAAATAACATAACATGCATGTTTTGGGATGGGCAGGAAGCAGAAAACCCTTGCAACCACTTGGAGAACATGCAGACAAAATGTTCCAACTGAGATTCAAACTCTCGATCTCATTACTCTAAATTCAATAGAAAGATAATATTCCATCAAGTCCAAAAATGGCACGTTGGCTCACAGGACAATACGTTAATACACGTAATACACGTAATAAAGACAAGTCAAAAGAACAGTCAATTAATGTGATTGCTTCTCACGCAAGCTAATAAATGGAAGCCAATGTGCCTCATCGCCCAGGGCAGCAGAACCAGCTCACCCTGGCGGCCATCATGCAATGCAGAGGTGAATCAGGACTGTTTTTTTATGTTTATGCAGCATTAATATAAAGCCAGTGTATCATGGTAGGATACATTCAGTTATACGTGAGGAGCACAGACATGCTGAAGTGGGTTGGATGCCCCAGTTATTCACCCACTGTGCATTTGGCAGCATTTACTCCAAACAGAACCAGCTTTCCAAATAAACTAGAAGTGACCTCTTCACGGTTCCATGTGTTATTACAAGAGGCTGCCGTGTCAGTTTTTGTGAACTTCTGTCTGATGTCTGAAATCTGATGTCTGATGAAAGCGAATAAAAATGAAAGTTTGACCCCATCAATCACACTGACTTGAAATTTCACACACAGCTCACTATGTTCTACGAAACAACCACTGTAATTTTAGGGTGTTTAGCTGAATCGTCACAAAATTTGGTCCGCACCTTTAGGCCAGTGCTTCACAAATAGTGGGGCAGGCGCGGTGAACTGTCAGGGGAGGCATGAGAGGCAGGGAGGACTTTCAATATTAGTGCAGACCTACCAACATTTATGAATTTGTCGTAGTCAGCATGCAATTTGATTGGGGGGGGTTATTTTCTGTCCCCCATGACAGAAAATAACTGAGAACCATCAAGGCCATCTTTAGGCCATCAAGCAAAACGTTTTTGCAGAGGCAGAGGCGGGACTTCGCAACTAATTGCCCATAAGTCATTGATCATTTGTCTAATTATTAACTTAAAACTTTGAGGATGTCTGTATTAAATGTAGGCCAGCATGCCTTTCAAAGCATTTTGAGCACATCCCATAGGGGCCGCTACAAATGTCTTGTTAATTGTGTTTTGTGTTCAAACACAAAACACAATTTTATTGTTTTACAATTATAGTCTTACAATTCTAAATGCATATAAATGACGAATGAAAGGGATAAATGAATTGAAGACGTTCCCAAAGACACAATGTGGCAGCAAGATCAACCATCACAGTCTTCAATGAAAGTAAAAGTAACCTTAAATGTTCATTTATCCCTTTCGTTCATCAATCTGCATTTTAAATTGTTTTCTGCATGTAAAACTATAATTGTAAACCTGTAAAGATGTGTTTTATGTTAACATTGTTGGCATTGTGGAACGGATTAATTGGATTTCCATGATTTCTTATGGGAAAAATTGATTCAGCTAACATCTGTTTTGGTTAGAGTGTGACCCTCTGGAACGAACTAATGACGCTAATCGAAATTCCACTGTATTATATTGTTTGATTAGCAAGAATAATGATGTCACACTTGCATGAAAGACATTGCACGGGCTGTATAAAGTCATGATGTCTAATAAATGTTTCTACAACATTATGTTATTGCCAACATGGTGACAAACAAAACCTGGCAGGCACCAGGATCCAACTCAGTGCACACACTTAGTGCACCCAGACCTTAGGCTGGGCTTGCGGACTAAGCCGAGAGGAGATGCTTGCGGCAGCCTCATCTTAGGTTTCTGCGCTGCATTTGATCAGAAAATGGTGAAGTTAAACTGAAAGATGCGCCAGCATAAGTGAAATCAAAAAAGCGTGGACTCACTTTGGCTTTGGAGTGTCACGAAAAAAACAACACAAAAGCAGCACAATAAATCCACTTAATTCATACATCACCACGCTCGTGGAGAAAAAACATTGCCTAGGACCGGTATATATTTAGTTTGAATATCGATATACGATATATATATATCTCGATATTTTTTTCACAAAGTGAGTTTAGACAAAGTCAAAGCCAAATATGCGTGCAAAGTTGTTTTATTAAAATGTAAAAAATGTTATAGAAAATAGCCGCCAAAATAAAATAGTTCATTCGCTTTTCGAAATAAAATAGAAGAAATCAAATATAATCTCAGTCTTCTTTATAACAAACCTTTACAAAAACCCAGCAGCAACTCAAAAGTACTTTACTTTGAACAGTATTATTTTTTTAGGTAAACATTTTTACAAGACATAAGCATGTCCTTATTTCTTTAAAGATTTTGTGCCAGAACACCAACATGTCAACTGCATCAGGCTTAGCAACTGTCTGTCTGACTCTTTTTTACATTTGTGTACATTTTAAAGCTTGTCGTGTTAAATAATTGTAACTATGAAGCTGGCTGGACATCACAAGTCCATTGTTTTCAGCAGTTTTTTTTCCAGCATTGCAATGGGGACCGTATCTTTAGCAATGTGATAGAACACCGCTTTAGTAATAGCATACCACTTTGGACTTTTCCTTTCATGAGGAACGCAAGAGGAAAAAGAAGCAAGTTTTGTGGGGTTGTTTCAGCCCGCACCTTCACACCCTCGTACTGGAGTTTGTGCCAAGTTTTAAGCTGGTGAAAAAGACTTTAGTGCTTCCGCACTTGACAGTCACCGCAAAATTAGTGAGCCACTGCTTTTTCCTTTTGGGACCCGTTCCTCCTTCATGCTTGTTGACGACTGAGCGAGGCTTCCACTGCGCCCCTCCTGTCTCCTCCTTCATGTATGGATGTTGGCGGGGCAGGAGCCCGGGGCAGGAGTGGCGCGCTCACACACACAGTGCAGAGTGATGAGTGAGACCTCCGTCAAGAATTACAGAGAAAATCCTTACCGTAACTTATTGTACTTTCCAGTGTATAAGCTGCTACTTTTTTCTTAAACTTTGAACCCTCCGGCTTATACAGCGGTGTGGCTAATTTATGGCTAAGTTCTAACCTTGTGACATCTCCTTTACTTCAGAACTACTACTAATCGTTTAAATAATGTGCCGCTCCCGAGTCAGTGAGGAAACGGTAGCTCTTTCTTTGGGTGGAGCCAATCACAAGCTATCAGTGAACCCATGACGAGCTAGTCAACCCATTGGAAATCGCAGGAGGTCATTACTCAAAGTAACAATCTGACTCACGGTGTCATCATACAAACAACACTAAACTCATCACACGGCAACTTAACACTCAAAAGGTAGTTCGGAAATATAAAATAAAAGTACGAATACGAGTACTCTGGCTCCCTCTGGCGGACAGAGGCAACAATGCAGCACCATCCAGCCATCCATCCATTGTCCTCGAATGAAATGCTTAGCTCAGACAAAATGTATTATGGGAAAATGTTAAAATTAACACCTTTTGACTTTTAAATTGCTGTGTGATGAGTAGGGATGGGGGAACTCATTGATTCTTAGATGCATCGTGATGTGGACATTATTAATCGATTCATTAATGTTAATAATCAATGTTGACGGAACAAAAAAAATTGAAAGATGGAAAGCGGAACTGCAGCCCGGACAATTTATGGTGGTGTACTTAAAACCGCTGGATTTAAAGCGAGCGTCTGGAAGCACTTTGGCTTTCACCTACTTGAAGTTAAAAATTTGCTAGACAAGAGCCAGGCAATATGCAAGCTTTTTCATGCAAGTTTAAAATATTTTGGGAACACGACAAACATGAGAAACCACATAGCACGTTTCCCTCCGAATGAGGAGGTAAAACAACCAGCTAAACTTACTGGCAACCAGAGAACCATCGAGCAGGTGATAACTAATTTTCCACCCAACTCGGAAAAGGCAAAGTGAATCACAAAGTCAAAGGGCAATCAGAAAAAAACACCTTTTATTTGCAGCTCCTGTCCTGTGCCTGGCTGAGCGAGCCATGTCTAATAACAGCTGTTCGAAATCACTGCATAATAACGCTTCACGGCATTGTAATGTTTGAAATAGTAATTAATTAGATTACCCGTTACTAGAAAACAATAACGGTGTTAGTTATGCCGGCTAAACAAAGGCTAAACAAGATTGATGGGTAAATAAGCAGGCAAGCAGGCGTAAATAAGAAGGATGATAAGCTTAGATAGGTAGGTAATGTAGCTTGGTTGATATTCTCTGTGTACATTCCAAAAACATTTGTAGTTGTGCTTCGTGTTGCTTTATACGTATTCAGTGACAACAGACCCAGCTTACGTCAACGTTCTGGAGGACAACCTCTGTAACATGGCCTCCTGTAATTTGACTAGATGGGAACATTTTACTAGTGTCTATACGATTATGACATTCACATGCATGACGCTGAGTGTACATATTACATGAGTCATACATTCTCGGTAGTTACCATGAAGTGAAACCATGCTTTCTCTCTTAAACACTCTACCACTCTACTCTTAAACACAGTAGATTTATCGTAAATTCTGATGGTAATCTCTACAGCATGATAATCAAGTTGAACATCTTAGGGGTTTCATGCTTAGTTGCCTGTTGGTTCTTCATGACTTCATGATCAAGGAAATATGTTTACCACATGGAAGGTGGTTTGCTGTTTCACATTTTATCTTGCATGTTTGCTGTGCTTTTTCTTGACCTTTGATCTGTAGGATATAGTACAGCAAAACAGTTACTTCAAAGTTTACTCCTTGCCGATTTAGCTCTATTCAGTCACAACTGGGCTCTTGTATTTTAGTATAATGACAATCCAACCTCAAATTGCTTACGACCTAAGTCAGACATGGGCAAACTGCGACCCATTAATCAGATTTTTCCTTTTCGGCAATAGGATATGCAATGCTATTTTTAAATTTCCTAAGTCTTGAACTGTCACAATTATTGTAATGGTTTCTGAAGCAAAACTCCGCACTTCCTCGTGATATACGGGTCATTATGGTAATCATAGGGACTGCATCACAGCAGCTCTAGGAAGACGAGGCTTTAATAGAAAGCAGAGTGGGTGCGGAACTTGGTACAAAGCAGCTTGAGTCTGTGTGAGGGAGAGGGTTAGAGAAGCCACCTTTTTCAGACAAGCTTTTTCTGCAGAAAAGTAATATTTTCTGGGTGTTTTTTTGTGTGTTTCACTGTGTTGTCTGTCGCTTTTTTGCTGTCTTTTTGCTTGATGAACATGTCAAGGAGGTCGTCTGGGAAGTAAACAAGGACGTACACATAGTCTTTGATGTTCAATGTTTTAAAGTTCATAGTTCGTATTGTAAATCCCACATCCTTTATTTATGTACATTCTGGATGTCTTACTTCAGTAAAAACCTGTAAAATTCAATTCAGTTTTTTAGGTTGTCTGTCATAAATTAATAACACTTTTAGCAAAGCATACTACAGATCCAGAAGATATAAATGATATTTTATTTGGAAAACACCAACATCAAGATTCTTTGGCTTTATCTTCCAAGTATCCTCCTTCATCTTACCCCAGACATTCTCAATAACGCTCATGCCTGGTGATTGGGTTGGCCAATCCTGGGGCATCTTGACCTTCTTCGCTCTCAGGAACTTTGATGTGGGAGCTGAAGTATGAGAAGTCAGGCTGTTGATGTTGCCATCCGCTCTGCAGATCTCTTGCACAGCTCCATGAGCTCCATATTGGTCGTAACCCCAAACCACGATTGTCTCTCCACCAAACTCGACTGTTTTGGTTCCAGTAGGTCTCCTGCAAGATTTGTGGCGATTGGGATGTAGTTCATTGGATGATTCATCAGAAAATCAACCTTCTGCCACTTTTCCAATGTCCATCCTTTCTGCAAGCTGTGGGTCTTACACTTTTTTTTGTTTGCTGTCTTGCATTACATTCCAAATCTCAAGAGATGGCAAAATATTCAGCAGGCTGGCACTCCTTCTCATATTTCAGCCTCTACATTAAAGTTCCTGAAAGCGAAGAAGGTCAAGGTGCTCCAAGATTGGCCAGACCAGTCACCAGGCATGAGCATAATTGCGCATGCCTGTGGTAAGGATGCTTGGAAGATGAAATCAATGAATCTTGATGAGCTCTGAGGGTCCTGCAAGACTGTTTTCTTTGCCATTCCAGATGATTTAATCAATAAATTGTCTGATTGTCTGAGTCATTGCTGATATATGGATGCAGTCCTCCAGGCTCATGTTAATTATCATGGCACCTTAACTTTATATTCTGATGTTATTGTGGCATGGTTGTGTTTTCAAAATATAATTTTTATCTTCTGGATCAAGAGTATGCTTTGCATTACTGCATGCTAAGTGTTAGAATTTATGACAGACCACCTGAAAAAACAGAATTGAATTTTACAGATTTTTACTGAATAAGACACCTAGAATGTACATACATAAAGATGTGGTATTTACAATATGAACTTTGAACATTATTGAGCATATCTAAGGTTAGATGAGTGAGGAGGCTTGGAAGATGAAACCAAAGAATCTGAGAGTAATGTAAGACTGCTTTCTTGTCTCTGCCATTCCAGATGATTTCATCAATAAGTTGTTTGAGTCATTGCCGACCTGCAATGTCTCAATGCATGCGGGCCTCAAGCTCATGGGAGCCATACACTATATTAATTCTTCCTAACAAGGCCCCATGACTGCTGATGTTATTATAGCCAGTTTGTGTTTTCAAAATAAAATATAAATTCTAATAGGTGTGTCACAAGGCACTCAGTTTTATGAGACGAGACTATACCCGAGATCGGGTCTACAAGAACGAGACGAGACAAGACTTTAACATTACTTTTAAGAAAAGTACAACAGAAAAATATAAAAAAATATATCACAATATATGGCAATCTACTAATTTCATTTCTACTACGTTATACATTTCTGCACTGCACTCTGTGTGTGTGCTTCTGGGCTCCCCTCCACCCACTGTGACAAAGAGATGGTATGACTGAGAAAAGTGCTCACTCTGTTCATGCCGTTGCTCTATGAAACAAACGTGCCAAAGTGCTGAAACCAATGCACAGAGTGAGTCCTCGTCCTGCCTGTTTGGATACAAGAGACAAAGAAAACAGACACGCATGCACATGGCAATATATTGAGGCCAGCTAAATTATCAAGTTCATTTTCACTTATTGTGTGATTAATCAATTCATTTATTGTCATCCCAGGCCTAGTGCCCACAAGACATTTTTTTCTGAACAAGAAATCTCATGTTTTAATCTCACGAGATCTTGTGACCCCCACCCCTAATTTCTACATTATTGTTTGCATATGACAGTACTTCTGTCAAAGGACAGTCTGACATTTCTGGCGTAATTAGATGGTACAACTCAATGAAAGCATAATCTAGAGACTTTTGCCAGTCATATAAGCCATCTCTGATTCCAAATGATCAACAAAAAGTAAAATTGTTATTTATTCTTTCTACAACTTGGACAAGTGAAAAGCCTGCTGTCAATGACTGTTTCGCACCCGAATCGTGGTTGCTGAGAAGCCGAAAATAAAGAAACGGAACTTCACCGAAACTGAGGTGGAAATTTTAGTCGGAGATCTGGAGGCCCATAAGAACATATTATTTGGAGGACACAGCAGTGGCATAACAAGAGGAAGATGAGCGAGTCTGCGCGTCAGTGGAACGGGGCACTCTGTGGTAAAGCTAAAAAAAAAAAAAAGAAGTGGTCGGATATCAAGGTACACATTTCCATTTTTTGTGAGCATGTTTCTACATTTTTTCTAACTGATACCACATTTTTGATGAACATAAGCTTAGCAAAATCTGTTTAATTTAAAGGTGGAGGCAAAGACTCAAAACGGGGATGAAGTTATGTTGAAAATTAATTGCTGTAATTCCAGACAGATAGTTTAAAAATATTTAACTTAATGATGACATTAACACCATAAATAAATGTAAATAAATGTTGCTATTGATGACATACTTGACATATGCAACAAAAATACATTGTGAAATGGAGCACTAAGGACATATTAGCTCTGTAAACTTAAATGACAACCTGATGTTTGCTGTAATTAATATTGATCGAACACATTATATCATCATGATTATAAAATAAAATTATGATGTATTGAAGCGCTGCATTGTTTTTTTCTTATATCTTTCAGTCCGAATACTATACGCTTGTGCATAATGGTGTTTATGATAAATGTCAAATGATATTCATCAGTGTGATGTCAAATAACAGCACTTTCCACAAGTGTTCTAAGTCAATATGGCGTGATGTTTTCATGCAATGGTGGATAAATCTTTTTAGGCTTCCATTGCATGTGATTTCAATTCACCACTTAAAATGTGCGTTGCCTTTTTGCCATGTCTCCAAAAGATGAGTAGGCCAACTACAAAGATGGCGTAGCGGTGCACACATTCTCACATCAAATTGTGTTTTTATAGGTACCATAGTTGGTGTGGAAAACGGCGTACGCAACGTTTCGGCCCCATTTTCTGCGTACGCAAGCTTTATAAGTAAGGCCCCTGATTGTTTTTCCCAGCCACATAACACACATTGTCCAGCCATTTGTTGCTAGGCAGGTTTCATTGGCCTCAATCATAACTGCCCCCATAGGTCAATTTAAAAAATAGCAAATGCCAATCAGGCCGACAGGAAGAGGAAGTCAGACAGACTTACACTAGTGAAATTACTCCAAAAGCCCCACTATATATACACTTAAGATCAAAACCTTAAGACCAGTTGAAAAATTGTTAGAATTTGCATTTTGCACATTTGGATCTTAATGAGGTTTTAAGTAGAGCTACAATATGCAAAAGCAAGAAGGGAGAGTGACACAAAAAACATTTGGAACTTGAAATTTAAAGAAAAACAAAAAAAAATGAAATAGGCTGTTTATCAGCTGATCAAAAGTTTAAGACCACAGGCTATAAAAGCTAAAATCTGCTCAAAACTTGCATTTTCTGTCAGGCATTCACACTGTCATGCCCTGCTGATGGCTAAAGCTAAGAGGCTTTCTCTTTTTAAACGTGGTCGGATTGTTGAGCTGCATAAGCAAGGCCTCCTGCAGCGTGCCATTGCTGCTGAGGTTGGGCGCAGTAAGACAGTCATTCTACATTTTTTGAAAGATCCTGAGCATTATGGAACAAAAAAGTCAAGTGGTAGACCCAATATATGTTTATTTATTTATTTATTTATTTTATTAAAAAACACAACTCTGTTCTGTATCATACAGTTCACTATATTAAAAAACAAACACTATTTCCTGTAGTAGTAAAGAATAGTTTAATAGTAGTTTAATAGTTTAGTTTTTGGCTTCACATGCTCTGCCTACAGATGAGTGAGTTGTAAATGAAGTTCATGGTATGGTGCATGTGCTATTGGTAACATAGTAGTTCACATAGATGACTTTTATATTTTATTTATTAAACCCCTGTTATCATTACAATTTAGAATAGTGTTGGTGTCAATCAATAATAGTTGGAGCCTTATGTCTATTGATTTTTTGCAGTAAGTTGGATTACATTACGTTATAGTACATTCTCAACGGATTGAATCGATCGCAACTGGACTGTTCAGGTTGCCTTAGAAGACAGCCTCTTATCTGAGCAGGCTTCATCAGTTCACGCCCACGAGTAGATAGGGCATATCTAGTTTCCTATATAGTCGATCGATTCAATGCTCTGAGAAAGTATATTAAAGAGGACTTCTGATCCCTGGAGAATTAGAAATAAGGAATATTATTATTATTATTTTACTGACACTGATATTCAATTACATCCTGCACAGGTTTATACATATGCATTTTGTCAAAGCAAACTGATGTGTTTTAGGATTTTTTTTTTAATCCCTCCAGTGCAAGAATAATGTTAGGTCAGCCAGATGCATCCTGTGTGGCTGAATGTTGATGAAATTCTGTAAAAGTCCTCTATGGGAAGTGCATCTCCCACCCATTGTTGCAACATTTCTGATGTGTAAATCATTTGTGTAAACCGCCAAATTTTGCTTCTCCAGTGGAGTCGTAGTAAAAAATAAAAAAAAATGAAAGGTACTGTTTGCTTGAGTGGTTTCTCTCTGTCCTTATATTATGATCCTTAAGTTTGCTTAGTGCAACATAAGATCATTTTGACAATGTGCTCATTCATCCAAATTGCTGACTGGTACACCAGAGAAAGAGAGAGAGCATCACCACAGTGTGCAACTGCTTAGCACAATGTGACTGTGCACAACAAATCACACTTCACTCAAATGACAAATTGCACAAACAGCCATATTTGAAACAAGCCCACATTATTTTCAAATGTAAAAAATTCTCTTATTTCAATTAAAAATTCTGCCAATGGTGTAAGAAAAAATATCTGCAGAAGAATTGGCTAGATATGCTTTTTTAGATTATTTTTCTCATGGGAAAATTGCTAGACAAGATAATTTGTCTTTTTTGGAAAATAATTAGAAACTGTTGTTAAAATGGAACATTTTTACTTTCTTAAAGGGGAGCTATTATACTAATTTTCGGGCGTTTGTATTGAGTTCTGGACTCCTATAGAGCAGCTACACACGATAACCCGCACAGAAAGCTTTCTAGATCTTCCAGACTTTGCACTTCTTCCTTAGTGTTTCCTTGGGTTTCTTGCCTCCCGCCCAAACGGTCTGTGTAATTTACTCCACCCCCGGCCCGCCTCCGGGTACGCCTCCTGGGGAGCCCACTCCGCTGTGATTGATCACATTCCGAAGTGCTCCCGAGGACTTCCGGACAGCTGACGATTACTTACACAAAATAAACACAGTTAGAACACTGATAAATTGTCACTTGCAGCTTGCTGACTCTTCAACACGACCAAGTAACGTTGGAAAGGCGTCGGACTTCAGCAACAGTTTGGCAGATAGTCCAGCTTCGTGTTGGCCCATGTTCACAAAATAGTCCCGTGTGAAGTGCCGCAGATGAGCATATTTTTCTCTAGCTGGCCGGGAATCAGCAACTCCAACTACTTCTGCCTGATGCTTGCCTCTTTAGGCACACCCGAACAAACATTTCCTGGGAGCCATTGCTTGACGTGCTAACACAGTGAACAGAGCGAAGCAGAGCGGGGCTACTGGGCATGCCCATATAAGGAAGTCTGGGTTGCTTTGATGTCAGTGGAACTCAGTGTTAAGAAAAAACTCTGTAAAACACAGCCTGCAGAGCCATCCAAAACTGCTTTCAGGGCTCACTTCCAAATGCGCAAACCTCATTTATCTGACGTGTTGGCATCGTTTAACACGAGAATTCAACATTGTAACAACATTTAGAGGTCAGAAAAGAAGAAAAGCATAGTAGGTCCCCTTTAAAGTGCAGTTTTTGCAGTGTATTTCAGCACTTTAGCGGAAGGTTTGATGCATACATTGTACACATCGCATGAAGGTTCAGAGGCCATAATGTTTTATGACTTCATCTATTTTCTGTCCCTTTTATACAGGTGCTGGAGAATCTGGGAAAAGCACACTAGTCAAGCAGATGAAGTAAGCATGGAAGAGTTGATACCATTTTTGTTTTGAGCCCTGTTGTCAGTGGTCACAAACAAGGTTTATCTATGTGGAAATGAGAGTGGGAGACACATTTTGATACACCCGGGTACACTTGGGCAGAGCAAAAAAACCCCCATTTTGCACAACATGTGAAACAAAGGCCACAGAGGCCAGTCATAGCCTGGCAAGACATGAATAGACTCTCCCGTTTCCCACATTAGACATGCTGCATGCTCACTGGAGCTCAAATTCCAGCTCTATTGACAGCATTGCAGGAAATGTTGCAGATCACTAACGTGTCCCACATTAGTGCAAGCATTCGGTCACAGTTTTAAATATTTAAATGACCTCTGAAAACGTGTTGGGATTTGTTTTTTATGTGCTAGAATCATTCACGAAGATGGCTACTCAGAGGAGGAATGCAGTCAGTACAAAGTGGTGGTCTACAGCAACACCATCCAGTCCATCATGGCCATCATCCGGGCCATGGGACGCTTAAAGATAGAGTTTGGAGATGAGGCCCGCGCGGTAAGATAACAATACTGAGATACTTAACACGTCAATTTCAAGAACCCTATGTGACAGAAAGGTTTCTTTCCAGGATGATGCCCGCCAGCTCTTTGTGCTGGCCAGTTCAGCTGAGGAAGGTGCAATGTCGGCAGAGCTCAGCGGTGTGATCCAGCGGCTCTGGGGCGACAGCGGCGTTCAAGCCTGCTTTGACCGATCACGAGAGTATCAGCTCAACGACTCTGCTGCATAGTGAGAAGTCACTCTGATTTTTACTGGCTTCAGCTGAGCTCTACTCTCACCTCTTATGCTTTAGCCACATGACACAGAAAGCTGAAATGAAACAGCAACCACAAAATATGTCAGTATTACACAAATGCATCTGACTGTTGTATTGGCTAATCTCAACCATCAATTTGTTTCATACTTTCTTTATTGCACAAGGAGCCACATGCATTTCTTGAATGCTAGTCTTGTTCTGTGCTCTGTAGCTGTAAAGTTTTATCTTTCATCTCATCGCCCTTTAATAAGAGTAGTGTTCCACTCAGAGCCCAAAGGAGGCAAGATGTGTCTTGTTTTTTAAAGGTCGCTGTGTGAGCTTGTTGCTCACTTCATTGCATTCCTGAGTAAGAAGAGAGGCAGGCAGAGCAGCACCTGAAGCCATTGAAATATTTCTTAAAAATGTATTGTGTAAATGCAGCGGTGAGCATTACTTTTAGCATTAGGCTAGGGTTGTCAAAAATAACGTGTTAACGGCAGTAACTAATATATTTAATTAATTGTGTAAAAATGTTTTGCGGGATTAACGTATGCACATCAAAGCCACACTATTATGGCAAACAGAGGCACAGTGTCGAGCTCCCACACAGTCTGACACTGTATATAGGTTGGTATATAAGTTTATTCTGACATCATCACATCAACAGCAGCGCGGTTCCCACACCATTTATGTATGCCCAACTCACAAACACGTCTCTCTGTCCATCCTCGGAACAACACTTCCTCCGTTTTATCACACTCGTGGTAGGTGCATTTATGGGCACTCCCAACTCCGAACATCACAACAACATCTTTAATATGCGTCGAAATGAACGGAAAGACAAAACAATAAGTGGATATTCTTCTCAGCATTCAAAAATGCTTGGAAATCACAGAAATTACACTCATATGTGAATACATATGTGAATTCAACTTAAATAAATTATGTGGTGTGGTGTCTTTGAAGGCAACCCCGCATACAGTTAAAGTTGGATTCAAATTCTGCAACTATTAAAGAGAAAGTGTTTAGATTTTCAGACTTGTGTTATCTTGTAGTTTGATTTCAAGTGTCAGTTCATTTGGGGCTGTTAATACATACAAATAAATATGGTTATGTTCTGTCATTTATCTTTCTCTTAGTAAAATAAAACATAACATAACATAATTGCAGTGGTGGTTAATCATGATTAATGATTACAAAACTGTGATTAATCTGATTACAAATTTTAATCATTTGACAGCCCAAGTTTCTTAGCCCAAACGGTTCATGATTTCGAATTATTGGGATTTATTTCAGCAAATAGATCATGGACATTAAAGCAGCTTACCTTCCAGTCCAATTTTTCTGTCAACCCATGCTGTTTTTTTTTTTTTTTTTCAATTTAATGTCAAACAAATATCCATAGATCAAACCACCTTGCTGCATGACGTCAAGCAAAGCTGCGAAATCTATTGTGAAACCTCTGCATGTCTTGTGAGAATGCATGAAAAGGATTAACTCCATGTGTGCGTTTAAAAAAATATATTTTGTGATGCCACTACACAAGGACTCATCGAATTTATGCGACATAATAAAGTCTCTTTCCTGGCTTCTTCAGCGTCTATAAATCAACATCAATAATCAAAGAGGAACAAACTGTGAAGTCTACTCCCTATTCACATTTGTCACATGCGCGTCCCTTTTATGTTTGAATAAATTAAAAATAATGGATGGATGGATAGTAAAAAAAAAAGTGCGGCATGAAGTTTTTAATGCGAGGCAACTCCGAGCGCGTCACTCATCATCAGTTTCTTGCTCTGATATTTACTATACCGCAGTTAACATCTTTTTACACTTATATGACAGTTGAGAATGTTATGCTACTTGAATATTGCATGTACAGTTCAGAAAGGTTTTATAATGGTGACAGCTTGACATTGGAAGAGATTACTGTCTTTCAATGTCAATTACTGTACATCGCAAGTTGAGAAGCTTCTTGAAACGTGTTGAACCTCTGAGTTCCACTGTATACAATGACCAAAGTTCCAGAGCAAGTAAAAACAAAGCAATGTGAGACCCATTAGGCATTAAGTCACTTTTTCTGTTGTAACAGTTAGAAGGGGAAGAAGTCAGGGTGAAGGACATGCATTTTGTTTTGAAAACAGAGGCTCGTGGCTCTCTATGCACTGTACCAGAGGAGGTTATCTGTTTTTACTGAACTCATAAAGAGCCAGTGTTTATCAGCCACCAAAACATGAGCCCATATTTAGCAACCAGTCCGTTGTCTCTGCAGACAATCTAACGTGTTGTAGGGTGTGATTGAATTTGATGATTTGGCACACAGTAAAACAGTAGTGATATAACCTTAATATACACAACTGTCCAGTCAGCCAGTTCATCTCTTGATACAGTTGCATAATACTGGTGGAGCAGTCTGGACACCTCTCAAGTTGTTTTAGCACTAGCATCTATGATAACATTTCAGTTCGGAGTTGTGTGTACAGTGGTTGTCCAAACTTTGCTGCACACTAAATCGTTTAGACAATATTTATCTGAAGACACTGTGTTGTAACACCAAAGTGTTATGTTAGTGTTCAGCTTGTACATTCATTGCCTTTATGTTTTTAGCCTCTGTCAGTTAACAAATGCATGTGACATTTTACAAATACAGGCAGAGCGCTCAAGCCATAAAATAAATGAGTTATTTCCGATTCGAATCAGAATTTTTTTTTTTGTGCTGCAGCTATCTGAACGACTTTGACAGACTCTGTCAGCCCAACTACATCCCGACCCAGCAGGACGTACTGCGGACACGTGTCAAAACCACGGGAATTGTGGAAACTCACTTCACCTTCAAAGATCTCTACTTCAAGTTAGTAAAACCTGCACACTGGACCACAGATGGGAAAAGAATATTCTTAAATAACCAAACTTGGATTATGGCAGCTTTGAGATTTGCTTTTTACAGATAAACATGAGCGTCTGGAGCCTCCAAAGAGCTCACAGGGAAATACTGTATAAAGTCAGCGCTACCTCTTGAAGACAATAAATGATACTGCATTTAGTGAAACACATGAAATGAAATAACACCCCATACACTTTTACGCTCATATAACCAAATATACTAAACATACTGTACTGTACTGTATTGTAATAGTAAATATGACAGAAATTAGTCATAAACAAGATTGAAGCCAGTGGAGTTTACATAAAAGTTCTCAGAAATCACTCATTCACAAGAGCAAAGGTACTTTCCTCTGTTTAACAACAATGTAGCAATCACATGTGAGAGACGCAACATGTGGGTGGATGTTGCATGAGGGTGAGCCAATCAGTGCCCAGGATACTGAACAATAACTTCCTGTACTGTATAGTACGTGTTCCCAGGCCTTGTATTATTCTTTATTTCATAATTGTTATGCTTGAAAATGCTTTATTTTGGCCAAGAATACATAGACTTTGCTTAAATATGCATATTTTAGACTAATAGCTGTAGTCAACCATGAAACACCAATCATTAATTAATCATTCATTAATTCCTGAAAACGTCATATAGTGAGGGAGTGATAATCGAACCGTCATATTGCGAGGGATTACTATATATATATTTTTTAACTTTTTAGTTTTGCTTTCTGTGTGTCCAGAATGTTTGACGTTGGAGGTCAACGCTCAGAGAGGAAGAAGTGGATTCATTGCTTCGAGGAAGTCACAGCCATCATTTTCTGTGTGGCTCTCAATGACTATGATCTGGTCTTGGCTGAGGATGAGGAGATGGTTTGTTGTTAGTTTTTCTTCCATGTAGGGCTGTCGCAAGATCTCGCGATATTAAAACATGACAAGATTTCTTGTTGAATAAAAAAAGGTCTCATGGGCACAAGGCCTGGGACAATAATAAATAATGAATTACTCACACAATAAATGAAAATAAACTCGATAATTTTGCCGGCCTCAATATATTGGCATGTGCATCCGTGTCTGTTTTCCTCGTCTCTCGCCTCCAAACAGGTTCACTCTTTGCATTGATTTCAGCACCTTTCAGCATGATTGTTCCATAGAACATCAGCATGAACGGAGTGAGCACCTTTTGTCAGTCATACAGTTTCTTTGTCTCAGTGGGTGGAGGCTGGGCCGGTAGCATACACGCAGAGTGCAGATGAGTGTAATGTCGTACAAATTAAATTAGGAGATTGCAATATATTGTCATTTATTTTTTAGATTTTTTCATTGTACTTTTCTTAAAATTATGGTTAAAATCTCGTTTTGTTTCATTTTCACAGACCCAATCTCGTGTATCGTCTCGTTTCGTGAACAGAGTGTCTTCCTTCTTTTTGTATGTATGTACAACTGATATGTAAGAAACAATTCACTGTGTCTTTGTCTCTCTCTCTCGCTCTCTCCTCAGAACCGCATGCATGAGAGCATGAAGCTGTTTGACTCCATATGCAACAACAAGTGGTTTACAAGCACCTCCATCATCCTCTTCCTCAACAAGAAGGATCTGTTTGAGGAGAAGATTGTCAGGAGCCCACTTAAAATCTGCTATCCAGAGTACAACGGTAAGACAAAAAGCAGCTGCAGGTTTAACTATAATGATATTATGATGGCAAACATCCATTCATTTCACAGCTGACAAAGTCCTGACTTTGAGTGTTGAATAATATGAATATGTTCTTAAACATCACTGAGATGTCTGTCTCTTGCACATGAAGGTTTGTTATAAGATCCAAATATTAAATCTCTGTTATTTAATTTCTGTATGTGCCTGACATTCGATGGGTGTGAAGTTCCTCCTATTGATCATGTTGATATTACATGATCGAGACAGCAAAACAAACTGCAGTGTAACACAGCTGCTAGGGAAGAGCGAGTACACCACTATCTGTGTCTGTATCTGTGTCTGTATCTGTATCTGTTCACCCGTCTTATTATTACTCAGAGTGGGCGGGAAATAAACCAGAAGTGGGCGTGATTTAACCGGAAATTGGTGGGGGCTTAAATCAGTACATTATTTTAAGTCTGAAATTGACATGGATTGATCAGAAGTTACTATATTTATTATTATAGCATATATTTATTATATTTATTATTTATTTGAAAACTATTTACAGAACAGCCTCAAAATTGAGATTCAAATTTTGTTTTTGATCACAAAAGTAAAAGAACCACTAACAGAACATATATTTTAGGACGTTTTTTAATGATCTGTGTGAAGTTGGTGATTCATGCAAACATCCAGTGGTGGCAGACAGGGAAATAATCGGTCAGCCTTATTTTTCTATTTAAGATTTTTAGACTTATAATAAAAATAAATGTTTTTCTTTTTCCAAACAGTGGTACAACACGGCTATTTAAACAGTGCAGAACAGTACATGGCTAGTTAAACAGTGCCGAATAGTGACCTACATTGTAACATAGATAACAGTAACCTACCGGAAAAGCCATTCATCGCCTCTTGGGAACTAAAACCACAAAAGTCTTCCTCTTCCGTGTCAGAATTGAACAGCGTCATAATTCATTTGTCACACACGTCGGTCTCTCTCTCTCTCTCTCTTTCGGTGTGCTCTCGGTGTCCTCCTCTTCATCTGGCAGGAGTCCAGCCGAAACCTGCTGATAGTGTTTTTGCTGCTCCACACTGTAAGGATCCACCAACAACTTGTGCAAAAATTCTTTTTTTTTGTTTTGGTAAAGGTGAGAACTTGTATGAGGAGGCAGCGCTGTACATCCAGGGCCAGTTTGAAGACCTGAATAAACAAAAGGCCAACAAGGAGATCTACACCCACTTCACTTGTGCCACAGACACCCAGAATGTGCAGTTTGTGTTTGATGCTGTCACCGATGTCATCATCAAAATCAACCTGACGGATATCGGGCTGTACTAAAGCCATAGGCCCTGAAGGTCAGCTAATTAGTCCTCTTTGGTTATGTGGCTTATGTGGGTGATTTATGTGAAAATGAATGCTGGGATGCCTAAAAATAATAACTTTACTTTTAAGGATTTCCTTTTCACAACCAACTCTTGTTATATGGAACAGCCATGAGCATTACATCAGGCCTAATAAGCAGATAACAGGATGTGAAACTAATAATATCACAGTTGGGTGTTAGAACGTTGGAGATGAAGCAGACTGGAAAAATCACAGGCAGGCAAGCAGGGAACTAAATATTTTTTATTTAAATGTTAACAAAGGAGACATAGAAACATAACAATAAAATGAATCAAGCCAGGACAGCGCGCAAAGTGGAGCAGAAACAGAGAATACTGCTGAGCTACAAGTGGCAGGAACGAGCTATGCTTGCTCCTGCAATGAGAACAGGGCAGGCCTGACATGACTGCGTGAAACTATTCAGACTAGACCAGGAAATACGACCAAGAAGTATGTCATGTGTACTAGTGATGGGAATTCCGTCTATTTTCAGAGAAACTGTTGTTAAGACTCTGCTTACTAAAATGTATTTTGGCTCCCAAGTTGTTCCTCAGAATTTTAAATGAATTTGTTACCAACAATGTGTTAAAGTGGTGTGTAAAATTAATAATACACAAAACATAAGTATGAAATTATTTATTTTTTATATGGATTATGATCTAGTTTATTAAACTCAACAGGGAACAGAGTGCTGGTGTTTTTCTGGTTCTTATGTGTGAATTTGGTCCACGACTTGATGCTGTAATGTGACCTCTCACAACAAATGCGGTGCCCTATCATGAGTGCAAAACGTTAATTAAAAGACTGGATAAACAGTATTTATCTATATTTAATGGTCATGCTTTATTAGATGATCTGTTCTACATGAAATGTGGGGTCTGATACTGTATGGTGATTTTTCTCGACATTAAGTAAAGGGTTTGTTAATGGACTAATGGACTATAATGTAGTGGAAATGTCATCAGCCATCTTTTTTATTCACTCAGGTGTTCAGATGTTCTCGGTGGTAGTTTCTTACTTACCAGCAGTATGCAGTGCGGTGTTACATTCTGTATCTCAACCTTCCAGTCATTCCGTTTGTTGAATTGTTGTCATTATCTAACATGTTAGCCGCCTTTCTTCTCGCAACTCAGTATGACGGTTAGTCATAGAGCAATTTCCTCTGTATGTGTGTGTGTGTGTGTGTGTATATATATGTGTGTGTGTGTATATATATATATATATATATATATATATATATATATATAATGTGTGTGTGTATATATATGTATATACACACACTGTATGTATATATATATATATATATATATATATATATATATATATATATGTGTGTGTGTGTATATATAGTCAAACCTGTCTTAGCGGCCACCTTTATAGAACGGCCACCTGCCTATAGCAGCCACATGTTATAGACCCTGTGCAGTCACCTGTCCAACGCGGCCAGCGGCCACCCATTTTGTCTCCCTTGCTCAATATCTGACTGCATATAGCGGCCAAATTACCGACTCAAGTAGAAGCTTCATGCACGAAAAAGTTTCGTTTTTCAATCAATGAAGCTGTCGTGTGTAGACTTTAATTACCGAGTCCTAGCTCAGTCACAATCATTCACAAGATCCACACAAACTGTCAGTTGTTCCACATAAAAAAGCCGTCTTCTTTTGAGCTTGCTATTTCCTGGTCAAACATGTAACTTTAAGAGCATTTGCACCAAAACATTACCGCAAATTAGGCTGGGAACAGGACGTGCTCCCAGCGACTCCACAATAAAAAAAAAAACATACGCTAGCATGCATGCGGCAGCGGGTCCAAAACTGAGTTCGGTTGTACTTAATTGAAGTATTTTAGAATGTACTCACGTTATTTTTCATCAATCCTCATCCACAAATCCATCAAAGTCCTCATCTTCTGTATTCGACACAAAAAAAGCCGTCTTCTTTTCCGTTCGCTACTAGTCTGTTAACTTGTCAGTGTTATTCAGCTCCGAAGCAAAGAAGGAAACTTCTCCTGTTGCTTCTGCCAACTTTATTTATTGAACGCGGCCACCAGACAGCAGCTCAGAACACACACACATCTCTCAGCATTGTCTCTCCTTCCTGCTTGCCCACAAGGCAAAGTTTAAACAAGCCCCACTACATAGCTGTCCAGCCAATGCCTGTAACAAGTGACACCGTTTATTTCCTGGTGTGCACTGGTCAATACTGTAATGCCGCTTGTTGTGGGGAAGGAGAGACTCACGTCGCCGATGCACTTTAATGGCTTTATTCTGTGGGTTGTGGATATATTCTCAGTTATTATTAAGCCTCTAGCTTCCTTTTAGTAAGTAAAAACGTTGGCTATGATTGCACTACATTGTCATGTAGACCTACAAAGTACACTTGGAAGAACAAGAGGTGAATAAATGTATTGCAACTGATGTGAAACTGATGAGGGGTAGGATTAAATAAGCTTTGCTTCTTCCTACTCCTTTTTGGACATGCAAAATTATGAATTGTGCTGTGTGATGTGCTACTGTTTGACTCATATGCATGTTCAGGATTAAAACCATGAACCATGATAATAACAAGCCTAGTAGTGCTGTACAACTTTTATCCGCAGTCCGCAGTGCCCTCTACTGGTCAACATTATTATTATTTTTTTCCCCCTTTTTTTTCTTTTTTTTTCTCTACTGGTCAACATTCAAACTGGATGCCAACCTGTCTATAGAGGCCACCTGTCTATAGCGGCCACTTTTGCAGACTCCCTCTAGTGGCCGCTATAGACAAGTTTGACTGTATATGTGTGTGTGTGTGTGTGTGTGTGTGTGTGTGTGTGTGTGTATATATATATATATATATATATGTATATGTGTGTATGTATATATATGTATATAATGTGTGTGTGTGTGTACTGTATATATATAATTTATATGTACTGTATCTATATGTGTATATATGTGTGTGTGTGTATATATATATATATATATACTGTATATATATATATATATATATATATATATACTGTGTATATATATATATATATATATATATATATACTGTGTATATATATGTATGTATATGTATATAGGGTATGAGTGTGTGTATATATATATATATGTGTATATATATGTGTGTGTCTGTGTGTGTGTGTATATATATATCCCTGGGACTGACTCACCGAACCCCTGGGGTTCGATCGAACCCTGGTTAAGAACCACTTAATTAGATAGTAGCTAGTTCTTACCTGGGGTGCTGGAACACAAAACTTCCTCTGTCCTGAGCACGTAGGAATGTAATCATCCTTAATGAAGTGTGCACTACACACACAAAGCTGTTTTAGCTTTGCCACTTTGGTTCCCACTTTACAGCCAATATGGCAAGAAGCCAAAGTTGCCTAATAGCAATGTCCGTGACAGGAAAGCGATGGACTATATAGGGCAAATCAGACACATTCTTGTTGTAACAGCCCGGGTAATTACAAGTCCGCACCATTTTTTAGACATTTTCTTTTGTCACAATATATTTAACTCTCACTTTAGCTCTCTCACGTCGCAGCGGCCGCCATCCGAGCATGTAAACACTTTGATACAGGTGATGGAAAGGTGCGCAACAGTTGACAGGCAGCAGCGAGCAGTGATACAAAGGGAGAGAAAATAGTGCTGAGCAATTGTGAGGTCTGACTTTTTTGTGGAAAACGGTTTTGTGATGCATATGTATTAATCCTTTGAACACTTTACATTTGTGATCCCAGCCAACTAGCCGGAACTACTTTCTTCAACACCAAAAACTGACCAGAACTCGGTTCACGGGATGAAGTAGGGGAAAAGTTACCGTTGATGCACTACACTGCTGATGCGACTATCGTACAATTTCTTCTCTAAATCCAAACTGTCCCTGTAGTACATGTTATAACTTGGATTATTCCTGTGTACGTCCTGCTGCACCATTAAACCTTGTTTTTAGTCTAGTTATTTAAAAAATGTGTATTCAGTATAATCTGCTCGGCCGTTGATTGCTTTCCTATCCTTTGCTTGCAGGTGCCACAATGGGTTACTGGTGGTCTTGGCCGGTATGTGGTGTCTGCAGAAGGGGCAGTGGGAAACAAAAGGACTAAGCCAATGCAGTCTGCAGCAACTATGACAGCCGCCATTTTAGGGACTTTTGTCATGATTACGTTAGCCTTGGCAGAGTTTACGCTGGGATGAAGTGATTCGTGAGAGCAACTAGCGAAACAATCACTGTGAGTCTTTGCAGCTGTGGCAGGTAAAGACACTGATACATCTACAGTACGTCTGTTTTTCACAGCTGATGTGTAAAGTCGCTTAATTAGGTTGCAAGTCTGCATTACATAGCTTCTATTTTACAATTGGGTTGCTGTATTGCTTTGGAGTGTATGAATACCATAACTTATGTGGAGGACATAGTTTTGTGTTTGGTAAAGATAACATAATAGATAGGTTCTGGGGTAAGAATACAATTCTAATGAACTCCGCAGCAGCACAATCTAACAGACTTTTATATTCCACGTTACACTGAACAATTTTTTATATTTTTACCTGAAACACATCATTGCACAAGAATTCCTAAAAGGGAGATGATGATATTTCTCGACCAATGTTAATCACTAAGTATGCTTAAAATTGAAGCTGTCTTCAGTTTTCAAATCAGAATCCTGAAAGAAGTGCATTTGCGTTTGATAGCCTCATATCACCTCCTACTAAAGAGGACTTTATTCTTCCCTCACATCCTGTTCAAAGAAGTCCTATCTGCTAGTTTTTCCATTTAATATTTGCATGTTTTGCTCTGCATTTATATTAGCTCATTTTAACATCATTAGATGCAGGCTGTGCTTCTTTCGTTTGGGTTTTAAATCAAAATCTCTCACCAGGCGGTCGATATCCACCTGGAAGAGTTATTACGGCCTCTTCCAAACAAAGCAGTAAAGGTTGTGATGCAAATGGGAAAGAGTATTTTTGGCATACGTGTTTGAAGTGATGGCCGAGCATGATGACCCGTTGCTTGTGTAGTGCAACAACACACCACAGACATGAACAAGAGTGCATTGTCTAGAGTCAAGTGAGCTATGCAGGGAAAGATGACCGAATGCAAGCTTTGGTTTTATGCACAATAAACCATTACTTGTTAATAGAAATTTGAAAAGGCAACTGGATTTCAGATTCATCCAGAAGTGATTGACAAACAGGAGTCTGTTTTCAATGTACTTGTTTTAACTGCAGGGGGGTTCTTCTTTTACTGTCTTAAGATACAGCCACGTCAACATCTGTAGGGGCTTTGGAACTGATCCATTTCAAACAATAACAACAACAACAACAAGGCATATCCTCTTTATGTCGAAGACTGCTTAGAGACAATTGTTGCGATCTTGCCTAATAGCAGTGCCTCTGCTCATTGGATTTGAGCACAATCGGGACAGTCGAGCTATTTCTTTTCTTAGTCCAGTCACTTTTCTGCAAGGAGATTAAAAGACAATCTTATGGAGAAAATGTGGCAATGATTCCACGACATGGCATAAAAGCATAGATATATTTTATTCTAAATGTCAGATTATTATGATGTCACCTCTAGGGGGCATATTTGCATAGTATCTGGGTTGGGTATGATATGATGTGATTTATGTCTCACGTTATATCCTCAGTTTCTTTTTTATGTGATGTTTCCGATTATTGACAGCGTATTTCAGCCTTCACATGCAAAATTGTAAAAA
The DNA here is from genome assembly GCF_027744805.1 of Dunckerocampus dactyliophorus. Lineage (NCBI taxonomy): Eukaryota > Metazoa > Chordata > Actinopteri > Syngnathiformes > Syngnathidae > Dunckerocampus > Dunckerocampus dactyliophorus. The sequence goes on along the minus strand of NC_072819.1, from coordinate 29,633,943 downwards.
ACACAAAATGGTCAAGACCGTCAAAGCTTAAATCAGTTTGTGCATGGACCAGGGTGTCCTAAGTGTGGCCCGCGGCTTTGGTTTTTGTTGCCGCGAGGTACGTTAATGTAAATAAGTCTAAATGTGAACAAAAAAAACTAAAAGAAACGAAACAGCAAAATGGAAGAAAAAAAAGTCATAATAAGTGAAAATGTAATAATACAAAAAAATTGTCACCTGTAACACAAAGGTGACACAAAGTTTTGTCTTTAAATATATATACGGTAGTCCCTCGCCACTTCGCGGTTCGAATTTGGAAGCTTCACTCTATCACAATTTTTCAAAAATATAAAAATGAATGAATCATGCTGTTTCATGGTTAAATACGGCCTATTATTAGTCAAAAATATGCATACTTAGGCAAATTTTACATATTTCTTGGCAAAATTAAGCATTTTCAAGTATAAAAATGGCTAATTGAGCTAAAATACATACTGTATACAGTGTAAGGCATTCAGAAGACACATTCAAAGACACTGTGAATGATACGTAGGATCTACACTGTTCACAAGGTGTCAGTAATGTTACTGTAATGTTCTGTGAGACACACACGCCAGGCTTGATTGCTGGAATAAAAGCCTTTTATTGCAGGTTTGAATTATCTCACAACAGGCATAATAATCCCTAATAACAATCCTGAATAAAAAAAATGGGCTACAGTTGTGGCTGTAACCCATGGCAAGCTGAAACCTAACTCTGAAACCCTGACGCCATTCCTGTGTGCCACTCGCTCTCCTCAAGGGAACATTGCAACACACACAAGCATGAGTCTTATTCATGACTTAAATGGCTTATTCACACATATCTCTACTATATTGGGTAATGCGAGTGTAAAGGTGACTTTAGGGGTGTTATTGCATGTCTAGAGGGCTCTAATGTTGAAAACCTTTAAAATTTAGAAGATCATAAACAGGTTTTCTATGCTCTATGAAAATATTCTATTTATCGATAAGGAATCCTACTTCATGGAAACTCAGTTATCACTGTCGGGTGTGGAACCAATTAACTGGGGATTACTATGCCTTTTTTAGGCTAAAATATACTGTATCTACAGTACATTCGCCCCTCACTCTGTCATGGTTTATTGGTTCCAGACGCTGTAAGTGAATTTCCGTGAAGTAGGATTCAATATTAATAAATTGAATAGTTTCATAGTTAGAGCATAGAAGACATGTTTATGAGTTTTTAAATATGCTTTTGCCATTATTACAGCCATGCAGACATGAAATAACACCCTCATAGTCACCTTTACACTCTATTATTATTTGTTTACACCACATTGCTAATGCGCAGGCTACGTGATCACTGCAGGGACACAGATAACCACGGCTGCATAACATACTAGCGAGCCAGTAAGCCTCCAGTTTATTTATTCTAAACTTAAGAAAGCATAGGAGGAAAACTTATTTTCATTATGTCATGTCGGACTAACCATGGCTGACTCCATTGATTGTGCCGGTAATGTTATGTCATGTCATGTCTCATCAGTTTGAGTTGTATTTCAATATTTTTGACCAATAATGGGCCATAGTCAACCACGGAAGAGTGATCTTTTATTAATTAATTAATATTTGAAAAACCGGCATAGAGTGAGAGAATGCGACGTAGCGAGGGACGCCTGTATATCAAAATGGCCTCTGCATCCTTTGACTTTTTAGTATTCGGCCCTCGGTGGACAAAGTTTGGATCCCCCTGGCATAGACAAACTACAGGGTGTCCATAAAGTCGCTTTACAGTTGAACAAATTTGCTACAAAAGCAAATGAATAGTCAAACCTGCGGAAATGATTACAAAATGAGGAGTAAGTATTCAAGAAATGTTTTATTTTTTTGCCTCATTTAACACTTCTTTATGGCCACCATTAGCTGCATGAAGCACATCAAGGCGGTACTCGATTTCTTGCCATATTTGCTTTAGCATTGCCTCATTAGTGATGGCAATGGCATCACTGATCTTTTGCTTCAGGGTGCTGATGACCCGTGTGAATTTCTCTTAGAGTTGAATAAAGTAGCTATCCATCTGTCTTTGTTCGATACACATAACCCCACTGATATAAGTGAACCAGGTGGCCAGGGAATTGGGCCATCCCTTTTATGTAACAGGACCTATTTCATTAACCTGAAAAAAACTAATTAAAAACGTTGAAAACCACTGAGCACATAGAACAAATCAGTTGCTTTCGTAATACATTTTTTGAATTGTAAAGAGACTTTGTGGTCACACTGTACAACAACCTACTTTATTACTCCATTGTGAAATGAATGTATGTGGTCCTTTTTACTGCTATAATGTGGTGTAAATTAGCTCCCCTGCTTATGACGACATTCCAGGTCCCATCTAGTTTGAACAAGAGTTACTTTTGCTAACAATTTACAACCCACAGACAGTCAACAACCGTATTTCCAGTGTCTGGTAGCCACATGATGCTGCGTTTGTGCAAACAACAACACAGAGACACGTGAAGTCAATGCAGCTTTAATTCATGCCTCTACGTTTCATAAGAAAGGACAAACTGGAGATTTTCATTCCCTTTTAATAATAAAGCATTACCCCCTCTCTACTGTTTGCCCCGCTCTCTCTCTTATTTATATATGTGTGTATATATAACCATATACATTTTATTATCATTCAAAATATATAATTAATTAACTACTCTTATGTACAAACATTGTCTAACATATTTGACCGTCAGAAATATATTCTTTACGTTAAAATGTTGGGTGGATTGAAAACATCAACACTATTTAAATGTCATCTGGGTGTTCTGCAAGCATATGTGAAATATTTGCTCAGCAACATTTTATAGTTTAAATATCAAGACCACAGCAACTATTGTACTCAAGAACAAAAACAAGGATGCAATGATGCTACACAAAACATTAATCATTAACTCTGTGCTCATTGTCTTTTTTTTTTTTCTTTATGGGTAAAATGGAGCTCAGGGGTAGTCGTCAAAGGGGGCAATGAGGTAATCTTCAAATACTAGCGGCTACTAGTATTTGCAACTGAAAACCAGTAAAAACTTGTAAGTCCATTAAGTGGTGACTCTCAACCCTGCTGGATGCGCTCTTAGTGGCAGGAAAGGTTTAATTGTTGGAGATGTGATAGGAGAGGAGCAGTCATGGAGCCGGGCTTGGCATGGAGGCGCTGGTATGAATACAATAAACCTTGGTGGATCCTTCGTGGTCCATCAGCACACTTAACGCCAATATGGGGGGGGCCAAATTGAGTTCTGCAAAGGCAGAGACAAGAAACACGGATTTGTGAAGAAGTTGTGTGAGACTTTAAATTCTAAATCTTGCAATATGTCAAAATTCAATCTGATGCAACTGTGGATTGAGGCAAATCGAGCTACGCTTTTAGTGATTGCGCCCAAGTGAGCAGTTATATCAGAACTGGACTAAAAGTCTACAATGAAAGGAGAGCAAAAACACTTTTTTTTTGGTGGGAAGGAGAGCCCAAATGAGTATTTTTATCAGAACTAGACCATGTCTACATTTTTCTTGGTGGAAAGGAGCAGTTTCACCAGAACTAGAATCAATGTATGCATTTATAGTAAAGTCGAAAAAAGAGCAGCACACAATGCTTCTTTTTTGGGTAAGAATGACATCATTTACAGTCATGGGAGCAGTTTTATCAGAACTGGATCAAATGTCTGTACTGAATCAACTTATTTCCTTGGATAAAATGAAACTGAAGCATGGGAGCAGCTTTAACAGAACCTGAGAAAATGTCAACGCTAAAAAATGATGAAAGAACAGCATGCAATGGTTCTTTGGGAAAGTATGCAATCATTAAAGTACATCCTTTCACGGCAGCAGTTTTATCAGAACATAACAAAATATGGCAACTAAAAGAAGAGAAAGGCACCCATTGAAATGAGGTTTTCACTGTTCTCCCAACTGGCTTGTCATGTCTTGAAGAACCTACCTGGTGTAACTGTGGCGCTGCTTAGAAAAGACCACAGTCTTTAAGGTTCTCCTTGATGATGATGTCTGTGACAGCGTTGAACACAATCTCGACGTTCTTTGTGTCTGTGGCACAAGTCAAGTGGCAGTAGATTTCTTTCACGCCCTTCTTCATGTTCAGTTCCGTAAACTGCGTCTTGATGTAGAGGCTGGCGTCATCATACGTGTTCGGGCCTACAGTCAATAAATAATCACTTGTCACATACTTTGTAGCAACATCTATTTAGTGATATCATCTTAATGAGCCAGGCTCAGATGCTTTGGCATCTCTGTCAAATCCTTCGCAACCCCAAACGATCTATCTTTCAGTCTATAATATCGGTGGACCAGCCAAGACACCTCTCTTGCTATGTTGACACTTGAGTCGTGTGCAGTGCTTGCAAAACAGTCACGGTTTGTCACTGCTTAGCTGGTTTGACTACTGCCACTGTGATCGTCTTTGTTAATAAATACACTTTAGGCAACAATGACTATTTAACTCAGAGGTGCCCAGACTTTTCCCACAGAAGACACAAAGGATTCATGGGCCACTTATAGTATATATTCACCTTTTGTTTAGAAAATGGTGAAACCAATCAACATAAGCCTGCTATGCTGTGCTATCTTTTTGCTTTGTGAGTGTGGCCCTAATCCTCATTAGTCATTTCCTGCATTGTCAGAATTTTTTACCGTCATAGTCTGGGAAGCAGATGCTCAGGTGGACCTTCTTGATCTTCTCCTCGAAAAGATCCTTCTTGTTGAGGAAAAGAACAATAGAAGTCAGCGCAAAGAACCTGTGGTTGCAGATACTGTTGAATAGATGGAGGGACTCGTGCATGCGGTTCTGAAATGATAAGAGAGGAAGAGCGTGTAAGGTAACTTGTTTTCAGGGTCTTTCTCGACAGGTCCTCATGGAGTCCAACTCACCACTTCGTCATCCTCTACCAGCACCATGTCGTATGCACTGAGGGCGCCGCAAAAGATGATGCAGGTCACACCCTCAAAACAATGGATCCACTTCTTTCTCTCCGACCTCTGGCCTCCCACATCGAACATCCTGTGCACCAACGAGAATGTTAGCGCCTGACTTTTAAGAAGCAGCAAGGTGTTTTTTTCCAAAGTGAGTCTTTCACCTGAAGTGCAACTCTTTGCAGGAGAACTGTTCTTCAATGATACCAGTTGTTTTGACTCGAGATCGCAGCACATCCTGCTCAGTGGGGCAGTAGTCGGATTTGCAGATTCTGTCCATTTCGTTGAGGTAACTGAAGGACAAACGGAGTGAAATTCATCACCTCTACAAACACAAAAACCTCATTCTCGCATCTAAAGTGAGATGGCTCGCTGTCGTAACGAGTTGAGGACATGGACTTACTAGCCAGCAGAGTCGTTGAGTTGGTACTCAGCGGCTCTGTCGTAGCCGGCCTGCACACCAGAGTCACTCCACAGCTTCTTGATGACGTCAGCCAGCTCAGTAGGCATAGTGCCTTCCTCAATGGAGTCGGCCAAGTTCTGCAGTTTCTGTGCATTCTCCTACAATTTCAGAAATGTAGAGATCCATCAGTCACTACACTTTAACTTTTCTGGCTCAGTGAGAAGTACAGCGAAACCCCCAAACTGAATGCCTTTAAACACCATCACCTGAGGTTGCAACATATCTCGACAGACTTGCATCTAAAGTGGGCTTTTCTTTCGTCTTCATTGTGTGTCCTTAATGAAGGGTACAATTCTCACTGTTGTGTTTGCGCAGCACAATATGGCAAAAACGACAACAAGTCAACATCAAGTCAGCTGCATTTAATGTGAAGAGACTCATCTCCCAGGCACACACAGTAACCCTCCCTCTGCACATCCGCCATGCTTCATCAGATTTACCGCTAGGTACATGTGTGATTGTTTTTTCAAAGTTTTAACATAGAGGGGTTAACTTCTTTTTACATTTTTATGACGGTTAAGAATGTTAAAATGCTTGATGCATGAAGTCTTTGCACTTGCCACTTCCTTAGATGCGTTGCCTAACATCTCGCATCATCAAAGGGTGAGTCGTTTCGTTTTATTAGAGTTTTTTTCAGTGATACTGCAAACATTTATCTGTACTTGTATGACAGTTACGCATGTTACAGAGCATGTCAGTTGTCTCTCTCTTTGGTGCATCGGCAAACATCACTAAGGTTGAAGAGTTTTTAGTTTTTATTCAGTTGTGCAGCGAACACTTATTCATACTTGTATTATTGTTAAGAATGTTAAAAAGCTTTATGTATAAAGTCCCCATTTTGCCACATCCTTAATCCCTACATCATTAAAGGGTGAGTAGTTTTGTTTGGCTTTAGTTTTATTCAGTTATGCAGTGAATGTATGACAATTAAGAATGTTAAAAAGCACGAAGCATACAGTCGTCACCCTTCCTGCTTCCTTAGATGCAGAACACCACACGTCATCAAAGGGTGAGTAGTTTTATTTTATTTTAGCTGTATATTGTTAGTGATAAATATCTTAAAGCCTTAAAAAGTTGATGGAGACAGTCTAACCCTGTATTTTTAAGGTGACAGTAGTTTCCAAAATACAACCTGGAGAGTGTGATCAGCAAACCAGAACAGCTCGTGTTAGACGTTAGGAGTTCCGCTGTAATTTAAACATATCTCGTCTTAGTGTCATGGTAGACCTGTGCACTGGGAGAGCCAAAGTCAATGCCCAGCATCTCCATGCCTCTGATGATAGCCAGAGCAGACTGCAGGATGTTGCCATAGATGATGCTTCTGAACTCCATCTGTTCCTCTTTTGTGTAACCACCCTGATGCAGAATCCTGTACACGGGATGGGGGGACGGGACACAACAATGGTGGTGGATATGTGTTAATGAATGCATGCAGTCCACTTATATATGAACACTGCTTAAGATGATATTAACTGAGAAGGCAAAAAGCAACAGTGCTTCCCTGACTCAGAACAAGTGCTGACTAATGAGCGTAAGTGGATGTTTAACCTGTTGACCTCTGTGCAGGGATTCAGCAAAGCTGACAGAGAGGCGGCATGTACAGCCAGCCAACCAATCAGATTCTATAAACTGAGCCACTCTTCAGTACTCACACACAGTGACACAGTGTGGATGAAATCATAAATGCAATTGAGTTGACTTACTTCATTTGCTTGACAATGGTGCTTTTTCCTGACTCACCAGCACCTGCAGAGAGAGAGAGGACACAATTTAGCTCTGTTTCTCTTTAATGTTGCACAGACACACAGAACGGGCCATAAAGGGCAGAAGAATTTGCTTTATAGAAATGTAAAGGCGCAGCCTTGGCACTATTGACCTATGGTTTCCTTTGCTGTCTGGTTGCTTACGCAAGGGCACAAATCTAAATAAACAGTAATAAACCGTCTACGATGTAGCTGCCTTACATAATCCTCATAATAAAGCCACGGTATTCTCATTCAAAACCCTACACCTATACCTCACACTTATTATACACACTCACTCTATAGTATGCACATAAAACAGGCAAATATAAAAACTACAACTAAGCATCTAACAGCACCTCAAGTAAGAAAGATCTGTAGCCACAGTTGCAAACCTTTTATTATTTCACTAGAAACACACTCACCAACGCCAAAACGACAATCGTTTGTGATACAGTGATTAGGATAGAATTCTTGGCAAGTTCATTTGGTTCTTTCAAGAGGAGTCATTGCTGTGTTTTGTGTTCTTAAAGACACCAAGGGTTAGTTTTATTGTTTTTACAGATGTTGCTCTTACTGCTTACCCCTTGCAATAGACATGACTTTGAAGATAAACTCGGCATTTTCTAAATCTCTTTAGATATTTTGCAGATTAAACTTGAGAGGACCAATTCAGTGCAATACATAGTTGCACTTAAACATTCCGCCATGCATCAGCTACCTAGCACCAATGTTTACACTTCATTGAATGATCAAAGACTTAATAACAGTGTACCACTGGTGCCATGCAAAATGTGACGACTGCAATGTGAGCGAAAGTAAAAGAAATTATTTTTTGTGTCACTTGAGGGCTCAGCAGAGACCTCTAGCAAGTGGATCTGCACTAAACCTGTTAGCTAATTGGATTGACGTATCACTGCTGTGGTGCGATTCATTTAGACCAAAGGCTGTGATCTCTTAAGCACCAACATCCTTACACAAGAATTGAAACGTCTTTGCAGCTCATTTAGAATTTGTGTTATTTTTTTCTGACTTTGCATGCTCGGCAGATACCCCAAGTTAAAGTTTAAATGTTGCAGGACTCCTTGCATGCTAGATAAGACCGGGCAGTAAATTATTATTTGTAAGTATTATTATTTTTTGTATTATTTGTGTTGTTTCTCTATCCTGTCTTCTTGATCTCAACTGTATCTACTAGACTTGCAGTCTCCTCTCACTGCCGCTGATAATCTCCTCCATCCCCTCTCCAGTATCGACAGGTGTAAACACGCCTTCCATCTCTCTAATAAACTAATGTAACCAGCAAATCCCCCAACAAAGCGTCTTCCATCCAACCATGTAGTGAGCAGATGTGTCTACCACTTAAAAATGCAGCAAATCAGCCTTCATCCTAATTACAACATGATTATGAGGTTTTTCACTTATAATCATCATCTGGACATTATGAATTTGTACTTCTCCATCCACTTATTCGTTTTAACCTAAGGAATGGATCTGCAAAGGCGATCTTCCTCGCGGGTTTGTTCAGTAAGACAACTTTTCGGTTCTGCAGAATTTACATCGACCACCTTACACTCCAAACACGACAAGCTGCTGCCCCCTCCGAAGTTCACTTACCAAGCAGTAATAGCTTGACCGTTTTGGAGTCCTTGTCGGCATCCTCTTGGAGTTGCTTTTCCAACTCCTTGGACTTTTTGTCCTCTGCACTTGCTCCCGCTCCCATGCTTTCTTCCTCCGCAAATTCAAGATCCTCAAGGATAGAAATTTTGCCGGTGCTTTGTCAACTGCTACAGAGAATTCAGGTGACGCATTAATTGTGCCGAAAGGCGATTTCCGAACGGAAGGAGAAGGAGGTGCTTGGCTTGGTTTGCCTCTTGTGTGAGCCGATGGTCAGATGGGAGCGTCTCAGGGATCACTTCAATTCAGCGGCTCTGTCAAGCAGAGAGTCACCCTTTAATTCCCTCTTCTTAAACCCCTTACTGAGGAGATGCCTCTTCCTGATTGGCCAGTCAATCCAATTAGTCGAACGGGGCCTATATGTGAATGATGGAAAGAAACGGGAGAATATAAACACTCTCACTTGTAGTCAGAAAGTGATATTATTGTGTTGTGGACTATTTGATATGCGTGACATACAGCTGTGTTAAACTGTCAGACAACAGGGGAGTTATGGTTGACTTCAAAGAATCGTGTTATGTCGTTGCCCAATCATATTATTACATACTCTCCCCTACATTTAGTGGTTGTCACTTTTTTACCAACAAACTCATTGATAACTTGTTTTAAAAGCCAATGAATTAGTTGTAAGCAGATTAGATGTCTGAAACTATTGTACGATTTTTAAAAAACTGAACAAAAATAAATTGCAATACAAATTCCCTGCCCGAATGAATAGAACTAATGCATTTAACAGGCTTGGTGTGTGGGAAGCCTTACAATACAATACAAAGCTGTGGATGAAAGACCATAACACACAAAAATCCGCATTTTTACACACAATTTTAAAGAAAATTGACCCCATTCACAACATCCTCCGAGGCTTGTTCTATTTTGGGGTACTGTCTGAACGTTGACTTTTAAATACACAGTGCGACCGCTGAATGTTGTTTCCAGGATTTTACCAGCCTTACATGTCGTGATGTAAAAATATGACAAAAAGTGGTTTAAAGGAATGGTGCAGGGCATTATATGGCTTTCAACCGTGTTGCATTCGCTGCCCGTTGGACTCTTGACACCAGTCACATGGACGAGCAAGGAGGGAGGCATTAAGGTCGTCTAAACTTCTTATGCCTAAGTCGTTTAAGTCTCAGGTGGTGTGGTGGACTGCTAAATAGAGCAACTGTCACCACACCGTACTTTTCTGCTGGGTGTGAGTGTTAGCATGGCTTAAATGTGTTACATGGGTTACATAATCGCTTTGAATCATCTTTCAACCATAGTATGTGTTCTATGTCATGTGAGAGATGCTAGGTGAAGATGAAGAGCATATAAGGCAACAGGTCAGACGTGATGAGTTGGGCCATGTAGTGGATTTGCGTGTTGCGTGCTGTCTTACACTTGATATGTTGTGGTTAGCACTTTTTAGTGTTTTCACTGTGACGAAATTGTCCATAGGTGTGACTGTGAGTGTGAATGGGTGTGTCTCTACATGTGTCCTGTGATTGACTGGTGGCCAGTCCAGAGTGTACCCGCTCTCACCCAAAGTCAGCTGGGATAGGCTTCAGATCACCCATGACCCCATGACCCTAATGAGGAGGAGTGAGGACAAGTGGTATAGAAAATGGATGGATATTTGTTTCATTCAGTTCCACGATACCGTTCCCACTGTGTTTGTGTGGGTTCTTTTCTGGTTTCTTTCCACAGTCCAAAAACATGTTAGACTGGCTTGTCTTGACTTGTGGGTCCATCCATTTTCTATACCGCTTACCCTCATTAGGGTCGTGGGGGTATGCCGAAGCCAATCCCAGCTAACTTTGGGTGAGAGGAGTGGTCCTCAGGAGAGGACTGGGTGCCAGCCAATTGTATTTAGACATATAGACAAACAAGCATTCACACTCACATTCATACCTATGGACAATTTAGAGTCGCCAATTAATTCCATGTTTTTGGAATGTGGGAGGAAACCGGAGTACCCGGAGAAAACCCACCCACGCACGCACGGGGAGAACATGCACACTCCACACAGAGATGACCAGCGGAGATTTGAACCCAAATCTTCCCGATCTCCTGTCAGTGTCTGGCCAACATGCTAACCACTCGGCCACCGTGCGGCCCTCCCTGTGACATTACATGCTTTATTTGGTTTATAAAACATTCCAATTTAAATTTCAACAATCGTGTTTCAAAAGTCCACTTCTACTGTGAAGCATAGCAAAATGAAAAAATCAATAATTAAATATGAATAATTGATCTTACATTTGCAAACTGGCATGTCCCCATCCGTATTCACTCATCTACAGTTACAAACATAAGTAATAACAATGAAACAATTTCATATTTTTTTGTTATGGTTATGTATTGTTATTTGACACCTTTCTGAAAAAATGTAATTTGTTTGTATTAAAAAGTTTTGAACACTTTAATGCTTTCAAAATAAGTTCTGTCCCTGTGTCGAATGTCCCCTCGTTACTCTGACGAATACACCCAATGACCATTCCTCGAGTCAACGCAGCTTCAGGAATTACTGAAATATATTTGGAGAGAAATGTACAATGAGCAGAGTAAATGCTGTATCACTCTTCATTCTCCTCTTTTTCAACCTTTGAGAATGTCTTTCTGATGTGCTAAAGAAGAACTTGTCCACCCTGTTACGCTATTTTATTGTTAAATTTGACAATTTTTACAAATTTTAAAATGTGGTTAATAAATATTTTGTAAACCTTCCTCTGAGGTCAACAGGTAGTAGCATGTTACTCATCCCATGAGCAGTAATGGCTAACTTTAGCCTAAAATGTCCACCCTGTTACCATTTTGCAGAGTAACAGTGCGGGCTCACAATAGCAGGGTGGACTTTAGAAGGAGATTATTAATTATTTCCAACAAGAGATGGGAGCAAGTCAGTGTTTTGCAAGATGCAAGTAAATTTAAGTTTAAGTCTTTAATCTCAAATCTCGACTCAAGTCTCAAGTATAAACGTACAAGTCCATGTCACATCTCAAGCCAAGACAAGACAGGTCGAGTGCGAAGGTATAGGCTTGAAATTTGTGAGTCCTTATAAGTCATAAGCACTATTTAGTGTCTCCCAAATAAGATACCATTTTAACAACGTAACACTCTATTAAAGTTGACAAATACAATGAATGCATTTTTTTATTTGTTTTTTTTATTTTGACATAAAATAAGACCAGTGTGTAAAACGTAGCCACCTGATTGGATTGGACATTCAATGAGGCCAGATTCAAAGGAAAAATATGTTGTCTTGATATTTTCAAAGTCATGAAAACACCTGTTTCCAGCATTTATTGGCAGCTTTTCTTTCTTTCTGTAAATTGTCTTTATATGTTAGATTCTTATACGTTCTTAATCCAATCTACATTGCTTGTATTTGTCATGGGCACAGGGTACAGGGCACGGTGTAACCAGACCCTGAAAAACGGGTAACATAGGAAGAGAAAGGGAGGTTGGAGAAGGGACAGAAAGTGAGAAGATATTGGGCAACGCTGCATTAACTATGATGGTCAACCTTACCTATGAATCACCTTGAATGCTGGAGATGATATTACAGTGAAATTATGCATAAGAACTCAACAAGTTTTACTGTCAGGTCCAAGAGAGGTCATTGGCTGGTCCAGGGATGACCAGGTTGTGTGCCTCATGAGAGCACCACAACCTGTAAGCAAAAGGTCCATACTTTTAGACAAAAGTGTGTCAAAGAACAACAAATAGGTTAACTCTTTTATTTTTATTTAACGAGATGTATGGCTATATAATGTAATATGTCCATCATATATTTTTTACGTTAATTACATAAAATGTAATAATATTTTCATTGCCTTTCTCCATTGGTTTGTTTCATTTCCTGAAACAGAAATTACATTTTCAAAATAACATGGACAAACCTCCAAACAACCTGGCAGTTGTTCACAACAGAATTGAATTTCTCCTTCATTTCATCAAATTTCAAATGTCTCAATGTGTGGGTACATCTTTGCAAATGATTAAGTACAGGTAGCAACAGTTAGGACAGTTAACCTACACTGAGCACAATTTACAATTGAATAGATCTTGTTGAGCTAATCTGATTGTCTTGGCGCAATTTCATTGTATAAGTCATCACATGCACACTAGTCTGTTCAATTGTCAAAATTGGACTGTGATATACTGCAATACCATGGATACCGTATATGAATCTCTTGGAAGAATCTGTGATCAGACAGACGGCAGTGTAAGGAAGCCTAGGAAGGTGAGGATGGTAGCCAGGTGAGGGAGGGTGAGGACAGCAACCAGTGAAGAAGTGTCAGTTGTGAAACTCCAGCTTTATTTACAGTACAGTACTGTAGGTGACATCATTTCCCTAGTTTTTATGTACGTGTTTATATTACAGTACGTTATGCTGAACACACTTTCTCATTACTCTGATCTATGGAAGTCATTTTATATTTGTGAATAAAACAGTACAATTTCCTTTTCAGTATGTGTGCAATGTGTGATGTCAAATCTCGGATGCTATTGTTACTGTAAAATCTAAAATCCATTTTTTTCAGTTTTATACACAGTTGTTTGTTGTCAATGAAGGACTGGGCTAAGAATGAGACGTGGACATGAGGGATATTTCAATGGTCCTCTGCCATTCTGACAAAGCATCCAAACATTTTGACTTCCAGTGCTTACACAATGCCAAAGAGAGGGTGCATTTTGAGGTCACTGACAATTGACTGTATATAGGAAAGAAAGCGAGTTTTGACACATGAGTAAAGTGTTTCGGGATGGATATGTGCTTTTACAGATGAACCATTGTGTTGTGCGGAAAACCACCCATGTGTATTTTGCTGAAAATGAGACAAAGCAATTGAGAAGCATTTTGGTGGCACCGACTATTTACTGTATATGGGAAATTAATTAGCTTTGAAGCACGAGTGAACAGTTTTGGGACAGATATGAGCTTTTGCAAGTGAGCTACGGTGTTGTGCTGAACTGTGACTGTTTGGACTGTTAGAGTTTTCAGAATGTAATTTATGTTTCAAGAAATGAGCCAAACCAGTGGAGAAAAACTGTAACATGATGAATGTATTGAACAACTAAAGTCAGTTAAAAACAGGGCACATGCCTGTTCAACTTTTTTTGTTTATTATTCAGATACTATGAAACATTTTTGCGAAGTAAAACTTTTTTTTTTGAAGTGGCAATGCTGAAATGGCTTCGAATTCGAAGGAAAGACCCATGCATAAGTCAGGACTTATTCCAAACCAAAATGCCATCTGCTGGCTTGAATATGTCGCTTATTTTTATATCCTGTTATATTTACCATCTTAAATTTCACGAAAAACAAAAATATACTTTTAAAGAGTGTCATTGTCACACACACAGAGCAAGACAGTAGAGAGATAGAACTTCCTTCGCATTTTCACATACAATGCTGTCTGCTGTCATTTTAACAGTGCTCCGTGCAGCATTCACATTTCAGCTCAAGTGAACCGAAGCGCACTGGAGTTCACTTGCAAACTGTCCGAGACCCATCTCTCAAATGTTCCTGGTCGGCTTGTTTGTTGCACACCGGTGCTCAGATGATTGTGTTCGCAGTTGACCAAACGAACCTAGCAGAACCAGCAGAGCAAACGTACCAGAGTTCGTTTTAACCGGACCAAACATGACAAGTGCAAATGCACCGAAAATTACCCTTATGTTTGTGAATGTTCGTTTGTATGTGAAAGCTGATCACTGCCCCACCTGTCACCCTCCACCTTTCACTCATCACTTCAGCTCCCCAATTCATTTCCCTTTCATCTGTTTGGACCGTGATAGAGTCCACTTCTGCTTTGAGACGCCCTACATTGTCCCCTCCTGTCACGCCGCTAAGCATAGTTGTGTCATTAATCGCATGTGGCAGGCTGCTTGAGTCTTCAGTGTGCTTCCAAACAGGCTAATGGTGGCACATCGACTGACGGGGACCAATCCCATTAGGCCGACGATGGCGTAGTCCTGCTTTGTGCTCTGTCTCTGCGGTGCTGATCTGTTGACAAGATTATACAGAGAGCCTCGGCTCAATCAGAGAGGCAGGAGATTAACACTTGTCGTTTTTGGTCTGTGGGTGCTTATAAAATTGTTTTAATGCTTTATAGTGGAAAAGAGGAGATGTGCGATTCTGGGGTTAAACAATTTAACGATCACAGCAATAAACAACTGCCACCGAAATCAACTGATGATCACATAACGTTCATGTCAAAGAAAAGTAGCCAGGGTCTCCTCCTCATATTTGGGGGCTTCAGTGAGGTTTAACTCGGCTCGATTCCCCCACCTAGGACCTCAGCTAGATTTGAGCCATGTTAATCTCTAAGTCTGCCAAGGAAATAGGCGTACTCTCACTGGTGACGCATCGAGAGGCTGGCTGACGCCATGCTGTCACAGTTACAGTACATGATCCAACCTTCGCACCTTCATCCCTGAATCATCATTAAAAAACACACAGATCTGAAATACCACCATCAGTACACACAGTCTAATAACCACAGATGAATCCCGTGTGTTTTAAACTAGGTAAACATGTTATTAAATACCACATAGAAATGAGAAGATTATTATCGTTGTAAACGTATAATGTGAGATATTAGGTTGTGCAGATGTACCTAATATTGTGGCCTGTGAGTAGTGTGCCATCAGAGAACACCGTGTGTCCAAGGTCAGTTTCTACAGTATGGTCCTGCTGTCAGAGAGGGATTAGTGTTACAGACAGATTAACGTGAGGGGCAAGTGAACAAAGTCAGAGTGGTGATTTTAATTCAAGGAAACACTTATACACTTATAGTACACTATACCTTATACACTTCTCTTTTGTCTTACTTGTGTCTGATAGAAAAATTCCTTCGTCGAGAAGTTCAAGAAGCTCCACATAATTCTGTTCTGAATTCATCTTCATGGGAGAATACATAAAACAATAATAATGTGTCCACTTGTACCATTATTTCAGTATTGGGTCAGCGTAGTTGTTCCAATATGTTCCTCTTTTTATAGTTCTACCCTCACCCAGTCTTAGATGAGAGTGGTCATTTCTTCTTCATATAGTCATTTTAGACATTTTTAAGGTGTTTAATTTGTTCTAAACCTTGATTTCTGAATTTAATTGAGGTCTCTGGGCAAAACGACAGAGCACACTTTCTGTTTCTACCACAAGAGGGCGCTGGCTCCTTGCTGCACGCAGTTGCTGATATACAGTACATGTACAGTATTTCCTAATTACAATGCTGCTGAAATACTCCTGATGCCTGGTGTTGTTCATATCAGAGTGCATATATAGTATTTATTTAGTATTTTTCATATTAGGTATAGTTGGAGCACCACCCCTTTACTTTAAAAAAGTAATTTTGATAAAGAAGTTATTATTATGGGGGATTTTAACATAAACCGGGAAGATAGAAAGTCCAGAAAATAACTCAAACCAATCACAGACATCATCATCATCCGTACTGCAATCATCCAGTGATGGCAAACAGGGAAATAATGTGTCAGCCTGGTTCACTGTAGTTTTCTCAAAAGCACCGCATTCACTAGTATGAGCAAAGTTTTCCAATTGACTTTATATCACCAGCCAAATTAGAAGCAAGCAAACAAAAAAAAAAAACACCGGCAGTGACCGATGCAACACGAGTCACTTACAGCTCTGTCTTGTCAAATACACCATGTACGAAACGAAACAAGTTTACCAAGTAACTTTAGATACGAGCTGAGCTGAGGAAAACCTAAAAAAACCTGTCCAGAGTGGAGGCAGTGACCAACGCGACACGAGCCGTTTTCAACTCTGTCTTATCAAATGCACCGTGAACTCCTCTCTCTGGCTCTAGGGAGTCTGTCTAGAGAGGGGCGGTCGATGTGTGTGACTGGCCAATCAAAGAGCATGAAGAGTGAATACCTAAGTAGTTACGATTTTCCTTCATCAAAATTACGGATAATGACGAGCTGTGCCCGTTTCATGCTTGTACTCGGCAAAAATGCATTATCTGTAACGAATACTCGTCTAAAACTCATCCCTAATAAAGACATCAACAAAAAAAAAAATGTGTTTGTTGCTTATGATACTGTAAATGAAGCTGGAGTTTCACAACCAACACGTCTTCACTGAGTTAGTTCATCCATAATCAGAATAATAAAGAAGAAAGTTGCATCTTCGTGTGTAGTTTGGAACGCTGAGGGGGAGCAAGCACGAATCAGGAGGGGAGCTCAATGTCAGCTGACTGATGTCATATGACAACTACAAAGTGACTTTTACGCGATCGACCTAAACTACCTTGGCGATCTACCAGTAGCTTGCGATGGACGTAATGGCCGCCCCTGCTGTAGAGAATGTACAAAGATTTTTATATACTGATGCTCATTCTTCTGTGCTGCTATTGTTCACTTTGGTGCTGAAACTGGAATTTCTCCATTCCAGGACTAATAATAGTTTATTCTATTCTATTTTAAGCAAAACATCTGTTTCGTCATACAGTATATGCTATATTTGTTAAACAATTGAATTGTCATTGTTAATTTTAGATGTGCATTTGTATTTTAGCCTTTTCAAATGAATCTGTTGTGTTCTTTTTGTTATGTTCTCCTGTTGCACGCCTGCTGTTCCTATTATCTTGTCCCTGCCTTTTCCTCCTCTTTCTTTTTTTTAAACAGAACTCCCTTCTCTGGCACGAGGTGGTTCCACTGGGCACACCTGTAATTGATTGTAGCAGCTACATAGGCTCACTGCTGTCAGCTGAGTATTGCTGGATTATTCCTCTGTCTTCCATGGCACTCAGACAGCCGCTCTTCCTCGATATGTAAACCTTCTCCACCATTTAATTCTGCTGCGTTTTGTCTTGTAGTTTGAGCACTACACTATTTTGGACTTCTGACTACTGCCCAGTGGACCGCGGCCTCCTCCAGCCGAGTTTGGGAGTTCTTTTGCTTTATGCCTTCTGCCCCTTCTGCCCCATTGCCTTTTGTTTTGGACTGCAATAAAAAAATATATATTTTTGTTGCAACTCTCTGCCTCTCGTCTCTGCATCTGGGGTCCACCATACAGGACAGGACCGAACACTTTTTAATCTAATGTGTTTGTCATGAAATATGTAAACATATACGACACCTATTTCTCAAAAGATTGAATAGTCATTAATATGATGTGTTTTAGCATGATTGTGTGATATTAACAATAGTGACTTCTTAAAGACCCCCAAAATGACCAGGAACTTAAATTTAGCCCTGGTTCCTGCGGTGCTGTTAATCTATCTAAAATAAAATTGAAACCCTTTTGGATTTCTGAGTTCAAGGTATTTTACACATTTCCATTATATTTACATACACATTTTATCATCTTTACATGTGGCATTTTATTCAATTACTATATATCAGGCGCAGAGTCAGAACTTACACACGCACACTTTTGGTTGTCATGGCAACAGCATAGCCAGGAGCTTTGTGCTGCTGAGTGTGTGGATCATTTGTATTCTCTTTGTGTGTGTGTGTGTTTGTGCATGCGTGATGGGAGGGTGTGGAAGGGTAGCTACGCCTCTCTGCTACACCCCCAACCTCCATCAGTGCTGCAGCTCCAACACTGAAGACTTCCAAGAGGGCGGGATCAGTTTCTCTGCAGAGGGACGCTCACTACCAGCCAGTTTGGAAATCCCTGCTCTCAAGCACGTACTCACACTCACACTCACACATGCACCAAAGCTGACTGCAATTGAATCACCCCAAGCGCTCAGCATCTGTGCAGCATCTCTCTTCTCGCTCTCTCTCTGTTGGCGCTGACAAGCTCTGCAGTTCTGACTCATTCACTTCTCCTTTTTCATTCCTCCTCAACCAGCTGAAGCACAGACGTTGGCAGCATGGCCTCCAACCTGCCCCCGGGGACGGGCAAAAGCAAGCCCCTCTCCCCCTTCAGGAAGCGGGGAAGCCTGCAGTACACAGCCAGTACAGGTGAGTGGCAAAAGTGGGAATGAGAGGAGTAGGAGGATGATGGAGGATGCTGGAAATATATTAGTTTGTCATGTAGTAGAGGCAGAGCGATAAAGCACTGAAGCACTTTTTCATGTTTGAGGAAATGCAAACCTGTTGATTGGCTGCATGGGATTCCGACATCCAGCACAGCCTGCAGACCCTGTTTATTTTTATTCTGGACGAAACTTTGTCAATTCTATTTGTAAAGATGGCACAGCATGCACACAGTAATGGCAGCCTCTCATTTTAAAGGTTTATCTTATGTTAGATTCCACAAAAAAATAAAATACTTTTAATAAACAACATTGTCACACACACATACAAAGGGAGTGAGCATGCAAAGAAACAACACTTCCATCGCATTTTCACATGACCACGTTCAGTCTTGAACAAACAAACTGTGCTAGCAGAGAGCAAACGCGTCAGAGTTCCTTTGAACCAAATCAAACGTGTGAACGCATCAGGCATGCTACTTCATGAAATGACATGAATTAATGACATGACTTATTGCATTTCTTTTTTTGTAGAAAACACCACTTGTACCTGCAGTTTTGATTTATATGCTAATATATGAGTGCTGGTGTTTACCATGCTGCATGATTATGTGCACTACAAAGAGATCCGTATGTTACTTCAGCACTTGATCCGCTCATGAGTGAGAAGAGTCACCTCCTGTGTGACGTATGCAAACTACAATGACCATGTCAGTGTAAATAGAAATCAGCTTCAGTTGCAAACCAGCATGCGTTTATTTGATGTAATGGCTTGCAGGAAACAGCACTTTGCAGGAAACCTGTATTCATAAGCATGTATTATGCATGCACTTGTGATGTAAACAGTAAAGAGCAGTGCAGTGTGTGGAATGGTAAACCGAAATATGAAAAGCAATATGAGGAAAGGTAGAGCATGAAAAGACAAGTCAATTTGAATCGGTGTGTATACTAGGGCGGGATAAAATGTGCTAGTGTATGGCTTCTAAATTAGAGTGCAGTGGTGTTATAGACTGAAATGTTAGGATAATAGTACAACTAGTGCAGTGATATAAACAGGAATACTAGTAGATGTTGACTGTGTTTTATTTATTTATTTATTTATTTTCAAGATTCAAGAGTTTTATTGTCATATGCACAGTAAAACAGGTAGTTCTGCTATGCAATGAAACTCTTGTTCTGTTCATTCTCCCAAAAAAGAAAGAAAACACAAGAAAATGAATAAGAACATGAGAAACATTTATACCAGTAAATTAAGCAACAACAACAGAGGAGACATTAATACCAATAAATAAATAAATATATATAGTGCTATAAGTGTGTTGCGTGTGGCGTGTGTGAGTGCTTTGTTGAGAAGCCTGATGGCCTGTGGGTAAAAGCTGTTTGCCAGTCTTGTGGTCCTGGACTTCAAACTCCTGTAGCGTCTGCCTGACAGTAGGAGTGTGAATAATGAGTGTTGTGGATGTGTGCTGTCCTTGATGAGGTTGTTTGTTCTTCGTAGGACGCGAGATTTATAAAATAAATGTCCACAAAGAGGCAGATTTTAATCATAAATTGGGCTGTGGTAGCTAATCTATGTTATCTCATCGTTTCTCAGATCAGTTTAAGAAAGTATGAGCTCTACTATGTTTTTTGAAGATGTGATTGTATTTCGAAGGTTTGATTCCGCATGTCTGCAGAGACTTACTGAGATGACATTCACGTTTGTCCCATCTGAGTAAGCAAAAATGACATTTAAATGACACAATATTAGCCCCTTCAAAGCCACTTTAAGGGGCATGGTGTACTGTATAGTATACTGTATCTCCAGTCTCAGTAAAAATACTATTTGTTTTGGAGCAGAAAATCTGATTGTGATACTTGATGTTTATGATTGTAATTGTTTGAGGATTTTTTACAGACTAAACAACGAATTTAATCCAGTCAAACTGTGAATCAGCGGAGGCCAGAGCAGTCTGTAATTAAAGGTCACAACCGCCCCCCCCTTGTGTGTATAGAATCATGTGATAGTGTCAGTCACACAGCCTATGCGCTCTCCTGTGTGCGGAGTTGAGGTGTAGCAGTGTCCACATTTAGCTCATAATTGCCAGGCTTTGTGCACACAGAGTGGCAGTGGGGTGGGTGGCCAATCAGTGCTGTTGCTGTGAAAAAGGTAGTTGTGAAAATTGTACACCACCCACTCAACAGTTTGCCTCCTCTGTGTGAGTGCTGCGCTCCACTTTGTTCAACTGCTTAAATCAGCTAGATGAGAGTGGCAGGGCTGAATAGAACAACAAAACATATTAGCAGTAATGGTATTTACTTGTACTAGGTATCATAATATTTTTTACAGATACAGTTGTCCCTCGCTACATTGTGGTTCGAACATGGCTTTGTTAGTGTTTTTTCAAAACGTAATTAATAAATAATCGCTGTTTTGTGGTTGACTATGGCCTATTATTAGTCGAAAATATTGAAAGAGAAGTTATAAGTACAGTAGTATTCTGCTCACTAGACATCAGTAATGTTACATTGATTAGATTTAGATTACATTACCTTAACACTGCATGTAGTCAGCGATGACATGTCTGACATGATAGAGTGGAAAAAAAGTTATTCTCCCATTCAGCGTAAAGTGGTAAGTTTTTGGCTTCTTACTTTGTCCTTCTTCCCCACTCTGTTTGAAACATGTTCTTAAGTTTAGAACAAATAAATTGGGGGCTAAATAGGCAGCTCGGTAGCTTTTTATATGCTATGAGTGGCGGCCGTCTCTTATGCCCCTACAGTGATCTTGTACCCTGCACAATGTGGTGTAAACAAAGAATAATAGGAATGTATAGATGACTAGAGGGGCGTTATTCCATGTCGAAAGGGCTCTAGTAATGGTAGAAACCATATTTAGAAAGTCATAAACAAGTTTTCTATGCTCTAACTATTGCTACTATATATCTACTATATATTCTGTTTATTAATATGTCCGTTTATTAATATTGAATCTTCACGTAAATTCATTTATCGCAGTCTGGTCTGGAACCAATTAACCGTGATAAACGAGGGGCGACTGTATTTTGATTTGTGACTTATGTTTGAGGTATTCCCAGATAGCAAGGTAACACTGAAACAAGGTTGGTTGTTGTTAATTTTCCATCAAAATGGTTGACATTGAAATTTCAGCGCAAAACAGATGGTGAATCAATGTTACCAAACTGATGAAACAGCAGTGACACTGAAACAATATTGCATACATCCTGAAAGAAGAGATGATTGCTAAATCATGGATTTAGAGTTGAGTGGGAGACCATCTTGTGGTAGACCAGCGTACCTGCACTCCATAATCGGGGTGGGAAATTTAGCAGCTGCAATTCCTGTTACACACTAATGGTGGCAGTAATACACTCTGTCAATTGCCATTTCAAGAAGAAGAAAAGGAATGGAAAAAAGAAGGGAAACTAGTAGAATGGATGTTTATGGCTTTGTACATCTCCGCCAACATTAATAAGGTACGTATTTGTTTTTAAGTGATAGACAGAACAGTATGTGTATAATTGGACTTAATAATAATAATTAGTCTATTGATTATATAATAATTTGTAATAGTCTAATCGCTCAAACCATGTCATATTTGCCTAGGTGAACAAGCGGCCATTGCTATGTGCTATGTGTAGCCTACGTTTAAATAGTGAATTAGGGGAGTAAAACTAAATACAGCAATAAGCAATTATGGTTAATTGGGTCCAGACTCCACCATGACAAGTGAATTTCTGCGAAGTAGGATTCAATATTAGTAAATGGAATATTTTAGAGCATAGAAAACCTGTTTATGACTTTCGAAATAGAATTTTTACCATTACTAGAGCCCTCTAGACATGAAATAACACCCCTATAGTCACCTTTACCCTCATATTAGCCAGTATAGTAGCAGTCTTGTTTTCATTAAGCTTTTTTTCATGACGAAAACGAGACGGTGACGAGCTAAACATGGCTCTTTGATGACTAAAACATGATGAGTCGTGTGTGAGTTTTCGTTGAGACGAGACTGGACGAAAACGTGAGTCGGTGGTCTGTCAGATGTTTAAAATGCATGACATTTCTGCCTATTGTGTCATTTTTTGTCAAAAACTAAAGGCGCATCCTAGCATCTTAGCTTAGTACGAAGTGCACTTCTGCCGGTGGCAGGTGACGTGGGCAATGAGAGCACTTTTGGTGGGAAACGACACACTGATTTGTGGATATACTTTAAATTGAATCCATCTGACAGAAAAACTGAATGCATTGTTCAGAGATCCGGCGGTAAACATAGCTGCAACGTCAAGCAGCACCTGAAGGCTCATCACACTGATGAACAAGTTGTGTTAACATATCACATACAGTGATGTGAAAAAGTGTTTGCTCCCTTCCTGATGTTTTATTTTTTTTTCATGTTTGTCATACTAAATGTTTCAGATCATCAAACAAATTTAAATGTTAGTCAATGACAACACAACTGAACACAAAATGCAGTTTTTAAATGAAACTTTTCATTATCACGGGAGAAAAAAAAATCCAAACTTGTGTGAAAAAGTGATTACTGATAACTGATAACTGAGATTAATTGACATCTATCCTTCTGGAAAAGGTTATATAGCTATTTCTAAAGCTTTGGGACTCCAGCGAACCACAGTGAGAGCCATTTTCCACAAATAGAACAATGAACCTTCCCAGGAATGGCTGGCCAACCAAAATTACCCCAACTCATCCAAGGGGTCACAAAAGACCCCACAACAACATCCAAGGAACCACGGGCCTCACTTGCCTCAGTTAATGTCAGTGTTCATGACTCCACCAGAAGAAAAACACTGGACAAAAAGGGCCTGCATGGCAGAGTTCCAAGACGAAAACAACTGCTGAACAAAAAGAAAATTAAGGTTCATCTCAATTTTGCCAGAGATTTTTTCCGCCCTTAATAATAAAAAGTTTCATTTAAAAGCTGCATTTTGTGTTCAGTTGTGTTGTCATTGACTAATATTTAAAGTTGTTTGGTGATCTGAAACATTTAAGTGTGACAAACATGCAAAAAATAAGAAATCAGGAAGGGGGCAAACACTTTTTCACACCACTGTATACTCCGGAGCGGCACCAGGGCTGCCTGGGTTGTATGTCTGATATGAAGGCATAATGTGTCAACCATAACTCCGCTTCATAACACATCTCGTACATAGAGGAGATCCATGTTGACAATTTAGCGGCATGGTTGCTTTGTTTAGTAAATAGGGGTGCGCATTCAAAGTCAAAGTGTTTCTTGCGTCATTAGGGTTGTAACGATTGATTCATGACATTGATGCATGGTTTATATTCCTACAATTCAACTACATCGATCTGGGTTCTGAGGTTTCCATTCGGACACATTCAGGAGATCGGGAAGACCTGGGTTCGAATATCCGATTGGGCATTTCTGTGTGGAGTTTGCATGCTCTCCCCGTGCGTAGGTTTTCTCGGGGTACTCCGGTTTCCTCCCACATTCCAAAAACATGCATGTTAGGTTAATTGGCGACTCTAAATTGTATGAATTGTTTGTCTATATGTGCCCTGTGATTGGCTGGCAACCAGTACGGGGTGTACCCTGAAGTGTACCTTGAAATCAGCTGGGATAGGCTCCATACCCCCGCGACCCTAATTAGGATAAGCGGTATAGAAAATGGATGGATATACCATATATAACATATATATCGATCTAACATTGTTTAAGAGGTACTCAATCGATTGAATCGATACTAGGAAATGAAGCAGTGGATTTAAACACAGCAGGCTTTATGTGGCTGTGGGTTTTTTTTTAGCAGTTTTAGCGATAAAGACGTTAAACGTTACTCGATTCAGTCTGCCTGTCTGTAACGTCATCGTCTTCTGGGTATGTGATGGTTATGAGTGTTGTAGTAGACCTGTGAAACACAGTTGATTCTCTGCTTCTTCCGTACATCAACATCGCCGCCATACTGGATGTAGCAAGAGTCGGAACAGAGAAGATGCCTCATACATGTGCTGCATGGAAGTGTACGACTCATTTTACTGCCCAAACCAAATCCCAGGGAATAACCTTTCACAGGTAAGACTTAACAATTACCTTTGATAGTATTTGGCCCATAGACTGCATGATTTGGCCATTATAACATCATTTAAATCACTTTGTACTAGCATCACTTTGTACTGTGACTGGGTGATTGAGTAAGTGTAATGTAAGCAGTTCATTCAGCTCGTACAGGTGAGAAAGTTTCAACACCTACTGGAAGATATCATACCACATTCATTTGCTGAGGAATTTGCATAATGTCCCTCACCTTAGAGTGTGTAGTGCAGGTTTGGATTGCACTATTTAAATTAATCATGGCAAGCTATACCACCGTCTGTCCATGCTGATTTGTATTGCATTTTTAACTCATTTTTTGTACTTATTGATCATTTATTCTTTTGTATATCAGCATTATTAATAATTCATACCGGATTCCCTTAAAAAAAAAAACAATGGGAATCTAGGAAACTTCACCTGCACTGTGCAGTATCCACGTATTTATTTCACAGTCACACTGGTTGAATTTTTTGGCTAAAAAGTCACTGAATCGATTTAAAGTGACTGAATCGTTTCGGATAGTATCGTTCTGAATGAGCCAATATCGTCCTCGAATCGTATCAGCAACCACGAATCGTGATGCGAATCGAATCGTTATTAAAATGAATCCTTACACCCCTATGCATCATGCTTTTATTCGGTAATTAAATAGAACAAAGGTGAAGTATTTGTTGCACAGGATCCCCCCCTTCTAATTGTGAAGCAGACAAACTTACTGGTGAAACACGCATGTGTGGCCTGGTGGTGGAGTAAATTACACAGACCGTTTGGGCGGGAGGCAGGAAACACTGCAGGAAGAGGTGCAGAGTCTGGAGGATCTACAAAGCTTTCTGTGCGGGTTATCGTGTGCAGCTGCTCTGTAGGAGTCCAGAACTCAATACAAAGGCCCAAAAATTTGTATAATAGGTCCCCTTTAATGTCTTGTATTACCTTAAAGGGATAATCGGAGGCCACAGGGATGGCCTAGTGGTTAGCATGTTGGCCACACAGGAGAGCTGTGTTTGAATCTTTGTTTGGGCATCTCTTTCTTAAGTTTGCATGTTCTCCCCGTGCATGCGTGGGTTTTCTCTGGGTACTCCGGTTTCCTCCCACAGTCCAAAGATATGCATGTTAGGTTAATTGAAGACTCTAAATTGCCCATAGGTATCAGTGTGAGTGTGAATAGTTGTTTGTCTATATGTGCACTGCGATTGGCTGGTGACTGGTCCAGGGTGTACCCTGCCTCTCCCCCAAAGTCAAACCCCTGTGACCCTAGTGAGGGTAATTGTAATTGTCTGGGCTGTATCGCCCATTCCATTGTTTTTCTTGCTATTAGGCGCCTTTGGGTTCTACAGTACCATATTGGCTATATAGCGGGAACCCAAAGTGGCAATGATAAAACAGCTTTGTACGTGTAGTGCACACTTCAGCGTGGGCGATTACCTTCCTACACACCCAAGACAGAGGAAGAAACATGTTTTGAAAAGTTCTGCTGTTCCAGCACCCCAGGTAAGAACTAGCAATACTAGCTGATCAGATGCCGCCTACCACCTTGTTTACAAGCTAACGGTGTTACAAGCTATCAAGAATCAGCCAGTAAAGTTATGTGCAGCAAATCACCAAATATTATATTACCAATGAGGCCGCTACATAACATTGGCTTTGTGCTAAAACGAATGTCGCCATCACTTGTTTCCTGGTCAGACATGTTTACTTTCACTATCCCAGTAGTAAACACTGTGAAACAGGTGATGAAAATGTGTGCAAGTTGACAGCTGGCACGCAGCGATGCCAAGGGAGAGAAAATAAAGCAGAGCGATTGTGAGATCTGACTTTTTCAAGGAAAACGGATTACTCTTTTGAACACAAACAAAAATGTTTTACTTTAATGACCCCACCAACTAGCTGAAACTACTTTCTTCAACACCAAGAACTGACCAGAACTTGGCTCATGGGCTGAAGTGGCAGGAAAGTCATCTTTGATGCACTACGCTGCTGGTGGGGATGTAATACAACTTAATGTCATAAAATCCAAACAATCCAAAAATACAAATGTGTTTGTATTTTAGTTCATTTAGAACATTTTTATGCGTGAAAATGCATAATTTAGGCCAATTAATTGTACATAGTACATACTTTGTACTAATAACAGGCCATAGTCAACCACAAAAGTCTTTTTTTTTTTAAACCGCGATGGAGCGAGGGACGACTGTATAGTCTTTTTAGCACACAACACTATAGTGCAGTCAGCGAGAACACAGAGTTCTTGTTCTAGTTTGAAGTAAGCAGAGACTGTAATGCTGATTGGCCAGGTTGCCTGACACCACATTATGTCAAAACACTTCTGAGGTATGTGGTTTTGTGTTGACACAGTTAATTTTGCCTCTCTCTTCACCACATTGTAAGAAATGATCTGAAATGGTTCATTTTTTTTTAAACAGGGCTTCATCAGCATAATGTGTGATGTCATGTTGGGCACACAACAAGTTGGGCTAAACATTCAGTAAAGAGAGTTTGGTACACAACAGGTGAGCGTAAACATCTGTGGACCCAGTTCAAGGTACAGTGGCATTCAATTTCCAGTTCAATACAATGTCATGACCAGGAAGTTGAACATGAACTTTTTTTTTTCAAAAACTTCAGCATTGACTCATGACGGACAGGAAGGTATCTCAGCTGTGTCCAAGATTGAGAGAAGTACTTTACACACACAAAAGCTGCTCAGAGTATATTGTTTTTACTTTGTGTGTTTTGTGCTTTTGTTTCAGATGCTCTCAACCAACAGCTTGGCACTGCTATGCCGAACAGGCGTATTAAGGCGTAGCAGTGAATTAAATTAAATAAAACCTGTTTTTTTCTGCTTATAAGAGTGTGTCTGCTATTATATGAGATTAAACTATATATCTTGTAAACCTATGACATCCTGACTGTAGCCAAAGCAGGATTTTTATGAAACGCTGCTATTGAACAACATTAAATGAGCCCTATTTTTTCTGGTATTGTCACTCAACCACATAGATTTTTAGTTACATTAGCTGGGATAGGCTCCAGCATACCCCCGCGACCCTAATGAGGAAGAAGCAGTATAGAAAATGGATGGATGGATGAAATTTCAATGTTTTTTTTACATACATCAAGGGAGGATGAGGACATCGAGTCCGAATGTCAGAGTCCGTGCCTCCATTGCTGAGGCAGCCGATCGGAGCTGCAGCTACTGTACAAGTTGGTCGGTGCCAGTCGTGGCAACAATCAACTGAGGATATACTGTCCAATGCTACAGAAAGGGGAAGAAGTGCCCAGTCCATACTGTTTACAGTGGGGACGAGAGCCTGCTGACCTCGGCTGAGGATATAGTCCACCAGTGCAAGGAATACTTTGTGTCCCTTCTCAATCCCACTGATATACCTTCTTTAGAGGAAGCAGAGTCTGAGGACATGAACGCGGACAGTTCCATCACCGTGGTTGAGGTATCTGGGGTAGTCAAAACATTCCCCAGTGGCAAAGCTCCGGGAGTGGATGAGAGTCACCCTGAGTTCCTCAAGGCTCTGGATGTTGAGGGACACGTCTCTTCAACATTGCATGGAAGTCGCCAACAGTACTTCTGGATTGGCAGACCGGGGTGGTGGTCCCCCTCTTTAAGCAGGGTGACCGGAGGGTGTGTTCCAACAATGGAAGGATCACACTCCTCAGCCTCCTCATCAGGCTGTGACCTTCAGCGTTTACTGGGGTGGTTTGAGGCTGAGTGTGAAGCTTTTGGGAGGAGACTCAGCACCTCCAAATACAAGGCCATGGTCCAGTCGGAAAAGGATGGATTGCACCCTCCAGGTTGGGAGCGAGATTTTGCCCCAGATGGAGGAGTTCAAGTATCTCAGGGTCTTGTTCACAACTATGGGAAGATTGTAGCGTGAGGTCGACAGACGGACCAGCGCAACGTCTGCAGTAATGCGGTCGCTGTACTGGACCATCATGGTAAAGAGAGTGCTGAGCCGGAAGGCAAAGCTCTCAATTTACCGGTCGATCTGTGTTCTCACCCTCACCTATGGTCATGAGCTTTGGGTCGTGACCAAAAGAACGAGATACAAGCGGCTGAAATGAGTTTCCTCCGTAGGCTGGCTGGACTCACCCTAAGCGATAGGGTGAGGAGCTCGCTCATTTGAGAGGAGCTCAGTGGAGAGCCGCTGCTCCTTCCATCAAGAGGAGCCAGTTGAGGTGGCTCAGGCATGCCCAGCCGGGAGGAGGCCCCAGGGCAGACCTAGGAAAAGCTATTGGGATTATGTCTCACAGCTGGCCTGGGAACGCCTTTGTCTCCTGCTAGTGGAACTGGAAGAGGTAGCCGGGGACTGGGAAGTCTGGACTTCCCTACTGAGACGGCTGCCCCTGCGACCCGGACCCAGATAACCGGAGGAAATGGAATGGAATGGAATTCTAAGTTATTTCAGTGTCACCTTGCTGTCTGTTATTACTCGACAACTATATGCTATTATTTTTCCATGTTTAAGGTTGATTCGATAGCTAAATAGATGGGACTTAAGGGCAATTATGATTCTGCCCTGGAAAGTCTGCCCAGCAGTGCCTAACAGTACTGGGCCGATAGCCGCTGTAAATGTCTCAACTGACATGCTAGCGGGACCAAGGGTAGTGTTGCCGACGATGTCGCTACATCTGGCCTAAAACCCTCTTGATGACATATTTTCTCAAAAGCGACTCAGGACAAATCTAGCGATTTTTTCTGGCACTGTATGCTTACACAAACAAGGAATTTGACTTTGGTTATGTTAGCGCTCATTGTACACTTAAACACTTAAATAAATAATTACAAAGTAAAATTAAGATGTGCAAAAGGGATAATAATATAGTGACAGTGCAATTCAAGTAAGTGGTGTGATTAATAGACCGGGACGTTATGGACGTTATGGTTTTGGATCAACACTGACGTGTTCGAGTGTTCATCAGAGTGATAGCCTGGGGAAGAAACTGCCCCTGTGCCTGGTTGTTTTGATGTACGGTGCTCTGTAGCTCCTCCCTGAGGGGAGGAATTTAAACAGTTTGTGTACTGGGTGGGAGTGGTCAGTGACGTTCCCTGCCCGCTTCCTGGCCCTGGACCGATACAGGTCACATATGGAGGGAAGGTCGGCTCCAATTATTTTTTCTGCAGAATTGATGGCCCTTTGTAGTCTGTTCCTGTTTGGGTGCAGATCCAAACCAAAAAAATGATGGAAGTGCATAAAACAGAATGATTCCGGTGCAGAACTGTATCAGCAGCTCCTGGGGCAGATTGAACTTCCTGAGTTGTCGTAGGAAGTGCAACCTCTGCTGGGCCTTTTTACGTACAGTGTCTATGTGGGAGGACCACTTCAGGTCATGAGCAATTGTGGTTCCCAGAAACCTGAAGGTGTCCACATTATACACTGCTGTTGAGGCTTGTGAGGAGGGGGGTTCTCCTGAAGTCCACTGTCATCTCTACAGTCTTGAGCGGATTCAGCTCTAGATGGCTCTGATCCCACCGGAGGACCAGGTGGTCCACCTCCCGTCTGTATGCAGTATGTACTGTATGAGACCAATGACTGTCCTGTCATCTGCAAACTTCAGGAGTTTCACAGAAGGGTTCCCTGAGGTGCAGTCATTAGTGTAGAGCAGTGCTTCTCAAATAGTGGGAGCGCAGTGAACTGTCAGAGGTGGCGTAAAAGGCAGGGAGTACTTTCAATTTTAGTGCAGACCTGCCAATATGTACAGATGTCAGGGCCACGTGTCAGAACGTGTGATGGAAGAACGTTGTGTCATAAATGAAACAAGTAGTCCTAACTGCAAGATAAAAGGTGGATGCTGGAGGTGTAATTGGATGTAATTATTACGCTGTCTTGGCTATAAGAGTCGCTGGCTGAGATGAAATATTAAAATTTGGGATTTCCAATATTGGCTTTTTTGCCGATAACCGATATGCCGATATTGTCCAACATTCAACTTCCAATTCCGATATCAACCGACACCGATATGTGGAACATCACGAACCCTTTTCTTGAGTAAAATCTTTCTAAAGTAACAATACTCTTAAATGAGTACAGTTGTTTTGTTGGCTACTCCACCCATCCCTGAGTAGATAATTAATGTATTACATATTTTATATAAGAATACATTTGTGTTTCTTGTGCCTTGATTTATGTTATTTTAAGAAAGATGTAAATTATTTTTAGTTAAAGAGGTATCGTTTAAAATACAATTTGCTGATTATTTTGATTGATAATTTTCATGTTCTTATTTTATATTCTTATTTTATTACATTAAAACTACTCATTAAAACTATATATATTATATATATTTATTATTATATATAACTATATATAACTATATATTATCTTCAGCCATCAAAGAAGATCAAATACATTGTTTTTGGTACCTAACTGTTTCACAAGTATACAAGTATTAGTGTGTATGTGAATTTATAAACGAGAGGCATTATGTTAAATTTCTTTGTAGAAAGGCATTTTATAAAGTACATTTACAGTTACATGTTTAGAGCTCACATAGTTGTCGGTTATTCTGCATTATTTGTTGGGAGTGTCTTAACTGTTGTAATCTACCTATTATGTTGCTGTGTGATGTTTTTGTTTTTTTTTTCTTTAAAAAACACTGTGAGTAAGGATGATATGAATGATATGCGGAATGGTAACCACTATCCATGGATTAACTGTAGATATTTCCGTTTATTTACGATGATTGGTATTGGTCAGGGGCACCGTTAAACAATTCCAAGGGCTCCTAGCAAATATGTAATTTAAAAAAAAAAAAACGTTTGGGCGGATTGTTTTTTCTTTTACTTTTCTTTTGTAAAACGATTTTTTTATTATTTGACACAAACCTGAATTTAATTTTATGCATGTTTTGGAGTAATACGAATACATGGAAAATAAATGGTTCAATAATTATTTTTCAGCTCAAGATCACAAAATTAACAGAATAAAATAATACAAATACATACATTTATAAAATACAAATCTGCCCTGCACAATTTAAAAAAGAATAAATTCCCCCATGTCCCCCATGACAAACGGGTCCTAGGCAAGGGACCAGGCAAAGAGTAGCTCAACAGACCCCAATGAAAAGACACAATCTTGGATCAAGATTTCCCTCGCCCGGACGTGGGTCACCGGGGGCCCCCTCTGGAGCCAGGCCTGAAGGTGGGACATGATGTCTGGTGGCCGGGCCTGCACCAATGGGGTCCAGCCTGCCACAGCTGGGGTGGCAATTATTGTTGCCCACCGGCTCAGGGCCTGTACATTGGAATTTAACCCGGTGAACGAGAGGGTAGCTTCCTTTCGCCGAACAGCACTTCAGAATACCCGCCCTTTTTGGAGTCCTTAGAGGGAGTACTGGAGAGTGCTCCCTCGGGGGATTCACTTGTTTGTGCTGGGGGACTTCAACGCTCACATTGGCAGCGACAGTAAGACCTGGAGAGGTGTGATTGGAAGGAACGGCCCCCCTGATCTGAACCCGAGCGGTGTTTTGTTATTGGACTTCTGTGCTCATCACGGATTGTCCATTATGAACGCCATGTTCAAGAGTGTTCACATGTGCAGCTGGCACCAGGACACCCTGGTCCAGGGTGGTCCACCCTGGTCAAGCTGAAGAAGGGGTCCTGTCGGGCCTTTTTGGCCCATGGGATTCCGGAGGCAACTGACGGGTACCGGCAGGCAAAGCGGTCTGCAGCTTTGGTGGTCTCTGAGGCAAAAACTCGGACATGGGAGGAGTTTAGAGAAGCCATGGAGAACGACTTCTGGAAGGCTTCGAAGAGATCCTGTACCACCATCCGCCGTCTCAGGAGGGGGAAGCAGTGCATGGTCAACACCGTGTATGGTGTTGACTCGAGATGTTGTGGACTGGTGGAAGGAATACTCTGAAGACCTCCTCAAACCCATGTCTGGGGCTCATGTTGCCAAAGTGGTTAAAAAACTCCTCAGAGTTCAGTCGAACAGCGCTACCCAATAAGCTAAAAACCCTTGTCCAGCGCAGCGCTTGCATCAGGGAGTGAGGTTTACATAATGTACTATCGTACAGCCACACTAGTTGGCGCCCGTTACAACAGAATGGTGGTCATGGCTAACAAATGACAACCTTTTATTGGCCTGCGGGTCAATTATAGTTGTACTCTGCTCTGCCTAGCAACAAGTGAAAACATGTGACTGGCCCCAGTAAAGAATCAAAGCTTTTCTGAACAAGAAATGTGCTTGAAGTAGATAGATAGATAGATAGATAGATAGATAGATAGATAGATAGATACAGTACTGTGGATATCCATGCAGAGTGAGCAGTGATAGCATATGGCAACTTTTCATTGGCTTGTGGGGTAGTTGTGATTGTCCCCCGTATACTCTGCCAAGGAACAAGTGGACTAACCAACTAAAAGCCCCGTGTTCCACCTGGACCCGCAGAATGAGAGTCCAGAGCGTTATCCATCGAGCTAAAAGCCTGGACTGTCAACTTAATGTCCTGCGGGACTCTTAAGTTGTCAGGGAGTGAGGTTTCCCAACATATATTCGCACAACTGCACTGGCTGGCATCCATTACATTTAACAATCCTGTGGTTGCAAAATTCAGAATGTGATGTAGGATGGCATAAAAAGTGCAAGTATGTCAGTATGTCTCTTGAAAGTGGTCAGAGATAGTTATCCTGGATCAGATGTGTCAAAAGAATGGTTCTTAAGAAAAGTCAGTCATCAGTGCCAAGTAGACGCAATGTCGCTTTTGTGGTGAAAATAATTATTGATAGAGGTCTATTTAATAATGGATCTTTGAACCTTTTGCACTTTGCTCACATCTTGCTCCCACCTCCTTTGCTTGTCATCATGTCATGCCCACGGATGTAGGGGTCTGTGGCCAGATCACATCCGCTGAATAAGACAAGGAGACCCTACTCGGTTAAATAATAATCTGTCACTCCCTGCGGTGACACAATCTGCTTGAGTAATGTGTCAATTCAGTAATCAATGATTGACCGGGCCTCTTCCCACCCATCATCAGTCGGCCAACACGCCCTCATGTGAGAACCTTCAGTCATCCACAGTATCTGCACCAAATCTGCTGTTGTTGTTTGGCCTGTGTCTGTCAGTTGCTCTTGTCAACCAACACCTGGTTGACAACCAACACCTGGCCTTAGGGCACAAGTCTTATGGACTTGTGCCCTAAGTGGGCGGAACCACCATTTGTCATACTGTTGCTCACATCTGGTGTATGTGTGCGTGTGTGATAGCAGAGACCAGTTGTTGCTGGCAAGACGTGCTGTCGCAACCGAGGAGAGACACAGTTTTGTGAAAAAAGGTACAGTTTTCGATTTAGGCTTTTTTCTATATATGGCAGTGAATGAAAGAAAATATAAATTGTGACTTTTTTTATAATTGATTTAGTGAAACAACTTCACATAAAGATTTATTTAGTTTGACTCATTATTGCTTTCCTTTTGTAGCCATCAGGAGTTTACTAGATGTTTGCACTTCTTCCTGCGGTACTGAATTAAGAAGCTAAATAGTTTGGAAAGATGATTATGAGTACAATAAACGTGAAAACAATGTATTACTATTGTTATTAAGATTAATATTATGATAAGTACAACATAGTACTTATGTGTATATATATATATATATATACATGTCCCTATATAGTATTATATATATAATACTATATTATTCTTATTATGTATTTAATTTCATATTATTGCTATGACTACTACTACTATTAATAATAATGAGAATAATAATCCTGTTGTTGATTAATTATTTTATAGCAAACATGATCTTCATCATTTATGACCTAAAATTGTTCATAAACGTATGTGGTATAATCCTTTAATATATTGTAAACCTTATGGCCCAAGTTTGTCTTTCTTCTTAGTAATTTTAGTTTTCTTTCATTTGTCTACGTGCAAGTTTTTTGTTAAAGGGACTGTATCAGTCTCAGTGATCAATGATTAAATATGGTAGATAGAATATCGGCTTGCGCCACGAGATCGGGCCGATTCGGTTGCCGTATCACGTTTGTAACTCCGAGCCACACTCCAACATGGTAGGTGCAGTAAAGCGGCTCAAAGCTGGTTGCCACTCGACTCCCGCCACCCGCAATAAGAAGAAAACACAGCTACCATGGTAGTTCCCTCTCACTGTGCCCGGACTGCTGCGTCGTGGTGAAGGGAGATCGCACGGGAAGTGCCGCTCTGGTTGCTTATATTAGGGACTGCACAAACACTACTAAGCATGTCAAAACCTTGGAAACTCTTCTGTTACGGAGCGTGAATGGAGGCTAGCCGGGTTCACTTAGTTTAGCTAGTGCAGCTGTGTGTGTGCGTGCGCGCGCACGAATCAGGTGGTGTTTTGTCAACCGTCAATTGCCATTCTCAACACGCACAACACATTCCGGTCTTCAAAATAAGAGCGCTCTTTGTCATATTTGTGTAAATATCTTACATTCATAACTCGATTGGAATACATCTTCCTTAATCACAAGCACGGGCATTACAGTTTGTTGAAGATTTTGTAGCAATATGTGCTGAAGCTGACATCCCATTAGAAAAGTTAGCTAAGCTACATCCATTTCTCAATTACTAGACAGAATGTGCCAATGATGTATTGCATCAATAAATGTAAGGATGTTTGCATTTTATTCACTAACCCGAATAGCACACACTCTATGCTGGTAAAATAAGTGGAAAAAGTAAAAAACTCAATTCAAAAACATTAAAACGAATTTTGAAAAAATAAAACTGATTTCATATATCACAAAAATTCATTTATCTGGAACCATTTAACAGTGATAAACGAGGGCTTACTGTATAGACATTTTTGGTACAATCTACTCTCTGAAACCACCATTGGTAACATTTATTTTTATTTATAATTTATTTTTAAGCTGTTGTCTTGGCGGAATGGTGTGCAATGCAGAGCCTGGCCAATAGGGGAAGCACTGTGAATTAATTATGCATCGTTGCAGGAATACTGCTCCCTAGCCTACAGTGTACTTAGTAAGCAAAACTAACTTGATTAGCCTCTCAAAGTTGACGCTGAAGCTAGCTTCCAATCCACCAGCCTCCGATTCTAATTTAAGGTGGTATAAAACTAAGATGCAGTACGACTGTTTGTCGACTGATTGTCTGTTTTTTGTGACACTTCTCGATGTGAAAGCATTTTAGTTAGGACATTACCTTCGCCTGGCGCCCATGTGGGTACATTTTCCTATGTCTTCAGCCTTTAACTCATAATAGACCTGGTCCACTTTGAAAAAGGCTTAGATTTCCCAAATCTGGACTGGGTTAATCTACAGACCCCATAAAAACACAGTTTGTGATTTGTGAAACTGTTATTGTATTTGTGAAAATGCAAGAGAAGGGACATGACCTCAATATGACCCTTCAGTAACTAACTTGGTTAGTACCCTTTTTTGTACAGCAGAGGCTATCATTGTGCAGAGGTGTATGAGAATGCATTAGCATATACTGTATGGCTATTACCAATAGAATATCATATCACAATGGTGGGTCTTCTGCTGAGTAAGAAGCTCTGGGATTTAAGATGACAGCAGTATGGTACCTTGTGCGCACAACTAACTCCTTTTAACCAGTCAGTTAAAAGGAGTTAACCTGTGTTAACCTGTGTTAACCTGTGTTAACCTGTACACAGAAGGCCATGTCTGACTTTTGTGTATGAACAGAATGTGATATCAATATAACATCAGATAATTATTATAACCAATTAGAATAGCGAATATCTCCTGTGCCCTAAGGGGCTGGGGGGCCCCATGTGGTCTGGGCTGGGTCCACGGTGCTCTCTGGGCCATGGAGGCGTAGCTGCATTCCCAGGGGGAACTGGCAACGCCTCCAAGGGACAAATTTTATCACACTTAATCACACACACTTGCACGAGCTGTTTTCAAATCACAAACTGTGTTTTTATGAACCTTCAAGGTGTGTGTGTTATTCCAGTCCAGATTTGAGAAGCCGAAGCCTAGTGGTTTTCAAAGTGGACAAGGTCTAATATGGACTAGAGTTTGAAAACATAGAAAAACGTGATTTTATTGGATTTTCACAAATAAAACAAAGGTTTCACAAATCACAAGCTGTGTTTTTATGAACTGTCAAGGTCTGTATAGTAATCCAGTCCAGATTTGAGGGGTCTAGGTCTAGTGGATTTCAAAGCGGACCAGGTCTAATATGGGTTAGAGGTTGAAAACAGGAAAATGTATCTTTATTACAGTTTCACAAATAGAATAAAGGTTTCCCAAATCAAAAACTGTGTTTTTACCCTTGGGGGCTGTATATTAACCCAGTCCAGATTTGAAAAGTCTTGGTCTAATGGTTTTCAAAGTAGCCCAGGTCTAATCTGGACTAGGTACTAAAAAAGACACATAAATGTGCTTTTTCACAGATCAAATAAAAGTTTCACAATTACAATAGTCAGTGTCAGGTAAAGGCAATGTCTTACTTAAACTGTCCAAAATCTTTTCACATTAAGAAGTGTCACAAATAACAGGCCCACAGGACAAACACTCACACTGCTCATTACGTCAATTCCACCTTAAATTTCCCCGAAAGTGCCGAATCAGCAGCTGGCGAATCGAAAGCCAACTTCAGCGTCGTCTCTCAAAGGCCATTTTCTGCCTTTGCAAACATTGGAATAAACTTAGAGAGAAAAAGTCACCAATTTAAACTTGAGAAGGTAATTTAGTTGAAATCAATCATGTGCGATGAACTCTTTCACCAAAGTTTTTCAAGCTAAATGCATCAAATCAGGAGCAGTACACTCCATAAAGTTAAAATGGCTGACAAAATACCTTAAATTACAATGTTGTGTTGTATAGATATTAATGTTGTATGATTGTAATGAGAAGTGAAATGGTGTGGGGTGCATAGCTGACGTTCATTTGCAGAAAAACGGAAACTAACAAGAATATCGCACTTTACACACTGAAATAAGCAAGACAGTGTATGTTTATTCTGTCAACTCGCACAGTCAAAGCACATTTTTGTCAATGCCAAAACACATATTAGATTGACTCGCATGTTAATATTTGAATAATAATAATTGAAATACTGAGTACATTACAATACTTAAAAATATATATTTAAATTATTATAATTAATAATAATATTATTATTACTAAATTTAAATAATTTCCAGTATTTTTATAACACAATATATCAGTATACTTCCTTGTCTTGTATTTAAACAAAAACAATTCAATTATCATAATTTCATTACATTTTCAGCGTGAATGTGGCATATGGAGTCCATTTGAGTCCGTTTGAACTAAAACAGTCCAGACTTTGCAGTTAAGTTCACGAAAAGTGGAGCTGAACTGTTGAGCAATAGAAGATAAGATAGGCAGCACACACAAACTATGCTTACTGAACCTCTTTGAGAAGAAAGAACAGGTTTTGGCCACCAAAGCTATCTTGGAAATGGAGAATAGAATAGAGAGAAACTGTGCAGGGAGAGGAGAATAATGCTAAACTTGCACCTGGCGTGGAGACAGATTATGACTGCAAACAAACATGCTTGGCGCAGATACAATTCGGGAGTTCATAACGCTCTGGCAGTTGACTACATCAGTGTTTCCCACAGGATTGCAGCCTATCAGTGGTGCAAGGTTGCAGGGGTGGGTGTAATTGACATCATTGTCTAATTTGCATAATCGGCAGGCAAAAATTCTGACTCAGTGTTTGGGCGGGTAAAGCTGAGCTTTTCGGTTTGTGTCATAAGAAATGTGTGACATTATCTCATCTTTTTTAAACCTTACCTAACAACAGAATATTTACTACTCACAGGAGTTGGTTTCATTTTGTGCAGTGGTAGACGTAAGTTAGTAGTGTGTGCTGGCTCTTTAATTTCATTCAAGTGCGAAAAGGTGGGAATAAAGTCATCACCTGCTGTTATTCAGCAGCATACAACAAAGACCATGTCATCTTCATCATCATCACAGCTGAGCCAGCACAATTAAATTCATAATCACAGAGTACACAAACATACTTTCAGCAAAAAGCATTGAGGAGGACAGGGGGGTGGGGTGCTGTTCGGCTTGCACTGTGGGCAATCTATCAGTGATGTACGCTGTCTCCCACCTCCCCCTCCTCTGAGCTCTCCTGTGGTACGTTCCAGTCCAATGTCAGAGGCGTTTAAATGAGGAAGAGCAGCTTCAGAGGCAGCTAGTGCAGCGACCAGGAGGGGGGTCATACACACTGGCATGTGAGGGGGGAGTTCATGGATCTGCTGGACCACGTCTTTGTATGTATGACAGGAATAGAGCAAGAAGCAAGAGAATGTAGCAGATGAATGTGTCTCTGTTTTTTTGTCACTTCAGACTGTTTTTTTCCTTCCTCCCCTGTTCAAGTAAGAAAGGACAGAAGATAGCATCCTGGGCCATTGCTGCTTTGCCAGGCATGCGCCATCTCTTCCTTTCTCTCTCCCCTTTTATCTCCCCTTCTCGGCCTTGTCTAGCTGCTGGTAAACAGGCTGAGAGGAGACAGGTATGCTCCACTATGTAGCCTCATCCTGAGCCAAAGCACAAATGTCCCTTATCCCTCCCTGTCGTTTCCACACTCAGTGACAGTGTCCTCTTGTCTGTCCCTTGACATCGTTGTGTAACAGCCTGGAGTAGCGCAAAGGAGCATGTGTGTACTGTGGGTTGATTGACACAAAACGCGATTTGAGAGGGGAGGAGTTAATACAGGGGTGAAAATGGTTGTTATGTAGGCTTAGTGGAGCGAAAACATATTTAGACATGCATGACCAGCCATGCAGATGTACGCATCACACAGCTGTAGAGCTGCAGGAAGAAGCATTCTTAGAAGTGAATAGTAGGACTAACTGTCTTCACATGAGTGTCTGCTTTGTGTCGTGCTGCACTGAGGTCTGCACTTTTTTTTAGATACGTGCATTGTCAGGCTTCTTTCAAACTTTACCCAGAATTTTTTTTTTTTTTGTCACAATACTTGCATTAGCTGAGAGTGTACACGTGACACATCCGAGTCACTGCCATCCTGTGTGGACTAAATCTGCACAGTCAATGGATGCAAATACATTGTGCTTGGAGATGCATTTTGGTATCGGTGGTGGTGCTGCATTCTAAAATGTGTTTTATATTGAATACAGAGCAATGTGTAATGCATATTTACAGATTTTCTGTAAATACACGTTTGTTCCGATTGAGCCCTGTGAACTCTGCCTAGCAACAAGTAATTCTGTATTGTGTGAGTGACAAGGAAAACTGATCAGAGTCATTTTTTAAATTTAGGTTGCTAAATTTCTATAATTTTACCATAGTTGTACATTTTTATGATGATTTGTCTTGACTATGTGCTTTTATCACCATTGGCAGATAAATTGTAATTTTAAATAAAAAACACACAGACCAGAACTCCACACTAACTTTTTAAACTAAGAGCACAGTGGCCCCTAACTTCAAATTTTAAGAGCGCAAGTAGTTTCACACACATCGGCCCGCCTTCCTCTTCTTTGGTGTTTCTCCTTTTTTCCTCTTTAGGAGTTAATGTCGGTTGGCAAAGTAACTCATTTGCGCGTACTGCTAGGTTGAAGTTTTTCAGCAACAAAAAATATTCAATAGTAAAATAAACTTCTGAAAAAATAAAGACATCTTCTGGCAGGGCCAACCGACCTGCCTGTTTTGGTGGTTTTTGCCTTGATGCCTGTTTTCCTGCCTGAATAATACTAATACATGGAAAATTATTCAATAATACAGTATTGATTTTTTGTTAAAAATAACACAATTAACAGAATAAGGTAACAATTTAAGGATAAGCGGCATAGAAGATGGATGGACGGAGGTAACAATTTAAATATCTTTCTCATACTCAAAGTATTGAGTGTCCATGTATATGATAGTGCAGGTCAATCCATTTTCCAGTACTATTAAAACTACTTTTTACAAAAACAAAGTAGATGTGAGCTATTTGTGTTTTATGTGACTGGCAACATTTACATTGTGCTTTATGTAACAAAGCACCTCTGCACTCAAACAGTGTGCTCATTGTCTTTGTGCTATTTTTTGGTCATTTGTCATTAAATAAAGGCATTATGTCTGAATTGAAGAGCTGAAGCAAATATTCTTTGGTGAGCTACTCAAAATCAGAGCAGAGAGAGCAAGAGCAAAGAGCAAGGATGTTAAGCGACACTTAAAAAGTAAGTTAGCGCGTACCCCATGAACGCGATAGCCACTTTCCAGTCAGCTTCACTGTGGGACAAAAACAAGCTCTGAACAAACCACATTGCTTGTTTGTTTTAAAGACAAAATGTCACCGTGGTTAAAAAAAAAACAACTCAAATTTGGAATCCGTGGACCAGAGGCTAGGCGGATAACTCTAGCTAGCTAGCTGCCAGAGAGACAGAAAAAATTGTGAGCCAGGCAAAATGTGTAAACAAAGATGGTAAAAAAAAAGTAAATCGAATGTGGTTGAAACGTGAGCAATCACACATGCTGGCATTTAATTGATTTAGTTGACTCCACATTTTACAGATTATTCTTCATTCTCACGGTAATAAGGAACAAAGTACGTCGCTCGCACATGCGCAAGTAGATGAAAAATTTACTGCGATGTCCCATATTTTAGTCGCAAAATGCGACCATTTAGTCGCGGTCGGGAGCCCTGCAGATAGTAAGAGGATGGTGTCCATAAAACATATTGCAATGAAATTATGCTGATTTGTTGTCTTGTTGTTTACTACAGCAATGCATTGTACGTCTCTTGCCAAGCTGATGTTATTTGATCCCGTTTCTAGGCTTGTTGCTGATATGCGGCTCATTGTTTTTTCTTACACCTGACCATGCCTCTTGGCTTTTTTCAGTCGGTTTCATTGTCCCTCCTGTTCAATTAGATCAATAAACGCTCTAAGGGAACAGATTGTATGGTATCCTCAAGTAAATCATGACTTATTTTACTAGTGCTCGCCGCTCAGACTGTGAGGGGATGAGATGTTATGTAACCAGAGATGCATCAAATCCAAACATAGCAGCCATTAGGGGATTAGCTCCGGGTCCGTTTGGCTTGGCTTCACTGTTAGTCGCATACTGCCCTGGACAACAGCCGTGTCCTATGTTATCAGGGGAAACTGATATGGTCCGAAGTGACATCTTAGCAGGCCATGAGTTTACACAGATGAGCTTAGCACAGGAACATCTGTGATTCTGTGGCTGATGGTGAATCACTCAGGCTTGTATTGGATCGTGGGGCCGCTGCTTATTACAATATTCTTGGCATGATTTGACCTGCAGTATGTCACAAAAGTGAGTCCACCCGTCACATTTAGGATAATTTTATTACCGTATATATTTTCACAAGGGACCGTGTACTGTGGAAATGAAACATGAATATAAGTCAGTGTGCAGCTTACAGTGGTGTGAAAATGTGTGTTCACTTCCTGATTTCTGATTTTTTTGCAAGTTTGTCACACTTAAATGTTTCAGCTCATCAAAAAAAAAAATAAATATTAGGCAATGACAACACAGCTGAACACAAAATGCAGTTTTTTTTAATGGAACTTTTTATTATTAAGGGACATACATGGTCCTATGTGAAAAAGTTACTAGGTTTAGGTAGATCACTTTTTCACAGGGTCATGTAGGTTTGGATTTTTTTCTCTCGTAATAATAAAAAGTTTCATTTAAAAACTTCATTTTGTGTTCAGTTGTGTTGTCATTGACTAATATTTAAATTTGTTTGATGATTTGAAACATTCAAGTGTGACAATTATGCAAGAAGAGAAGAAATCAGGAAGGAGGCAAACACTTGTTCACACCACAGTATATGAAAATGAGGCTTTATCGCTGGTTGTATGTATTCTTGTACTTCGGATACTGCTTTATCGTGATTGTTAAGTTTCCCTCTTAAATTTTGTGTTAAATTAATATGCAGACTTAAACCATAGCCAATGACTACGTTTACATGCAGTCAATATTTGGGTTAAGGTCAATATTCCGGTTTCTGATACATTCGGAATAACCCGTTTACATGTGCAACGTGAAAAGAAAAAAAAACCCAGCATGGACAACATCTCGATGCACGGAAAACGTCATGACGCAATGCGCGTCATTTCCGATTCTTCTTCCTGTTTCCAAAAATAGATCTGATAATCTGATAAATCTGATAGATTTTGCTATAGCGGTACTTTCTACCATCAATAAAAGACATAATGTTCCTGTCTTTCACCACACTAACATGGTGGCTTATCTCCCCCTCGCTCCAAAAGTGTGGGGTTCTGCGTGTCGTCATGTTTACAAGTAGTTCCTGCCAAAGACACAAGATTCCTTTCGAATAGAACATGCGCAAAACACAAATGAATGCTCCTTTTGATTGGGATATCCC
Organism: Dunckerocampus dactyliophorus; assembly: GCF_027744805.1. NCBI lineage: Eukaryota > Metazoa > Chordata > Actinopteri > Syngnathiformes > Syngnathidae > Dunckerocampus > Dunckerocampus dactyliophorus. The sequence goes on along the minus strand of NC_072819.1, from coordinate 29,590,758 downwards.
GATAGGCGTATACATGACCTGATTTCCGGGTTAGAAAAGGAGTAACCCAGGGGTAATGCTTGGGTTTTTAAAAAACAGAATATGAGCATATTCCGGTTTTTCAAAAGGGTTATTGGTGTTAACATGACCACAACCGCGTTATTGCCAATATTCCGGTGATGATAGGGTTATTTGACTGCATGTAAACGTAGCCATTGAGAGTGGACAAAAAAGTGAAGCTCAAATTCAAACCATTCAAACGGAAGGATGCCAACGTCAAACTGGAATAAAACATATGTAGGATGACTACTTGTCTATTTATTAGTGCTCATGTGAAACTTTATCAAAATGTGACCACTCAAAATACACATTTTTGAACCGTAATTCCTATAAAATTAATTAACCCTTTAATTATGGTCAATATTTCAAGTTAAAAAATATAAACCTGAAGGGGTATTATGACTGTAAAAAGTTTGGGAGCCACTGCTCTAGTTAATTGCTCTAATGGAGACACCCCTCTGGCCCTTTCTTTGTATTGTCTTTTACTGAAAACACTCACTTTGCCTCACTTTGCTCAGTGGAGTGTTAAATATCAGAGTTGATACTGCTGTAGTGTTCTCCTGCATGTTGAGTAGGATGTGTTGATAAAATAGTGCTAAGCAGAAGGTGGTATAACACGCACGTTTTCATCTTCTCTCCTCTTTTCATTACTGTCTTTTCACCGGTTGTTTTCATGCCTCACATTAGGATTGTTGCCCACTCTTAATAAGCATATTGCGTTATCATCATTTTGCTCCTATTGAACACAGAGACACAGGAATGTTGCACTAAATGTATTTATTACCATCCTGTCTTCCCTCTTTGTATCTGTTAGCACTGACATAGCACTGTCTTCTCATTGGAGTGTTTCAGCCAGCATGCTCATGTGTTGTCTGTGCACTACACTACACGTCTGTGTTAGAATGCTTCAAATAAACCAAAATATGTCGACTGTAGCTTTCTATGAGCATATTTATTATCAGTGTTGGGCAAATTACTAGTAATTAATTATTGTTACCAGAGATGGGAGTAAGTCACTCATTTGCAAGTCACAAGTGAGTCTCAAGTCATAAGAATCAACCAAGTCATGTCAAGTCATTGCTCAGGTCAAGCAAGTCACAAGTCAAGTAAGTCACAAGTCAGGTCATACAAAAACCTGATGATTTAGCCCAGTTTCCACATTTAAATCAGTAAAGACAGTGGTGCACAAATTGCCCAAAAATCTGGAAAAAAAAACTTCACAATGAATCTGTTCATCATAAAATAATGTAACTTATTCAATTATTACTGAATAATAAAATCAAGACTTGGGATGTAGTTCCCTGCTGTCCGCCTTCATATCAAGCAATCTATCTTGGAACGTGTAGACAAAAGGCCGGACCCCAGATGCAGAGATGGTCTTTAATAAAGTCTACAAAGGCAACAAAAGGCGATGCGTGCGTGGGAGATGAGTACAGAAAACAAGCGCCACAAAATAAGTCTACAAAAATAACAGGTGGCCGAGCTGGAAGGCTGGGAAAGCTTCAGGAGACACCAGAGCAAGGCTTAATCCAAAAATGTAAGTCATTTAATACACAAGTGAGAAAGAAAGAACAAGGTAATCCAAAACAGTTCAGGTACACAAGCAAACATCAGTGTCGTACAGCAAAGATGAATAAACCAGCGTGTCCCAGCTGCTGTCTGCCAGCTTACGAAGGACATGGCCAATCAAACTAAGGTGCGCCCAGTTGTCCTGCCTCCAAAGAAGAAAACACAGGCGAGTAGAAGGCAGGGGCAAGCAAAGTGAATAAACAAGAGGGAACAACCTGGTACGTGACAGAGGGCACAGCGGACTTCAACTCCAGAGTAAAAGACCAGGGGGTGATACCTGTGCAGATGAGTGTATTATAAGAGTAAGTAAATAGTGCCAGGTCAGGGTAGACGTAGGGAAGCAGGGAAAGGTCTATCACAGGGGTCACCAACACAGTGCCCGTTGGCACCAGTTCGCCCTTAAAGACCACATGATTCGCTGTTTCTAAAAATAGCTCAAATAGCACCACATACCAGTGAGCTGTATATATTTTTTTTGTTGCAATTCTTGGTTAAATCACACTTAGATGTAAACTGGAAATATATATAAAAAACTGTTTACATTTTTTTAAATATAAATGAACTCTGACCTAGTATATTTCAATGGTCAGTATTGTGCGCATCACCAAAACATAGCATTTCTGGAGCTCATACAAACATGGTGAGAGCAAACTAGGGAGCGCAGGAAAAATGAGAAGATGACTGATTCCCGAAAAGATGGCAGAAAAAATAAAGAAAACTTTCAGAAAAAAGATAGAAAACATATAATTTTCACAATGAATAGGAGGTACATTTTTTTTATGGCGCAATGTGGAAAGACATTTCACAAGGTGTCTCACAAGCTACCATGCTAACTACCCGCAGGGCAGCACACTATGAGCAAAAAGAGCCTGTGAGTGAAAGAGAGAAAGTAATTGAGATAGGTCTGGAAAAGGTTATAAAGACATTTCTAAACCTTTGGCACTCCAGCGAACCACAGTGAGAGCCATTATCCACAAATGGCGAAAACATGGAACTGTGGTGAACCTTCCCAGGAGTGGCCGGCCAACCAAAATTACACCAAAACGACGACTCATCCAAGAGGTCACAAAAGACACCACAAGAACATCCAAAGAAAACAGCTTGCTTGGCAGAGTTCCAAGACGAAAACCACTGCTGAACAAAAAGAACAATAATGCGAGTCTCAGTTTTACCAGAAAACATCTTGATGAAAATACACTGTTGCATACTTTGGGAAAATACTGGTTTGATGAGACAAAAGTTAAACTTTTTGGAAGTTGTGTGCCCCACTACATCTGGTGTAAAAGTAATGCTGCACTTCAGAAAAACAACATCAGACCAACAGTAAAATATGGTGGTGGTAGTGTGATGATATTGGGTTGTTTTGCTGCTTCAGAACCTGGAAACGTGCTGTGATAAATGGAAACATAAATTCTGCTGTCTACTAAAAATCCTGAAGGAGAATGTCCGGCCATCTGTTTGTGACCTCAAGCTGAAACGAACTTGGGTTCTGCAGCAGAACAATGATCCAAAACACACCAGCAAGTCCACCTCTGAATGGCTGAAGAAAAACAAAATTAAGACTTTGGAATGGCCTAGTCCGAGTCCTGACATGAATCCTATTGAGATGCTGTGGCATGACCTTAAAAAGGCGGTTCATGCTAGAAAACCTTCCAAAGTGGCTGAATGACAACAATTCTACAAAGATGAGTGGGCCAAAAGTCCAAAGACTCATTGCAAGTTATTGCAAACGCTTGATTGCAGTTGTTGCTGCTAAGGGTGGCCCAACTAGTTATTAGGTTTAGGGGGCAATTACTTTTTCACACAGGGCCATGTGGGTTTGGATTTTTTTTCTCCCTTAATAATAAAAAATTTAAATAACTGCATGTTGTATTCAGTTGTGTTGTCATTGGCTAATATTTACATTTGTTTGATGATCTGAAACAAGTGTGACGAACATGCAAAAATTCTGGCCCCTATGTGTAATTGAGGACCCCTGGTAGAAAGGTACAACAGGGAGCATTGTGGTGTATCAAAAATAATAATGGTTTTATAATGGAAGATTCATATTTATTAAGAATCAGCATGTTTTCTTCTTCAGTTGACTTTCGTGGTCCCCGCCACCTCCTCACTCCCCAGCATTCCTTACCTGGGATCCCTGTGGCCTTGAAACAGTCTATCGACCTGCGGACATCCATGGACGGGAAGTACAAGGAAATTGCCGAGGTCAGTGCTCAATGGTTGTTCTCTTTTGCTTGTATAAACGTGTATGGTGTTTTATTTCACGTCTGTGTGTTTATGTGTCCTTGTGAAGGAGCTGTTCTCACGCAGCCTGGCAGATAGTGAGATGCGCAGCGCTCCTTATGAATTCCCAGAGGACAGCCCCATTGAAAAGCTGGAGGAGAGACGCCAACGTTTGGAGAGACAGATTAGCCAAGATGTCAAGTGAGTGCAAGGGGAAAAAGGATATTTGACAGCAGACCATACAACTGCACGATTCATTCAAACTGTGTTTTCTTGCTGACAGAAGACACGCTACTAGAGTACTTTTACTTTTGCTTTATTTACATCACTACAGCATAACCAAATATAGATGTATCTGATCATCATTCAACATCATCTGAAAATAAACTAATACAGTGGAACCTCTGAAGTCAAACACCTGAAAAGTCATACAATGTCTAAATATAAATATGCCAAAAAATGTCAAAAAAAAATGTTACTGTCAAAAACATTGATTTTATTTGTTTTTTTGTTTGTTTTTGTTTGTTTTTGTTTTTATTTTTTGTAAGGACACTGTAAAATGGTAGCAGTAGTGGCAAACAGTCAAAGTTTGATGATAGCCATACAATTACAACTTACTGTGATATAAGAAAAGGTGTGATTGCTCCATGTAATCTGTGCAACACAATTACATAGGCGTTACCTACACAAATCCCTTTGTTCTGATAGCATGTTGACATGTTGAACAGACAATTAGCCTACAGTAATTATATGACAGATAAGAAAAACTTGCTTATACATTTAATGAAAGTTTTCTGTTTGACTCTGGAGCATATTAATTACAGTACATTGCCATTATGTCCTGTTGGAAAATGCTATCAGTTATTATTAAGCCTCTAGTTTCCTTTTAGTAAGTAAAAACCTTGGCTATGATTGCACTACATTGTCATGTAGACCTACAAAGTACACTTGGAAGAACAAGAGGTGAATAAATGTATTGCAACTGATGTGAAACTGATGAAGGGTAGGATTAAATAAGCTTTGCTTCTTCCTACTCCTTTTTGGACATGCAAAATTGTGAATTGTACTATGTGATGTGCTACTGTTTGACTCATGCATGTTCAGGATTAAAACCATGAACCATGATAATAACAAGCCTAGTAGTGTTGTACAACTTTTATCCACAGTCCGCAGTGCCATCTACTGGTCAATATTATTATTATTTCCCCCCCCCCCCCCCCCCTTTTTTTTCTTTTTTTTCCTCTACTGGTCAACATTCAAACTGGACGCCAACCTGTCTATAGAGGCCACCTGTCTATAGCGGCCACTTTTGCAGACTCCCTCTAGTGGCCGCTATAGACAAGTTTGACTGTGTGTGTGTGTGTGTGTGTGTGTGTATATGTATGTATATAAGAGGTGAATAAATGTATTGCAACTGATGTGAAACTGATGAGGGGTAGGATTAAATAAGCTTTGCTTCTTCCTACTCCTTTTTGGACATGCAAAATTGTGAATTGTACTATGTGATGTGCTACTGTTTGACTCATATGCATGTTCAGGATGAATTAAAACCATGAACCATGATAATAACAAGACTAGTAGTGCTGTACAACTTTTATCTGCAGTCCGCAGTGCCCTCTACTGGTCAACATTATTATTATTATTATTTTCTCCCTTTTTTTTTCTTTTTTTTTCTCTACTGGTCAACATTCAAATTGTACGCCAACCTGTCTATAGAGGCCACCTGTCTATAGCGGCCACTTTTGCAGACTCCCTCTAGTGGCCGCTATAGACAAGTTTGACTGTATTTACAATCCAAAGGCAAAACTTGCAAATAATTCCACACTGTGCACCTACTGAGATAGCTGTGTGTTGTTGTGTGGAGTGTGTCATCACTCGCGTGCCGATATCATTATCGTAAGAAAAAAACAATGTCGATATGTACCGATAATATATGCCAATAATATTGGCTGGCCGATATTCTCGGACATCACTAGTATTTTCGATTAATTGATGGTGCTCGATTTTGCCGGTTCCACCGTAATGGAATGTATATGTCCCCAGCCGTAGGTAGTCAGTCCATTGATAACTGAAGGAGCACTTGTTTTGCTCACCCTCAAAGCTGCAAAAACAATATAAAGAGATCTAATGAGATCTAGGTGTTCCTTATATTTGGCTTAATAAGTAAACCAAATCACACGTTAATGTAATGCAATAATGAACCACAATAATATACACATTGTTTAATAAATCCTCCTACATGTGTGTTTGTGCCGTTGCCGTTTTGTGATGATTGTGAGGATGATAAATGCTGACCAATGTGAGCTCAGCTTGTCTGTCCACAGGTTTGAACCAGATATCTTGCTGCGGGCCAAACAGGAGTTTATGAAAACTGACAGTGCCGCTGATCTCGAGTGAGTGCCTCAACACTTATACACAGAAATTGGCCTCTTAAATTAGCCACTGAATTACCCTCAAGTGCCAGAATAGAAAATTGAAAAATCACTGCTAAATTAATATTCCGTCAGATACATGAAGGAGCAAAGCCAAGCACCAGACCTGCTGGAGAGAGAGCTGCTCCCAGAGAGAGAGTACCAGCGAGTCACCATCTCTGGAGAGGAGAAATGTGGAGTAAGACGCATAGTTATTACATACATACAGTATATCTCCACTTAAGAAAACACCTTTCTTGTTATTGTTTGCTGGTCTGTTGCTCCTAAATCCAGGTTCCATTCACTGACCTGCTGGATGCAGCAAAGTGTGTGGTGAAGGCCCTCTTCATAAGACAGAAGTACATGGGCCTGTCACTGCAGAGCTTTTGCAGGACCACTGCTCGATACCTGCAGGAGCTGAGTGAGAGACCCCTTGACCTAAGCATCTATGAGCAGGACATCCAAGAGGTGGCAGAGACTGCTTTCACTGCAGGTACATTACTCACAGCAAAGACGTTACATTATATCCCGCCCTCTTCCTGCTCCGATCATGTAAGCTGCGCTCCAGGGAACACACACATGCGCAGGGACCTTTGCTAAGCGCTCGCGGTGACATTTTACCAAAATTTGAAGAAGATGAGAGGTTTCCCCCACTTTCCCCACCTCCATGCCCAAAAAATATTCTTGAGAGCAAAAATATGATATTATTACACGCCGTGAAGAAAGAGATGAGTGAGACATAAGAGTGTACTGCAGCACAAACAGAGCAAGAATTTAATTGTATGCAATAACACATTCAATATGTACAATCACAGAACGGAAAGCCTCATCGAAATGATCATGGGGGTCTATGCAGATGTCATAAACCTTATGGAGTCTTATTTAACCTTAAGGAGGTTAAAAACCCTGTGGAAGAAAACTGAGCATTATGCAATGATATCAGCGTTCTACAGGACGATATCAAGGCACTATTGGAGGATAATGCTGCCGTGGACACCATTCTTGAGGAAGAGAAAGCAGCAAAGGAAAATATCACTGAGCAAACAAAAAATCTAATAGATGACATGGATCAGAATGCACAAATGAAGGGCTCTGAATTACACCTCGGGCAAAAGATTGGGTAGCCCAGAACCAGATGGAATAGATGTTCCTTCAACAAATAAATAGATTGCCAGCTTCCTACAATCAAAGGAGGTGGATGTAGATATCAACACCATCGACTATATGGTAGAAACAACACCACACCTGTCATCCTAGTTAAGTTCACCAACAGGGAATTCAAAACTGCACTGCTGAAACAGGGAAAGAAGCTGAGTGGTACAAACGTCTACATGAATGAGCATCTGACAAAACGCAACACGGACATCGCAAGGAAGGCACGAGAAAGATACAGGAAAGGAAAGAGGAAGCAGGGAAAGATACAAAGCACTTGGAGCACCAACGGCAAAATCTACATCAATTTATATGGTGGTCCAGGAGAAGCAAGCGTGCTGGTGGTTAAAGATATCAACGATCTGGATACATATTAAAGATCATATTGCCATGACAACAAGAAAAATGGAGGATACAACCCACAAAGAACCATACAGTTAGAAGGATTACATTCAATAACATTTGACTTTTGATATCATCGTTGCTAGGGCCCACTCAACAAAGTACTGGAATTAGGAACACATGTACCGTATCTACATTCAATGACTTTCAGTACAACACAATAGACAGCAGGAAGTGTTTTTTGTTAAATAAATAGTAATGATAATAGGGATGATAGTAATAATAATAATAATTATTATTATTATTATTATATTATCAGGTTTGATTGAACGGAAGAATAAGTAAACAGTGAATTAGTGTTGAATACAGGAAGTAAACATATGTATTAGCAATTGATGTGTTACGGAGAGGGGGTAGGATTAAATAAGCTTTGCTTCTTCCTACTCCTTTTTGGACATGTGGAATTGTGAATTGTAACATGAAGCATTCACTGTAAACTGGTTGGTTGGTTTAATTTATTTTGAACATGCATATGTCCGAAAAGGAGTAGGAAGAAGCAGAGCTTATTTAATCCTATCCCCTTTTTGTAGCACATCAATTGCTAATACATACATGTGTGTACATACACATACAAACACGCACATACATATATATACACTTACATCTGCACCTACACAAGTACGCACACATATACATATACAGTATACACATATACAGTATACAGGTACACAAATGCTAAAAAAAAAAATTTTTTTTTAAAATTTTTTCCTCCTTTTCCTTTCCTTTTCCCTATCTGTTTATCCTGTCCTTCCTCTCCTGTTGATATCCACATCTTCTTTAGTTTTGCACTGCTAGTGACACTGAGTTTGTATACACGAGTTCCTTTTATTAACTATGTCAAGGTTATTGCAATTATGCTTATTGTCATAGTCATATGATCTTTAATATGTTCCCAGATCGCTGATATCTTGGACAACAAGCACTCTTGCGACTCCTGGACCTCCTTTTAGTTTGATGTAGATTTTCCCGTTAGTGCTCCAAGTGTTTTGAATCTTTCCTTGCTTCCTCAGGTCTCGTGCTTTTTTGGCGATGTCAGAATTGCGTTTTGTCAGATGCTCATTCATGTAGACGTTTGTGCCTCTTAGCTTCTTTCCCTGTTTCAGCAGTGCAGTTTTGGATTCCCTGTTGGTGAACTTGATGACAGGTGTGGTGTTGTTCCTGCCATGGAGTGGGACGCAAGTGTCAATACTGTTGACATCGACATCCACCTCCTTCGAGTGTAGGAAGTTAGCAATCTGTTGCTTTATTGTAGGAACATCTCTTGACTTGGGTGTGATTTGGAGCCCTGTGAGGACCACATCATTCATTCGTGCAATCTGATCCACCTCGTCAATGAAGTTTTTAATTTGCTCCTTGATATTCTCCTTTGCTTCTTTCTTTTCCTCAAGGGTGGTGCGAAAGTCAGCATTGTCCTTCAATAGTGCCTTGATATCATCCTGTAGAATGTTGATATCATTGCATAGTGCTGTATTTTCTTCCCTGGGGTCTTTAGCATCCTTAAGATCAGTACGTGAGGCGGCTTCCATATGGTTTGTAGCCTCCTTGAGAGCAGTGCGCAAGGCAGCGTTATCTTCCAATAATGCCCTGATATCATCCTGCAGAACCCTAACATCCTTGCAAAATGCTGTATTTTCTTTACGGTTTATCGCTTCCTGAAGAGCAGAGCGCAAGGCGGCATTGTCATTCAACAGTTCCTTAATGTCGTCCTGCAGAGCCTTGATATCTTCCATAGGGTTTTTAACCTCCTTAAGAGCAGCGCTCAGGTCTGCAGTTTCATCTTGCAACTTCTTGACTTCTTTTCTTAGTATTTTGATATACTTGTTCTGTGCTCTATTTTCTTCAGACTGTATCTCTGCAGTTGAATGCAGCTTCTCAATTGCTCGCATTATTTGTGGTAGAGTGATCTCTCTACTCTCGAAGCTTCTATCAAAGGTTTCTTTGCAGCTCTTGAAAGCATTTTGCAACTCTTGGTATCTTGGACGAGCTAGGTATTCTGCCAATGTTTTTATTTCCATGTCCACTTTGAATTCAGAGCCAGAATCATTTTCCTCTGCAAGTTCAGAGCCAGAATAATTTTCCTTTGTGTTTGACATTGTTGCTAAGCAACCTCTTTGAACTTCAGCAGTTAGCTAGACTTGCTAGCAGTATCGAAACTTGTATCTGTACCTCTCGACTATCCAAGTTAAAATTGGGGGATTCAGCAAGCAGCACTGATCTTGTGTTCATGAAATGTCGTCAGGAAAGCACCAAAATAGTTAACATTTCCAGTTTCATCAACAGAGCTCCTGCCATACACGTCCTTCCCCGTCAAGAAGAAAAAAAAAAAAAAAAAAAACTGTGTGCATGTTTGAAATAAATTAAACCATAACCATTTGTACCTATCTACCGTAATTTCCAGTGTAAAGGGTAGCTGAGAAAGGGGTATCTCTTTATTTGGCAAGAACCAATCATGAGCTACAAGGGAAGTCATAATGAGCTTGTCAACCCAATGGAAATCGCAGGAGGTCATTCCTCAACATAAAAGTCTGACTCAAGGTGTCATCAAAGAAAAAGCTAAAATCGTCACACAGTAACTTAACATGCAACAGGTCAGTAACAAATATACAAGACAATTACCAATAAGATGTGGAGAATAATCAAACATAACTATGTTAACTGCTTCACATCATCTTTTGCTGTGCTGGGAAGCAGGGGGTAGACTTCCTAAAATGGAAGTAGACTTCCTGCTTGACATACTGTAGACTCAAATGTTGCTGTTAATGATATTTAGATTTGTTAATAGATTATTCTCCATCAATCTTTGTGTGAGCTGCTTTTACTTTTAAACAACTAACTGTCATGTTCTGCTGGAGCTGCTCTGCTGCCGCCTGTCTGCTCTCTCTTACAGTGCACTGCTGGTCCTGCCGGGACCAGCAACCTGCGCACACTAGAAAACGGAAGTAGACTTCCTACTTCCTAGCAAAGCAAAGGATGGCGGGAAGCAGTTAACAGAGTTGTTGTTTATTGGTCTCCACTAGTATCGGTACTTGTCCTGTATATTTGTTACCTACCGATTGAGTGTTAAGTTGCTGTGTGATGATTTTAGTTTTTGTTGCGCAAAGTATAAGAAAAAAGTAGCGGCGTATACACTGGAAATTACGATAGCTATGTGGCGGACAGACAGCGCCTTAAGTCCACATTCATTGTCCTTCCCCTCCCACTCAAGCTTTACCAAGTCGCCCCTACACATGACATGCACCTTGTGGTGGTGTAGCAAGCGAATAGCACAGACACGAGGTACGTTCACAGAGATCGAGTCATTACACTATTTTTTTTTGGGAAAGACCCCACGACTCACTGAAAACAGCTCCACGACCCACTTTTGGGTCGCGACCCAACAATTGAGAACCACTGAGCTAAATGACAGGAGTGCTATGCTGTTGATGAAAACCTAATGCAAAAAATCCCAGTCAAAAATCCTCGATATACAGGAAGGAGTGCTCTGCTGTTTTTGTCTCATTGTTTCTACTCATTGTTAATAGTCACAGCCTTCTTCTTGAGTCGTCTCAACATGAAGGAAAGTAAACCAGTCCGCATGACTCCCCTATGAGCACCTAACAGGGTGCTCCCACACATTTCACCATCTGTTACACACCCCCAGCAGGCTGCTTCATGTAAAGACCCTTATGCTGAGACATGAGTCCTTCCAATTTGCCACTTGCCAAGACATGTTGTACTCCCACAGACGCCACAGTGCATCCACCTGTTTCTGAAACACACCCCTACAAGAACCAGGACCCGGCCAGCATGCCCCCCGACATGGGCTACGGCTGCAAGATGGTGGATGGCGTCATGCACGTTTACACATCAAGAGCGACGATGGACAAGTGAGTGTCATGAGCAAGTTTAGCTTGTTGTTAGCTTTGTTGGTATGACCTTTTTATTTGTGATTTAATTAATTTCAGTAAACCACAAAAAATTTGACTGTTGACTGGAATAAATTGTAAATACAGACCTGGTCAAAATCTTAAGACCAGTTGAAAAATTACTAGAATTTGCATTTTTCACATTTGGATCTTAATGAGGTTTTAAGGAGAGCTACAATATGCAAAAGCAAGAAGGGGCAGAGAGACAAAAAAACAAATCAGAAATAGGTTGTTTATCACCTGATCAAAAGTTTAATACCACAGGGTATAAAAGCCAAAATCTGCTAAAAATTGTAATTTTCTGTCAGGCTTACTTAGTTACTTTGTGGAATTTCTTGCCTTATTAATGGTGTTGGGACCATGGGGTTGTGTTGTGTGTGCCCAAACTTTGGGCCTGTACTGTATTTATTTAAATGTATTTATATTTATTTTATTTTATTTTATTCATGTAAAAGAACCATAAATAGTGTAAAAAACCAATAGAGAATATCATGGACAAATTCATTAATTTACATATTGTGAAGAAACACAGAGTATCCCCCTTGATGCGCCTCCGGGTTGATAGACTGTTACGCGGGAACTCCCATCACATTTACATACCTCTGAAATGACGACGGTCTTCTCTTTAAGTCGTAAAATTCTGAGGTCTTGCACTCCAGTCTCGGTACGATCCATCGTCTTTCTCTTTTGCGCGGTCCATGTGTTTGTTACGTCGTGTATCTCTCTTCAACTCTGATATAAACAAATGCTGTTGTCCCAAAATAGCGCTCACGGCCCACAATGCATTGTGCGATCACTTGCAAGTATCACGAGATTTCATCTTCGGCGCGTGATCCACAATGGCAGCGTAAACCAACCAGACGGTATTTTGGACACCAAACAAGCAGGCGAACACAAGCCAAGGCATAATTTTTGCAAAATTGTTTAATGTTAACCAAAAAACGCACTAACCAAGACGTTAACCGAGGTACCACTTTTAAATTCCCAGATATTCCTATGAATTTTCATAAATGTATGATTCTCATGTGAAGTTTCCAGCATTAAAAATTCTGGAATTTTGCATATCTACCATTGCACCAGTGTTTCTACTAATGTTTGCATGTTGCATGCAGGAGCACAGAGCTGGACCTTCCATATCCAGACCTACAGGAGTACATCGCTGATATGAACGTCATGATGGCCCTCATCATCAATGGACCAGTGTATGCTTTATATGTTCTTTTCCATTGCTTTACATTTATTTCACAGCTTTAATTTGATATGACATGATGCCTCGTATAGATTCCTTGCAACATAACCCCAACAAATGGAGAAAACCCACAAATAATGAACACATATAAAAAGACCATAAAATGCTTAGCTTTGATACTCAGGGATTGCCAAACCCCTTGATCGACCCGTCAATCTTTGGGACTTGTCGATCCTGAAAATATGAGAAAAAATAAATGCGTAATCACATCAGTGCCCTCCCCTCCCAGAGAATGACCAACAGGCATGCCAACAGGCATGCATTGTGAACCCTGAACACGCCTGTACGCCTCACCGCTCTCCAGGCATGCACCCAGCCAGCCTAAGCCCTGAGCCCAGTCCCCGAAACATGAAGTTGCAGCGCACCAGCGCACGCCACACCAGCTTGCCGTACAAGGAACGTGCATCTCCAAACAAATCCTCAGGCTGTGGTGAAATGGATCATTAAGGCTGACTATTGTAGCGCCTCGACCAGCTCCAGTCGCAACAAAACTCACCCTCTCCTCTCAATCACCATCCACAGGAAGCCATCAAGCTAAATAAGAGTTGTGGTTTGCTCACAGAGCTGACGCCACACACTAAACCTGACGAAAAGCCACACAAGCAAGTGTGTCCAAAAGTGCTGCTGAGGGTCCATCCAGAGCCTGTGTGGCTCATTTGTCTTTGGCCCGAGGCACACGGCAGAGTAAGAAAAAACGGAAAAAATTGTAAAAGCAGAGCAAAACGAACAATGTGAAAAAGCGATACTACCAATAACACTACAACCAATAATAGCACATAGCTTTGTCTTGAAATATGTAACAGTTAATTACAACTCACAACTATGGTGCGTTGGAGGACCGCCGAACACAGTGTGAGAATGCTTAACAAAAAAAGCAAACATCACTGAAGCATGGACACATAAAAGTACACATTGTGGGCATTCTAACAGTGGTACATGTATGCTTGTATGCTGTACATTTTACTTGTAGTATCATGTATTTGTAGATTATAACCAACTAATGGCAAATACGATGTGTTTTATGCGAAAAAAAATGTCTATTTTCAGAGAAAAAAATGTAAGTTCATATTTTTTTCACAAAAAATTTGCAAATATGCAGGGCACCACAGTGTGATCTGAAAACTAGAAAAGCATGGACATAGTAGACAACCCCAGTGTATTCCATCAGGAATCTTCCAGTTGTTTATGATCCTGTATATACTGTATGTATGTATGTGGTTGTTTGACTAGGACATGTTCCAAAGAGAAGGTCACTTAAAATTAGAATGAGGTTATATGTCAGTGAATAAAATAAATAAATGAAATGTATTTTGAGAGTTACTGAATCAAGGGTTGAAAAGATTGTACAATTCCGGTGAATTTCTAAAAACTTTCCATGGGAAGCTAAGCTAAGGAATTAGTGCAAATATTCAGTTGGGTATTGTGGACAATTTCCAAGAGATTTAAACATGACGATATTTCTCTTTTAGAAAAAAGCTGTGTCGCAGGAACAGGTCATCCAAAAATCAGATTGTGAACTCTGGAATAGCTAATAACAACTGTAACTACTGTGAACGATAATACACGTGATATGTAAGTGGCAGTGCGCAAGGCAGGATTCGAACCGCACGTTAAGTGTTTTACGCACACTATAAACCTTGCAATTCTACCTACCTCAGTGTTCCCAGTGTCACTTGACGAAAAACAGAGAACCAACTGAAATGTCAATGTTAAAATATCTTCTCGTCCTGTTCTCGTGAACCCAATAGCGCCTTACGTCTCATCTCATGAGCTGAGTATATCGTGACACCCCTAAACATTATTATTATATTAACATTAAAGTTCCCTTTATCGACAAATATGAAAAGTAGCAATTTACTACTTGATTGTGAATTGCGCAAGTGTAAAGATGTGATCTTCCCAAACAAATAAAACCATTACCATTACCAATGATATATGATACATTCTCACATTGTTTTCCCACAGGAAGTCTTTCTGCTACCGTCGCCTGCAGTATCTTAGCTCCAAGTTCCAGATGCACATCCTATTGAATGAGATGAAAGAGCTGGCAGCACAGAAGAAAGTCCCGCATCGAGACTTCTACAACATCCGGAAGGTGTAACCAGAGTGTCAACTTTGCCAAAGCCATATTTCTTTTCAATCCAAAGTCATCATGTTCTTGTTTCTGCATCTGCAGGTGGATACACATATCCATGCCTCCTCCTGCATGAACCAAAAGCACCTTCTGCGCTTTATCAAAAGAGCCATGAAGAAGTATCCTCAGGAGATCGTGCATGTGGAGCGAGGCAAAGGGCAGACGCTCATGGAGGTGTTTGAGACGATGAACCTGACGGCTTTTGACCTCAGTGTGGACACCTTGGACATGCACGCTGTAAGTTGGAAGTCTGAGTACCAGAATAATAAAATCCTATTGATTGATTGGTCTGAGCCGTGAATGTGAATGGTTGTTTGACTCTCTGAGACAGTCCTTTGATCAGCAGGTGACGATATTGAGATTTTTTTCTCTCTCCTCTTGCAGGATCGCAACACTTTCCATCGCTTTGACAAGTTCAATGCCAAATACAATCCCATTGGTGAATCCATCCTAAGAGAAATCTTCATCAAAACTGACAATCACGTCGAGGGAAAATACTTTGGTCACATTGTTAAGGTGCACTCGCATAGACTTCATGATTATGCGCCTTTATCCAGTAGCGCTCTGCTGACTGTGTTGCATTACTGTCTATCAGGAGGTGATGGCTGACCTGGAGGAGAGCAAGTACCAGAATGTGGAGCTCAGGTTGTCCATCTATGGCCGCTCCAGAAATGAGTGGGACAAACTGGCCAAGTGGGCAGTCAAGCATCAAGTCTACTCTAACAACGTGCGCTGGCTGGTACAAGTGCCAAGGCTTTTGTACGTGAAACACCTAACAGCAGCACTTACTGAACTATTGTATCACTTTATTAACACAACTTATACACTACTTTCATACAAAAAACGGATTTTCTAACACAAATACACACACAACCAAAATGCACAAATCTTTTTTTCTCTTTAAATTGAGTGGGTGCAGCTAATATACACACCTCCACATCTGAAACACAATTACCCATGTGTGTAGCATTCATACAGTAAAAAATAAATAAATAAATAAAATGTCACCATTACTGTTCTTTTTCCATGTGTGTTCTCCTCCAAGTGATGTGTACCACACCAAGAAGCACCTGTCCAACTTCCAGGAGATGCTGGAGAACATCTTCCTGCCTCTGTTTGAAGTCACAGTCCATCCTGGCTGTCATCCTGAGCTGCATCTCTTCCTCCAGCATGTGTGTGTTAAGGATTTGTTTGTCCTAAAGTTTAATATTTGAGAGTTTTTATTTGGGGTGGCTTGATCTTTGTCCCTGGTGCAGGTTGTAGGTTTTGACAGTGTGGATGATGAGTCCAAACCAGAGCAGCATATCTTCAACCTGGACAGTCCACTGCCAGCCAGCTGGACAGAGGAGGAGAACCCGCCCTACTCTTACTACCTCTACTATATGTATGCAAACATGACCGTTCTCAATCACCTGCGCAGGTATGTGTCCCCACCTAATGACTGCTTCAAGATGCTGCAACTTGATTGCAGAGTCAAACAAGTTGTCATTAATTTAGTGTCACAATATTTGTCAAATGTAAGTTTTGTATCAGATTTATTCTTTGCAGGCCAGCAGATGATTTCCAGGTAATATAGTGTGATTTCAGCATAGCTTTGAGGATGTTGATAGAGAAGTACAGAGAAGGCCAGACGGAGCTGCATTGTGTTTTTGTAGATCTGGAGAAAGCTTATGACAGGGTGCCTAGAGAGGAACTGTGCTATTGTACGAGGAAGTCTGGAGTGGCAGAAAAGTATGTTAGAGCGGTGCAGGACATGTATGAGGACTGTAAGACAGTGGTGAGGTGTGCTGTATGTGTGACAGAGGAGTCCAAGGTGGAGGTGGGACTGCATCAGGGATCAGCTCTGAGCCCCTTCTTGTTCGCTATGGTGATGGACAGACTGACAGATGAGGTTAGACAGGAATCTCCATGGACTATGATGTTTGCAGATGACATTGTGATCTGCAGTGAGAGCAGGGAACAGGTGGAGGAGAAGCTAGAGAGGTAGAGGTTTGCCCTGAAAAGGAGAGGAATGAAGGTTAGCCGCAGTAAGACGGAGTACATGAGTGGGAATGAGAGGGACCCAAGTGGAAGAGTGAGGTTACAGGGAGAAGAGATCAAGAAGGTGGAGGATTTTAAGTACTTAGGGTCAACAGTCCAGAGCAATGGAGAGTGTGGAAAAGAGGTGAAGAAGCGTGTACAGGCAGGATGGTACGGGTGGAGAAAAGTGTCAGGTGTGATGTGTGATAGAAGAGTTTCAGCTAAAATGAAAGGAAAGGTGTACAAAACTGTGGTGAGACCAGCAATGTTGTTTGGTCTAGAGACAGTGTCAATGAGGAAATGACAGGGGACAGAGCTGGTAGCAGAGATGAAGATGCTGAGGTTCTCTCTGGGAGTGACCAGGAAGGATTGGATCAGGAATGAGTACATCTGAGGAACAGCACATGTTAGAGTTTTGGAGATAAAGTCAGAGAGGCCAGACTGAGATGGTTTGGACATGTCCAGAGGAGAGAGAGGGAATATATAGGTAGAAGGATGCTAAGTTTTGAACTGCCAGGCAGGAGGCCAAAAGGAAGACCAAAGAGGAGGTTTATGGATGTAGTGGAAGAGGACATGAAGGTAGTTGGTGTGAGAGAAGAGGATGCAGAAGACAGGGTTAGATGGAGGCAATTGATTCGCTGTGGACACCCCTGAAGGGAAAAGCCGAAAGGAAAAGAAGAAGAAGAAGAAGAGAACACAAACTGATTTCTAGACATTTTACTACTACTACAGTAATTAATTACTGATTATTGATTCTCCCATGTAGCCATCTTTGTTTAAGTCTTAGCCATTTCCTTATGGTTGCCTTTATTACTTGCCTTTACTGCCTTTACTTTATTGCCTTTACTGTTATTTACCATCTTGTACCACCGTCTAGTGGTCAGAAAAAGCAACTGATGTTACTCGTTGCTACAATTCTTCCTCCTATTGTTTTGTTTTACTTTATGATGAAAGTACTGTACACAAGATATATATAAAGTATCAAATTTTGGCAAGCCATTTAAATAACAGTGGAGTAGTAAGTATTTTTTGGTATGACAATGAGTCTAGATGAAAAAAAAATGTACATATTAGGAAAACTACAATAATGTGTGAAGTAAACATCTCATAAAATATTATGTGCAACCTGGTCACATATTTGCACGGCTACTTGTTGCTGGGCAGACATCATAGGGCTCAATTACAACTGCCCTATAAGCCAATAAAAAAGAGAAATAGATGAAGGTCACCACCCCTAATGGATGTGTTTGTTTTTAAATCCAGGCAGCGGGGGTTCCACAGTCTTGTCTTGCGTCCTCACTGTGGTGAGGCAGGCCCTATCCATCACCTGGTGTCTGGTTTCATGCTGTCTGAGAACATCTCCCACGGGCTGCTGCTCAGAAAGGTACAACCTTAATTACACCGACACCCCAAGGCAACAACCACCCTATATTGGCACCGTCATCTTGATCAAGTAAATCCAGATGGAAAAGCTGCAGTACAATCACGACTGCATCATGTCTTATCTGTCCGCAGGCTCCCGTACTGCAGTATCTGTACTATTTGGCTCAGATTGGCATCGCCATGTCTCCTCTCAGCAATAATAGTCTGTTTCTTAGCTACCATCGTAACCCTCTGCCTGAGTACCTGTCCAGAGGACTTGTGGTCTCTCTGTCTACGGACGACCCCTTGCAGTTTCACTTCACCAAGGTCAGCACACACGAGATGTCTTCCACGTGTGTCATTTGAGCTTTGCACATTTTGAAAATACTCTGTTCATGTTGAATAAGTTAGTGTAAATTGGTGCTGGTAGGTTGGGGTTATGGCTAGGTTTTGATGTTTCACTTTACCAAGGTCAGCTCACACAAGATGTCTTTCACGTGTGTCATTTGACGTTTGCATATTTTGTAAATACTCTGTTTGTGTTAATTAAATAATTAAATACATATGAACGGTGGTATGTTCAGGAACAGTGGTTATTATTCATGGATGATTGGCAGGAACAAAGGAGACCAAAGACCATTCCTGAGAGCTATTATGTGGCGATTTCCTGCTCTAATTAGCGCCTTATTGTAAAATCCACTTGCCTTTCATATGAACATTGACAAACAGACAAACAATAAAAAGGGGTTTAAACTTGCCTTTTTCCTTCATAGGAGCCCTTGATGGAGGAGTACAGTATTGCCGCTCAGGTGTGGAAGCTGAGCTCCTGTGACATGTGTGAACTAGCCCGAAACAGTGTGCTGATGAGTGGCTTCTCTCATAAGGTATCCATTAGTGTCCATTACAATGACAACACAATAGTCTTGATGTTTGCTGGACACTTTCATCTTACTGCCAATCTTCTGGCTCAGTTGAAGAGCTACTGGCTAGGGCCAGACTATGTCAAAGAAGGGCAGGAGAGCAACGACATCAGCAGGACTAATGTTCCTGACATCAGAGTGGCCTACCGCTACGAGACCATGTGCGAGGAGCTCAATTTGATCACGCAGGCCATCCGCACGGACGAGCTGGACACCATCGAGGAAGAAGAGAGTCTCTACATGGCATCTGCACAAACAGAGCAATAAATAAACATGACTGTACCCAATTTCTCTGAATCACAACTTTGTACACATTTTGTACAAATTTGTGTACAAATAGTCAAAAAGCACTTTGAGAAAGGGCCGACAATGTGTTGTTGTTTATGTCTATGAGTTGTGAAGTCTATTATTTTCAATTTATATTATGTGTTCATGGCCATATAACGTCAGCCTTTCTGTGCTAATTCGCTGTTGTAGACCTTAGCATCAACAGTTACGTTGGTATAGTCTGGTCTTGATGCGTCCTTGATGTCTTATCAGTGGCTGCTTGAAGGCATGCCAAACAGCCATCACTTGTCTTGACTACAATGCTGCTGATAGTGATAGCATCTAGTCATGCTCATGTTCTCCCTCACGTCTGCTGTTAGTGTGATGATGCATGATAGGGCCTACGTTGCTGCAGTCACACCCTTTGCACAAAATTCAACCATGGCCAAAAATCATCAGTAGATCAATCATTTAGGGAACAAGAAATCGTCCTTCAAAGTCAGTTTGTATCATCCTGGGAACTACAAGTTACAGTTGAAGCCATGTTTGTCTTCTCCCAGGTGATCATGTATGTAGTTTGTGTAATATGATTTCATGTTGCCTGTATTTATGGAAAAATAAATGTTCATGTTCATGTGTTTGTCTTAATCTTTCACTTATAATAACAGAAGTTAAAGTAACGGATTACATTTAATTGCGTCTCTGTAATTTACTATTCTTTTGTGTGTATTTGACTTCAAGTTGTTTTAGGCCTTAAAGGAAAACTGCACTTTTTTGGAATTTTGCCCATCATCCACAATCCTTATGTGAGCCGTGAACACACGTCTTTCTCTTTTCTGTGTGTTCTAAACAAATAAAAACAGATAAAAAGGGACAGTTCATTGGGACACACCTATGCCGCCACTATTAAAATACCTACAAAAACAAGGTTTTATTGTTTTGTATACATGCTGTGATCATGTAGTATCAGGTACGTTCATGATAACATGTAATAGTTACAGTATTTAGCCGCATTACCGAAACTTCCTACCTGGCTGCATTGATTTCACATAGCAACATAGAACGAACGCCTACACCTAGCATTTTGAATACAAGTACAGTAGTACCTCGCATAACGTAAACCTCCTTTTACGTAAATTCCACTGAACGTAAAGAATTTATGTAAAGATTTTTTTTTTTTCAATCAACTTTATTAATGCCTCAAGTCGGTGCAAGTTCAGACTAACACTTGGTGACGCCTCTGACGCTTCACACTCTCATTGGCTGATTTTCGAGGCACCGCCTCCGCTCTCATTTCATTGGCTGATTATTGGGGCACCGCCTATGCTCTCATCTCCTTGGCTGACTTATACAGCACGTACGTGAGTTTGTGTGAGAGACAGGCTTGTCCCTTCAACCTCCTTCCTCATCGTAGTCGCCCTTAAACTAACTTAAACAATTAAGTTAAGTTACAAATGAAAATTTTGCACACAGCATTATCGTGTAGTGCGTGTGCGTTTGTCTGTGAGACCAGCTGACTCTTAGACTCTTTGAGTCGCGTTTCGACTCAGGCTAGTCCTCCTCCTCCTTCCTGCAACCACTTGCGTGCTCCTGATCAAAGACATCTCGTGAACGGTAAGATTGTTTTTGTTTTTCAGTTTTATTCATTTACAGTAATCTTATTTATTACCTTATTTTATATTGGAATGTTACTCTACTAGGTTTATGCTAACGTTTTCTTATATTTTCCCATCATGTTTGATGGACTTTGAATATTTTGAAGGGCTATTTACATGCATTTTACGCTTCGTATAACATAAAAACCCTATAACATAAAAGGTTCTCGGAACGGATTATTTACATTGTAGGCGCGTCTACTGTAAATGTACTTATTTTCATAAAGCGCCTTTCTACAAAGAAATCTAAGTTAATTCCTCTCGTTTTTACATTCAATATTCAATGTGATTTTTATTGTTTTCGGTACTGTTTCCCAAGTATATTAGTGTGTGTGCGAAGGTATAAACGAGAGGGATTAATTTAAATTTCTTTGTAGAAAGCCGTGAAGTACATTTTCTTGTATTGATTTTACAGCGCAGCCTTGACACATCCAATATGGTGGCGACGTTGACGTGTCGCAACAGTGGACAAACCCACTCGATGTGGTGTGTATGACTGTATCTAACTCCGGGGTCTGCAGCCTCCTAGTCCACAATTGTGGGCTGCATGACGTCAAATGAGGCCGACAAATGTGTCCTCCTTCTCCATTGAAAAGAAGTCTACATTCGAACCGTCCTTCGTGGCCCATCATATGGCTCGATTCTTTGCGTACTTCCGTCCAGCCCTTAAAAATGTCAACATTATGCCGCAAAGCAGGAGAATAGAATAGAATAGAATAGAACTTTATTGTCTGTTCTATAGAACAGAAATTTGTCTTCCAACACGGCTTATAAAAATTCACTCACAATGAAGTACAATATAAAACATAAAACAAAAACATAAGTCACAAACAAAAAATACTACAATACTAGAATAACAGTGCTACCGGGCGCTGTTTAAGATAGTTACTGCAACTGGAATAAAGGATTTCTTGTAGATGTTTTTGCGGGCCAGTGGGGTTCTGTATCGTCTGCCTGACGTGTAAGTATTGCTTTATTAATAAAGATTGGTTTGTTTGTACGACGTGAAAGTTTCACTTTGAACTTACTAACGTGATTATGTTAATACATAACACTTAATATTACGTACATAAATGGAACAATATGAAGCCATTTTGTGTTTGTGTATACCACATACATGTTTTATTGAGAAAGTCTGTGTGTTAATTCTGATGAATGTTTACTTGCGTGAATGTGATCTTGTGTTCTCTTGCTTCTGTCTTTAGATAAGTCTTGGAGAATATGCATGACCTCACAAGCACATACAGTAAACCAACAATAAAAAAATAGAGTATGTACAAGTTGAGATGATAATTTGGAATACAAAATGATGTTTTCAGTCTTTAACATGTCAGTGAATAAATATTGTGCTGAAACTACTGCTCTTCCATCTTCCATAATAATTGCAAAGATTGAGGAATAGGGAGGATAGGCTGCCTTACAAATGATTTACTGTATTCAACTTCATTTTTACAAGTACAGTGTAAAGTACAATCATTTGTAACAGGCTTAGCAAATGGTAGCAAATGCTACATTTTAGACATGAATGATACTGTGACTATTTGTAAATATGTATTTCAAACAGTGTAAAATACTATACATTTTAAAATAATGTATTTAAATGTGATGTATGACTGCATGGTGTTGCTGTTTGTGTTCCATCAACAAAGATCTCTTGTGTCTGTCAGTGGGACATCATGTGGACTGGGGCATGTCTCCACTCTCCTCTACATCATCCATCAAGTGGGTGTGCAAGGTTGATCTCCACTGCCATGTCACTAACCCTTTTCTAAGAAAATACTCTCTCAATCATGTCAACACAAAAGATGTCAACCATAAACTTTATCAAGAACACAAACAGAATAGGATAGGATAGTCATGTTCAAGATGGAGCTCCAGGACAGCCGGACATGTGGTACCACCAGAGAACATCACTGACAGCCTTCCAAACCTCCTGTTTTGGCTTCCTGCACCCCATCATTATTTCACCTGCCCTCAACTGTGCAGGATGCTACATTGTTTTATTACATCAAGTCATATATGTGCTCAAATAATACATTTATTAAAACGTATAAATACTATGCAAGTTGGTGGAGGCATTCAAATGATCCTTTAATGCTTGCATCTATACATAAACACATTTCATAAATAATGTGTTGTTGCTGATCAGACTGTTGTATAAATGAACGAAGTAGCCAAAGAGTAACAAATAAGCAGCTATTAATATTGTTAGTTAGGTTTAGCTCTGAGCTGGAGATAAATCTGACAGAGAACCTCTCTTCTTTCTACTGTAAAACCTACATTTAAATAACGAATTCATTTGTCACATATTGTTTGTTGTCCTTCACTTTAGTTTGGTTTTCGCTCTCTTTTAGCGATTGAAGGCCGCGATCGTTCTGTCATGACGTCAGAGTAAAAATGACACAACAGTGAGGAAGGCTAGACTGTCTGTATTCACAAGGCTGGTTCGCGGCTTGAGGAGGAACCTCCAAACGTCTTGGCCTTAGTCGACCCGGTAGGCTACTGGCCTTATGGGGTGCAGACCCTTAAATTAGACACAGCCACTGTCTATGGGTGACGTGACCTTCCTCCCCATACTCTGTTTGGTTTAGTCACATGGTGGACATTTGATGACATCTGAGCCCATCTGCCACACATCCTGACTACATATAAATTTAATTTTTTGTCTTCCTGCCAAGCAGCGCCTGGGCAATTGCCCATGCGGCCCATAGTTAGAACCACCACTGAGTACATCAACAGTGACTTAACCCCCAATTGGTCCCATTAGCCCAGTCCTGGTCAGTGATGAGGAATGTAGTTTGGATTAGTTGCTGGGGCCACTTAAGTAGAGTTTGGCTTCTCAAAACAATATGTATTCAAAAGAGTGATACTTTTGCATCACAAAAATGCTTCCTCGAAAAGATCAGACTTCACAAATCGCTCAGCGTTACTTTCTCTCCGTTGGTATGGATGTGAGCTATCGCGGTGCATTGTTGTGTGTGATGAAGAGTCGCAGCCATCTTGTTTACCTATAGTATGTGTTCCACGGTGTTCCCGAAAATTGCATTATGTGATGTATTCCAATGTAACTTGTATTCATGTTTAAAATAATCATTAACATTACCATGGCATCACGCACAACAAAAGGCGGATCACGTGATACCACTGACATCTCATGGAAGACTTGAAAATATGTTGTTTTTTTTACATTTTGTCTGTTATTCATATAAATCATGTTAAGTACACATTTTCCTCCAGTAACATTAATACAAAAGTGCTCCATATCGACATCATACCAGGATAACTTTTGTGTACTCACCCTGTCGGCGCGTGTGCAACTTACGTGGCGGTTCAGTATGGTCCATTAATAACCCGCCCACCTCTACTCCATGCCGGTTACACGTAGTAAAAGAAGCCAGCCCACCTCTGTCGCTTTCAGTCTCCTTCCCACCGTGCTTGCTTTCTTTTTGTACTGCAATACAGCCACCAAGTACACGCCAAGTGCAGCATTTGTCACAAATCCTGGTCCAATATGATGATTCTTGCTTATTGGGATATTCGAGGGGTAAGTTCTGCGCTTATTACATTCATTCATGCTAGAGCTGAAATAGAGTTCATAAAAGAGGACAACCGTTGTTTGTTTGCTCGTTCATGTAAGAACTTTCTGCTACTTTGTGTTGTGCAAAAGGTGGCATTACCGTCAAGAAAGTGTCACACATGAGCAAAGGTAGCATTCATGTGGTAATCATATTCAGATTTACTAATGCTAATGCTAAAGCTATCTTATATATGTCTCGGGTTTATTAATGAAGTTTAACAGTCATGTTGCTTAATGTCTAACTACTGACTGACTGACTGACTGACCGAAAAATAAATAAAAAAAGTGCGGTGACTTTGAGTCTTTTAATCATTGTAAATTAAAAGAATAGAATTGAATAACTATATATATATCCAGATCTATTGCCGTCGGTGTAATAATCAACACGTTTGCTCCTATTGTTGGAAGATTACTGCGGCGATCTCGCGTCTGCGAAGAGACGTTTAGAGGTGCTTCAGCTGCTTGTAAGGAAGATGCCCTACTAGCCATTTTCGGCTCCCAGAACCTTCTGAGATTACGTTAGCGTCTTTAAAACGCTGTTTTTGGTTAGGTTTTGATTGTTGATTTGATGTGTTGGCTTCCCCTTGGTTGCAATCGCAAGTTTTAGTTACGTTCTTACGTGTTGGTCCCGTGGTTGGTTCTCTTAAAGTTCCCCTAATGTTTCCTCAACGCTCTGTAACATTAAGGAATGTTTTTTTAAATAAGCTGGTTGCCCCATGGTTGCAGGGGCAAGTTTTACGTTCTAAACCATTACTTCTCAACTGGTGGGTCGGGACCCAAAAGTGAGTCGCGTTAAGCTTACTGTATGTTCCCCTAACCCTGAATGAATGTTGCTTTTTGGTTGTCCTTTGGTTGTACAATCGTCCTTCGTTTTTCACGGTTAATTGGTTCCAGACTTGACTGCGATAAGTGAATTTCCGCAAAGTAGGATTCAATATTAATAAATTTAATGTTTTTGTAGTTACAGCATCCTTTTTATAATCTTCTAAATATGGTGTTTAACATTAATTGAAATAACACCCATCTAGTTACCTATACATTTGTATTACCCAATATAGTAGATATAATCAGAGAAAATAAGACATAACAGACATAACAACACATGTTAGCAGTTCCTTGTTTTTTTCTGGCCAACGTACTTCCTGCGTCAATGTATCTTAATGGCGGCTTTAAATAGCTTTACATTCCTTCTCATAAGACTAAGGCTGAGTTCACCTTGCAGGTCAATTCCGATTTTTGAGTTTTTTATTGCTCATATGTGACGTGTGTCCGATTTAGTTTTTTTTTTTTTTATGTTTGTATGAACAGCACAATTCCAATTCGACTCAGGCCTCATTCGTATGTAGATGTAAATCCCATATGTATGAGATGCTACTGCAGTCTGAACGGCCAGGTCGCGTATATGTGAACTATACGTCATCTAAAGGCGTGTTTTGCCGTGCTTACCGAGACTTGGATAAAGGTACTCGTCAATGTAGGCAAAAGTTATTCTTGTCATCCGAAAATTATTTTTTAAAAGCGTCAGTTAAGCAGCTCATGGCAATGTCCCAACACGAACATGTGGAGGTGGATGGCTCCGCATGCTCCTCGGAACAGATGTTGCAGCAAGTTCTCCACAAACTGCCATAGCCAAAATTCTTGCCCTCTTTCTTCCTAACCTGCTACGCAGGCTCATTTAGTTAGGAAAATATTGACTCCTTGTGCACAAAATCCTTGAGGGGGCCGAGGAGAGCACACACGCTGCAGCAATATTTACTTCCGTAAACGCACGGCAACGCATGTGACGTTGTGCTTTTGCACATGCACGTCACTTCCCGGACGCTTTGCGTTCACATTGACAAGTCATAGTTTTTTGTAATATGAACGACTACATAAATCGAATTTTTTTTTTCCGAATTTTAAACAATTATATTGGTATTATAAATTTGGCCAGGCAGTAGTCAGGATGAAACTTGCAATGAGCCTGGCACCATGGATCTGTAGACCAGGGGTCGGCAACCCGTGGCTCCGGAGCCACATGCGGCTCCCTTTTCCGAGCGCGGTGATTTTTTTAAAAAACAAAGTAGGGTAAATGTGCATTTTCAAAATGAATGTGAAATATCTGACTCACCGCAAGTCCATGAATGCATCTAGACTGCGTTCTGACTGCTGATTGGATGAGCAAAGGAGGGGGAGGTAGGCCGGTGTATGCAGTGAGACTCACTGCGACTCACTGGTGAGGGAGTTATGAGTTGAGTTTGAAGCAAGTTAAACCGTGTAATTACCGGGAGCTTAGCAATATGTTTTATAACGAGAGTATAAATAGTAGCTGTGTGCTGGGAGCCCGTGACATGCTAATCCCCGAGGTGGTGACTCCAGGACAGGCAAATAGTGTGCCGCTGCAGCTGGCTATACACCCACCGCTCAGAACAATATGTGCTTTCACTTTCACGTCTCCAAATACCAGAAAAATCTCCCAGCGACGTCAGGAAAAGTCTTTACATTTGTCGCTAGTCGCTATTGAGAAATTAAGTCACCAAGAGGGTTTGGTGTCGCCACGTTGGCAACACAGGGCTGCACATGAGATGGGAGGCCATTCACGGATGGAGAATACATGAAAGAAGCGTTCATAATAATATCAGAGCATCTATTCTGCGAATTAAAAAATAAACAGGAAATTATTCCGAAAATGAAAGATCGCCTCTCTTTGCAAAGACAGTCAAGGACAGGAGCAATAGAATGGTTATTGGTGACAATTCAGTAGACCTACACGTGTAGGTGCACTTCTGTTTGTTGAATTTTGTGGCTGTAACAGGTAACATTGAACAAAGATTACAATTTTTCACAAGTTTATAAGCAATGTTTTGCAGCTCCCGACTATTATTTTATTTTTTGATCTGAAGAGGAGGCAAAATGGCTCTTTTGAAGGTAAAGGTTGCCGACCCCTGTTGTAGACAAAAAGATAGACTATAGATCAAACTTGGCACCAACCGATAAGCAGATACATGCGCAGCTACAAATACTTAAATAATTAGCTAGCAACACCACCAGGTGTTATCTAATGCCTAACGGCTACTGTTATGTAGAGGGGAAACTTGAACTTCCAGGCATTTGAAAACGTCACCTTGTAATTACATTTCATTAGTTTCACATCAGTCTTTAATAGCCTTAAGTTCTTTTACTTATTAATTTTTACAACAATGCGAAACCTAAAAGACTGTAGTAATTAACCAACTGTATCACAAACATTAACTTATTCTTACCCAGAAGTTTAATCTCCTACTAGGTTGAATCTTTCTACTTTTTCAGGTGCTCAGGCGGTTTGAACTGGTTGCCGGGAATTACCCAGAATTCACTGCTGCGGGGCACGGTTGGAGTAATTCCAAAGAACAAAGTGTGTGTTGTGGGCGTCTTCATGTGATTTGTTGAGCTACTTGCATATACAACTGAACCTCGGTTAGCGTTCCGCCCTGGTTAGCGTGTTTTTTTCGTGGCGTTAAAAATTTACACAAAAATTTTGCCCCGGCTTGCATGCATTCTCTGATTAGCGCCAAATTTGGTGTGCGTCCTGTCGTGTTGTTAATACACTGCGTGAGTCTGTGAAGAACTGTGTTCTTAATATATTTTTTTCAATCAAAAAACATCCTTGTTAGCATCCTATTAGCTAGCCTACAAAATGGAAACAGGAACAGGAAGTTACGTCACGTCATCAGCGGTTGCCTTTCAAAAATGTTAACACAAGACATGTTTTTATAGTTTTACAATGATAGTTTTACATGCATAAAACAAGTCTAGGTCCATATAAATGACAAATGAAAGGGGTACATGAACATTTAAGGTTACTTTTACCTTCATTGAAGATGTGATTGTTCCCAAAGACCTTCCTGTTTTTAGTCCGGTAAGAATCACGTCTGCAATGAAGTTAAAAGTAACCTTAAATGATCATTTATTCCTTTCATTCCTCATTTATATGTGTATATAAATATATGGATTGTTTTCTATAACTTTAATTGTAAAACTAGAAAAACATGTTTTGTGTTAACATTTTTGGCTTTCTGGAACAGATTAATTGGATTTACAATATTTCTTATGGGAAAATTTGATTTGGTTAACATTCGTTTCAGCTAGAGTCGGACCTTCGGACCTTCAGGAACGTATTCATGATGCTAACCAAGCTTCCGCTGCAGCTTGTTATGGAAAAAAATCAAAATGACTTATGTTTTCAACAAAATGTTGATGAATTCAAAATGTAATGTGTTCATGTCAAGAGACAAACTTTGTTTATTATTATTATTTTTACAAGCTTAATTATGTTACAATTATTATTTTTTTTTTTTCAGTGTGTGACATGCTTGTCCCTTACGGAAAAAAAATAAAGTAGCATCGCTGGGTGTCAAGGGAATACAATTTGTATTATTGTAGTATGTAATTATGGTATCCCGATTTTTGGAAAACAATACTAAAGTCTTGTAATCTGTTGGAGTTAAAATGTGGAATATGCAAGTAGCGCTCTATAAGAGACAAGAATAATATGAATATTTCAGGGTTAGAGTGCTTGCGTGGTAATAATGAAACTGCAAAACTCAACTCAAAGATGGCAGTTATGAAAATAATACTTAGTCTTTACGTGCAATGCCATTTTCAAGTGGGTTGACCATTGTGTGAGCAAGATTATGTTGGATGACAAATGGCAGAAGGCATCGCACCATCTGAAGCAAAATTCTTGACACGCTTGACTGATTTAGTTTAATTTAGTTTAACACCACATATTTTCAGTTTAGAGGGAAATTCTACAGACAAATTCATGGTTGTGCTATGGGCTCACCAGTCTCACCCATAGTGGCGAATCTGTACATGGAAGAGATGGAGAAACAGGCTCTCACATCCTTCTCAGGGACAAAACCAAGGCACTGGTTTAGATACGTGGATGACACCTTTGTCATAATCAAAAAACAAGAAATTCAGTCTTTCACAGATCACATCAATGCGGTGGACACCAATATCAAATTTACTCGCGAGGACACTAAAGAAAACCAACTAGCCTTCTTAGACTGCAAGGTAATTATAGGAAAGGACAGACAGCTACTTACAGAGGTCTTTAGAAAGGCCACACACACTGACCAATACCTGCTTTTTGAATCAAACCATCCACTACAACATAAACTAGGGGTTATTAGGACCCTCCAACATAGAGCGGAACAAATACCAACTAGTGCTGAGGGAAAGAAAAAGGAGACACAACATGTCCAGAGAGCGCTCTCAACCTGTGGGTACCCACGGTGGGCTTTTAACAAATGTCAAAAGAAGAGAGTAGGGAAAGAAACCCAAAAGCCCACAGAAGCAAAAAGGAGAGGAGTGGTAGTCCCTTATGTAGCGGGGGTCTCCGAAAAACTCCAGAGGATCTTATGGCAACACAAAATTCCTACCTATTTCAAACCAGTAAATACCCTGAGACAAAAATTAGTGCATCCTAAAGACAAGGCTCCAAACCAGAAACAGAGCAATGTGGTCTATTCCATCCACTGTAAAGATGAGGAATGCAAAGAGCACTACATTGGGGAAACTAAGCAAATGCTCCAAAAAAGGCTTTATCAACATCGCAGGGACAATGCTAGTGGTCCTCAATCAGCAGTACATCTACACCTGAAAGCTACCAATCACTCTTTTCAGGACAGCGAGGTTAAGATTTTGGCCAAAGAAAACAGATGGTTTGAAAGAGGAGTTAAGGAAGCTATTTTTGTCAAACAACAGAACCCATCATTGAATCGGAATGGTGGTTTGAGGTTTAATTTGGACCCTGTGTTCAGCAGGTTACTGAGACCAAAACCCACAGCTCTTAGTCTTGCAAATGAGGTGAAGGCAGGGCCGAGCCAGAACAATAGATGCTAACAAGCCAGTATCAGAGTCGTTCATACCCAATTCAGGGAGCGACACTTCCCTTTTATCGTAGGTGTGAATAACAGGATAGGATTATACCACTGCTCCGCCCAGGCTTAGTGTAACGAACCAATAGGAGGAGGGTGTTGGCACACCAATTCCGCCCACTCTTACTGTATTTAAGGCCTAAGCTACCAGCACTTATTAGTTTGCTGACGAAGCTCTTCGGATGAGGAGCGAAACGTCCGACACCTTCTACACAGAAGTACAGATGACGTCTCAAGAAGCCTTTTCCTCGATGGACAACTCCTGTACGACTGAGAGCCTACACAGACGCTTTGTCTTGCTTTTGTTTTGCTTTGACAAGCCCATCCTCAAAAATGTTGCCATGCCTGTCTGCGTATGTATAGGAGAGTAAACGAATAAGCCAAAAAGACATTTTAAACAAGTAAAGCAAACAGTTCACACCCTTCTGTTGTTCTCTGCAGCTGGCCCAGCCTATCCGCCTGTTGTTGGAGTACACTGAGACGCCTTATGAGGACAAGTTTTATGTCTGCGGTGAAGGTAAAGCTCCCTGCTCAACAAGGAGCCGTCTATGCAATGTTTACACATTTACTTACTTTGTATAGTTCTCTTGTTTCCATGTGCGCAGCTCCCAACTTTGACAAAAGCTGCTGGTTTGATGAGAAGCCTGGCCTTGGAATGGCCTTTCCTAATGTGAGTCGTAAGTGGCATGTAGGTGACTGGAGCCATTCATTCTAATGTCATGCATGTTTCCCTGCAGTTACCCTACTTGAAGGATGGAGACAGGATGATAGTGCAGAGTAATGCCATCATGAGATACATTGCTCGCAAACACAATCTGTGTAAGTGTTGTCTTTAAAATGCACTTTAGTGTTTGATTTATTTAGTCTGTGCTTCGTGAAACAGACTCTGATTTGTTCAATTGACAGCAAAATGTGTATTTTAGAAGATTTCCATGACATCTCAGCTGGTAAAAATAGCACAGTAACACCGCACTACACGTGTGAACACAGCCTTAGAGTACAGACTACTCTAAGGCTGCAGAGTACAACACAGTACCTCTGTGGTAAAACACAATCCATTCTGTCAGTGTTGGTCAACCTAAGATTTCAAAACAATTAAATGAAGGAATCAGTTCTCCTGTCAATGTCTCGTTTCGCTAGGTGTGAGTATAATGCCTCCCCAAGATGCGAAGACATCATGCATGGTGCATCACCATCGTGCATAGTGATTTCACATAGCAGCATAGAAACGAACGCCTACACCTACCATTAACTTTTCCAAACTCAAAAATAAAATCACAGCAGCAGTGGCGGCAGCTCTCATATATGTGGCCTTACCTTTTCGTGTGAGTGTGGTGCTGACACCTTGCGGGCGAGTGTGTGGTGAAGCTAGCCGACTAGTAGCTAGCGATACGCCAGTAATATAGTTTGATTGGCGTAACAATGTTAATAATAATAATTACAATAATGTGGCTGTGTTTTGGTTAATATGCATGTCACGTTATATGTAAATGGAGCGTTTGCTCTCTTTGGAGTTTTTTTCAGAAGGCTTTATAGGCCCAATAAGTGTTTCCCATTACGTGCATTCTTAGGTTTGTCTTTTTAACCTGTTTTTATATCTTTAGAATGCACAGAAAAGGGAGACATGTACTCTCATTATTATGCAATATAATTAATGAAAAAATGGTCTCAAAAAATGTTGACAATAATTTGTAGGACAATTATTGTCCAGCAAAATGTGTTATTGTGACAGGGCTAATTGGGACACTGAATGTGAGTCCACTCTTTGGACTGAGTGTCCCAGGAAAGCAAAAGCCACATGCTAATTAATCATTGCATACTCACTGAACTGAGCTCTTACACAATATGCTGACATCTCACATGATCGAGCTCTGAAGTCTGTCAGTCTCTGCAACTTCTTGTCTCCTCTGATTTTGGTCCAATTCCAAATTGTATATGATGTCAGGGAAATTCAACTCAGAGGTTCCACTGCGTTCTACTATTGTGTACTTTTTGTTTTCATGCTATGACTTTTATAAATTATGGTGTGTTTGTTTTTGGCTTCGAAATTCTTGTTGTGTGTGGAAGCAAATTCCTACAATAAGTCCCAGTATCATTTTGAGTCTTCTGCTTTGTTGGGTCTTAGACCTGCATCTCCACAACAACTTCTTATAGCTAGATAATATATAATATATTATAACTACCACAACTACTACCACCCCATCATCATACTACATGTCTTAAATTGGTCCCAGGTGGAGAAACTGAGGATGAGAAGGTCCGTGTAGACCTCTTGGAGAACCAAGCCATGGACTTCAGGAACAGCTTTGTGAGGCTGTGTTACACTGACTTTGTGAGTAACAGTTTCCACATGACAACACGACTCAAGTCCCCAAACCCCCACTATAGTAATTTCTGTCATCCCTGGCATCAGGACAACATGAAGCAAGGCTACCTGGACAATCTGCCATGTGTACTGCAGCAGTTCTCCAGTTTCTTGGGAGACAGGAAGTGGTTTGCTGGTGACAAGGTAGTTTCTTTAGTGGATTGATACTTGAAAAGCTGAGGTATAACGATATAAAAATGGTTTTGTTGGTAACAGATCACTTTTGTGGACTTCATCATGTATGAGTTGTTGGACCAACACAGAATGTTTGACAGCACATGCCTAGATAAATTCAAGAACCTCAGAGACCTCCTTGATTGTTTTGAGGTGAGCCCTCTTGGGAATGGAAATGTCTTCCTCTGTAGCTCCTCTTGATGCATGATTACGGGAAATGAGTGCAGTTGTAGTGTTTTAATTAGTTTGGCCATTGCAGGGTCTGGAGAAGATTGCAGACTACATGAAGTCGAAAAGGTTCATGAAAACCCCCGTCAACAACAAGATGGCCAAATGGGGCAACAAGAAAGAGTAGTAGTGGACAGGTTTGACTGGCGCATATTTTCACACTGCAGTTTCACAATGGTTGTGGTTTCATTCTGGTTAGAACAGCAGTTTTAGTTATATTGGAATTGTATCTAAAAGGTGATACTGATTTTTTTTTATTTGATTTGTAGCACTTAATTTACTTGGCACTGTTGACGTTTGATGTAGAGCACATTGTCTCTGTTTCCACATTGATTTTGACTTCTCACATTAAATTATGCCCAAGAATGAAAAGTGTGTGTGTATATAAAGGAATGCAGAAAAAAAATTTTCACTGAAAATAAGATAAGAAATAAGTTACAGTATTTGCAATTGATGTTTAAGATCAAACAAGTACACTTTATTAACATGCATTGACTATTTTACACATTTAACATGAATTAATTCTGTGTTATGCTCTATAAATAAACATAATTAGTTGTGTGCATTTGTGAAACAAATCATGTTAAAAGTGGGCTTCTCCACAAAAAGATTAAAGGCTGATGAGTGGCTGAACATCGAGAGGAAAGAACTTAAGGCTGGTCATTAGTAGCGTCCATCATACAGGCCTGAGGGTTCACTGGCCAGCTGTAGGGAGAAAGGAAAGGATAAAACATTGCTGCTGTGATACACGTAGTTATGTGTGCAAAGATTTGAATGTAGACCACTTACTGCAATGGTTGATTTAATGGCCTGGAGCTGGAAGAAGACCTTTCCCCCTTCCTCTGGACACACAGTTCTCATCTCGTCCTTGCCCATCTGCAGGAGCATTCTGCCTGTCAACACCCCGAGGCTGGCAACAGTGCTGCTCCAAAGACAGCATAACATTTACAGTACATCACGCCGTGCACTTGAACAAATCCAAAACTAAATGATTTTGAATTGTTTCACTCACATTTTGGAAAAGCCTTTGTACTGCAACCATGCTCTGACCTCTGCAGGCGAGGAGGCCATGTTTAGGGATGCTGGGCCACGAGATGGTCGCTGCAGGTGGAATAAAAGAAAATAAAACCACACTCGTGAAATAAAGAATGCCTCAGCAGCGCAAGAGGTGAGCTCACCATATCCACCACTGGCAGGCCACTCCTGATGGACTCCAGGACATTCTGAGGAACGTTGCCATCCTCCCCACGCTTATTGCGCACGAGCCACCATTGCTTAGACCGCTGAACCACCTGTGGAGAGAGCACCTGAACAATACAGCTACAGTGGTGTGAAAAAGTGTTTGCCCCCTTCCTGATTTTTTTTCCATGTTTTGTCACAATAAAACGTTTCAGATCATCAAACAAATTTAAATATTAGTCAATGACAACAGAGCTGAACACAAAATGCAGTTTTTAAATAAAACTTTTGATTATTAAGGGGAAAAAAATCCAAACCTACTTGGCCCTGTGTAAGAAAGTGAACATAGAAATCATCTCACCTCCACCACTTCACCCTTCATAACGGTGAGCTCCCTGTTGTTTCGGGCCACAATGTCATACATGACTCGCATGAGGTCACGACCTTCCTTCATGTGGTCGATGGGTCGTCCCGGTGGGTAACGCTGGCTGTTGTTCCTGCTCACTTGGTTGTTTTGATGTGGGACATGGGCATGCTTGTGGGGTGGGGCAGGTGGCTGCCAGCCATCATAGAACTCCGGTATGTATGGTGGGACATCGCCAGGCCATCGAGACCTGTAATGTAACAGTGGGGTGCAGAAGGTTCAACTAAGGAGAAGGAACTGCATGTGATTAAATAGAAGATACATTTTTCCAGTTCTGATGACATTGGCACCACACTTCTTCGGAAAAGAGCTAATATATGCATCACAAAAACAGTGATGGAGAAGAGCACAGACCTCCACCAAGGCTTAAACACTTAACACCTGCATCAACTTAGCATGTTGGCATCTACATTAGCATTCAGAAAGCTAAGAACTGTGGGGGCCAGACCTTCACTAGTATTCTTATTTTGTATATAATAGGCTATGTCAGACTTAACATATTTAGTTATTTATAGTCAGAAATATAATAGTCATGAATTAAAATAGATGCATATCGTCATCCTAGTCAAAGATCCTCTCTACGACAAGAGCACTCTAAAGGACCTACTGCAAAACACTAGTCGATGATTGTCTATGACAGGGAGCGCTTATGTGTTTTAAAGGACCTATTGCAAAAACCCCTAGTCCAAAATCCTCTATGTCAAAACACTGATGTTTGAAGGACATACACTCCCACCTGCCTGTGTGTTATTCTGTGCCCACGGCATTCATTAAAGCTGAGTATCTATGGAGAGTTACAAACATGTGAAGTCAAACAAGTAAATAATCTCCCTTTTTTTTTTCCACGCGTCATGCAAACAGCTTCACTCCCAACCTTTCGCCTCGATCAGTCCACACCCAACGTCAGGGTGTGTCCTG
Source organism: Dunckerocampus dactyliophorus (assembly GCF_027744805.1). Classification (NCBI taxonomy): domain Eukaryota; kingdom Metazoa; phylum Chordata; class Actinopteri; order Syngnathiformes; family Syngnathidae; genus Dunckerocampus; species Dunckerocampus dactyliophorus. The sequence goes on along the minus strand of NC_072819.1, from coordinate 29,554,683 downwards.
TCAGCTATGGAGTACAATATCATTTATCATATCGCAAGATGAACTCGCTGTTATGGAAGTGCTTCAGACAGAACATTCCCTGTATTAGGTGTGTCCAAAGTGCGGCTCACAGCTCGTTTTTTATTGGTCCACTGCACATTGCAGAAATATAAAGAAAAACTGATACTTATAACTAATAACAACGCAAAGCTTTGTTTTTATATATATATATAGAGAGAGAGAGAGACCGACCAGGGATCTTGGTCTCAAAAAGGTTGGTGACCGCTGCTGTAGAGCACCAAGAATGTGTCCTTTCTTTCACAATGTGATTCATTTGCATGCTATGGAGTATAAGAGTTTTAGTCAGGAGGCCACTCTTGGACATCTGCAGACTGCAGCCATGCATGCTGTTGATCAGCGTGAGTGAGCAGGAAGGTGTATAAAATGTATGGGCAGCTAGCGGAGTGGAGCTAAAATGGTGGAAATGCACTCATATTTCCGAGTGCCAGTTAAAAGATACGCAGCAGTGTTTTGCACGAACTGAACTAAGACGCGCAACAGGCAACCCACACTAACCCCCATACAGTCATCCAGCCAACAATTGGCAAAGGCCTCAGAAGTTGTTAGCAAGTTATCAAATAACAGGAAGATTTATGATGCAAATTTTAAGATAACAGTCAAACAAATGTGGAGCAGCTAGGATACTGTATATGATATTACACAAGTCTGACACACCGCACCAAAATAGACAATGTCGTTACCTTTTTGGCCAAGCTAGACGAACCGCACAGAGTTTTATTGCACAAAGTACGCTCCACACTTTTTCTACTGAGGGCTGCAAACAGAAGAAATGAATGCGGGATATTCTAAGAAATATAGGTCACCAAACATAAACAAATGCCAGCACCAAAATAAACCTAGAACCAAATAAACTTGACCCAAACAAAGCATAAATGGCTCCTACAATGATTTTAAGAAGATTCATTTTGTCTGAAAACAAAATTTTTCCTAAAACAGGTCTTGAAGAAGAGGGGTGCCTTTTATATTCGACTCAACACAGAAATTGTCCAAATATTGGTATGATGAAGAATGACGATTTAGAGGCCCTTGATTGCTTACTCAAAGCATTTAGAGGTGTGTCTATATTTTTGTCCATTATCACTTTTCCTCCTCAGAGTACCCACTGGCCAATAAGAGCACTAATGAAATCATTCCTCATAAATTGTTGTCCTCATCAAGTGTTTTCTACCTGGGGATGTTCCAGCTGTCTCCCAGAGACCTCCAGAGCTGGTCCTCCTCCGGGCTGACCACCTGCCTGAGCAGCCTCAGGGCCGCATCCGTCAGCAGCGGGGAGACCACAGTGGGAGGTAGGTGTGCATGAAAGTGAGGCAGAATCTAGGCAGGACATGAAGGAGGAATGTTTATAGCATGTTTTTGTGTTGGGGTGACCTAAGAAAAAAAAGAGGGAAGCACATACAGTTGCTAAACTGTTAAAGAAGATGTGGACATAGTCAGGAGCACCGGTGTTGGCCAGCGAGCCATCCAGCTGGCCCTGTGACATCAAATGTACATTGCAGTCACTCTGAAGCCGCATCAATACAGTATGGTCATGGTGCAATATGTGCACTTACCAACAGATTGAATCCATACTTTATTTTCTGAAGACAAGAGACAAATTCCTGGGGAGGAGGCAGACGGACGGCTGGACACAATGCAGCAACGCGTCAACCATCATGTACATTGTGTCCACATGCAAAGATAGCATAAATGGACTTTACCTGTGCTCTTGGTGTTTTTCTTCTTAAACACGCCTTTCTTTTTGCTCTTGTCGTCCTGCTGTGGGAGAGTCACGTTTGTGGCAGCTAACACTTTCCCCAAGAAGATCTCCAGGTCATCTAAAACGTGGTTTAAAATGTCCTATGGGGGACACATGTTACAGAAAACTCCAGAGTGGTGCGAGGTATGAGATGTATCCGCTACTGACCGTGTTCCTGTCAGCATCTGTCTGCTCGGACACATCCAGACTGCTGTGGGAGTCACCGAGATCACGCTGGTACATTGGTTCCTCTTTGGGGGCGTAAAAGCGAGGAGGGGGAATGTCTTCTAATTGGATACAAGGATGGACATATGGATAGACACTTGTCTGGACACAATTCGGTACACTTGCACAATCTAATAAGATAAGATCTGTTTTCATAATTCAGCTTCTACATACAGAAAATAATGTACAATTAAGCAAGATCACTAAATAGAAGATCCAACTCCCAGCACCTTCCATTTATAAATAAATCCACTAATACCTCCCTGACAGTGCTAGTCACTACCGGGAATCATTATCATTTGTTTTAGAGTAAATTCAGACAGAATATAGATACTGAATGCATGCATTGTGCAAAGTTTACCAGGTTCTTTGTAGGTCCACTGAGGGAGGGGGCGCTCTGGCGGTAGTAGGTTTCTTTCGCGCTGCACAACACGAGGCCCGGCCTGATGGAAACTCCCTGAAACCCGGTGATATTTGAATGAACAAGTACACATGCACATGCAGAATCTAAAAAGATCTAATACAAAAATGCTTTTACAGCCTGAAATACAATACTCACTAATACTATTAGAAATGCAATGCTTATTAAATTCACAAATAAGAATCTATCGGTAATGAAATAATACCGGTAACTATACAATTTGGAAAGCCGCACATTTCTATGTGGCACAAACATCCATATTAGAACAAAGTAAAGTACAAAGTATGAAACTGTGGACTAATACAATCAGTGATATTATAAACTGGGCTCATTCAGCATGTCACGCATGAACGCAGCACGAAGGAAACATATTTGATTAGAAGTATAAAAGGAAGACGCCTTAGTCCCCCCTCTAAATAGGCAGCACTTTCATTGCAAATTGCATATTTACGATCCGAAGGCAAAACTAGGAAATAATTCCACATCACGGACATACGCAGCTAGCAAGCTTGTTGCTGTGTGGAGGACGTCATCACTCACACGCCGATATCGTTAACAGCAGGAAAACAGATACTAATATGAAATCTCATTTTTATGCCAATATTGGTTGACCAATATTATCGGATATCCCGAGCAGAAATCCTTCTACACAACTGCAAATTATAGCTTTTGTATTGCATGTGTGCCTAATGCAGTGTCCAGTCAGCATATTGCATAAAGGCTACTCAATGTAAATTTACACAGAGACACATTTTCAAAACGTTAACACTTTATAAACAGTCTCAAATCAGGATGCCTTCCTGAGACACTTACAGGTTGCTAACAGCGGCACAGAAGGATTGTTCTTATGACATAAGGACAATGCACAAACACTCTTTAGTCAACGAATAACCATCATTTGTTTTGTGGCGTTCATGTGAGAATAGCTGGAGGTCCTCGGTTTCAAACGCCCTACGGTGATTGATAACTTCACTTTAATGTGTGTAAACAGTCGCTCTACAACTCGTTACAACGCATACAGCCGAAGGATGCACTATGTGCGGCTCACGCACAGCTACACTGAGGAAGTTCAACATTGCTAATGAGTTAGTTTGTTGCACTTCATCATGTCTCCCAAACGCAAAGCAGGCTCTTCTGGAAAAGTGAAGCCATCACCAACAGGCTGCTGTCAGCCGCAAGCACGCCAAAACATCAGCAAACCCAACTGTCCGCTCTGCACTACTTGCAAAACTAAATATTTTTGAGATGGTACTTAGTGTAAGAAGTTGATCAAAGTTGATCATTGATCAAAATCTATCTACGTTTTTTCCAGATTTGTCACTTTTGTAACAGGATAGACTTACAGATGGGTCTGATGTTCCCTAATAATAGCTGGCCTGCAGGCCACCAGTTGAAATGCCTTTAAAAAAAATACTGTGACCTACTTTTGCATTTGATAAGAGCAAAGTTTACCAGGTTCTCTGTCCGTCCACTGTGGTAGAGGACGCTCTGGGGGTGGTAGTGGTGATTGGTAGGGTCTGTCTTTCTGCACAGCACGAGGTACAGCCTGCTGGAAACCTCCAGGAGATTGAGGCCCGACAGTATTACTCCTGCAAATTACCCCACCCCCAAAAAAAGGATCTGATTTTGTCCTCCTCAGTGTATCCTGAAGACAAACGACTGTCTGAACTGTGCCAGTGTACCTGATGACTGTCTGGTCTCTGCGTGATTCCACTTGCCCACCTCCTCTTTGGACAAACTTGTCTAGGTCACTCTTGAGGACCTCAGCCTGGTAAATACAAAATTATTATCGAAATGTACCAAGAAAGAGTAATATTACTTAAAGGCAGTGTTTGCAGCAGTTATGCGACTGCCTAGATGGTGCTAACTTTCAAACATGCAGAAAGATGAGAGGGGGATCCACCAGATGGCAACATTTTATACTTTCTTTCCAGTATGTACAGTATTTTATATTTAATACAGAGAAGTGTTGAAATTGCTAAATGAATGTGGTTAAATAAATGTGTCTCATATAGTGATAAGCAATTACCTTCCACAGCCTACTGGGTGTGGGTAGCATTTACTAAATGAAGGGGAGGAGGGGCAAAAAGAAGTGACATGACAAGTAAAAAAAAAACGTACATTGTCACACCTGCTGGATAGTGTTATCTCAGCTGTGATGTTTTATAATGATTCATAAATACACTCAAAATATAAACGCAACACTCCCGCCTTTCATGAGCTCACCTCAAATTTCGAAAAAAAAAATTTTCTCCTACATAAAAGTACATGAAAGGCATCTTTCTCTCAAGTATTGTTCACATTCCATTTTCCTCCGCTTATCCGGGTCGCGGGGGCAGCAGTCTCACTAGGGAAGCCCAGACTTCCCGGTCCCCGGCCACCTCTTCCAGCTCCACCGGGAGGACACCAAGGCATTCCCAGGCCAGCTGTGAGACATAATCCCTTCAGCGTGTCCTAGGTCTGCTCCGAGGTCACTGTGCTCCCGGCTGGGCATGCGTGGAACACCTCACAAGGGAGGCGTCCACGAGGCATCCGGACTGGATGCTCGAGCCACCCCAACTGGCTCCTCTCAACATGAAGGAGCAGCGGCTCTACTCTGAGCTCCTCCCGGATGACTGAGCTCCTCACCCGATCTCTTAGGGTGAGTCCAGCCACCCTACGGAGGAACTCATTTCAGCCGCTTGTATCTGCGATTTCGTTCTTTTGGTCTTGACCCAAAGCTCATGACCATAGGTGAGGGTGGGAACATAGATCAAACGGTAAATTGAGAGTCTGTGTAGGCTCTCAGTCGTACAGGAGTTGTCCATCGAGGAAGGGGAGTAAAGGAAGCTATTTTTGTCAAACAACAGAACCCATCATTGAATCGGAATGGTGGTTTGAGGTTTAATTTGGACCCTGTGTTCAGCAGGTTACTGAGACCAAAACCCACAGCTCTTAGTCTTGCTAATGAGGTGAAGCCAGGGCCGAGCCAGAACAATAGATGCTAACGAGCCAGTATCAGAGTCGTTCATACCCAATTCAGGGAGCGACACTTCCCTTTTATCGGAGGTGTTAACAGCAGGATAGGATTATACCACTACTCCGCCCAGGCTTAGTGTAAGGAACCAATAGTAGGAGGGTGTTGGCACACCAATTCCGCCCACTCTTACTGTATTTAAGGCCTAAGCTACCAGCACTTATTAGTTCGCTGACGAAGCTCTTCGGATGAGGAGCGAAACGTCCGACACCTTTTTCACAGAAGTACAGATGACGTCTCAAGAAGCCTTTTCCTCGGTAAATTGAGAGCTTTGCCTTCCTTCTCAGCTCTCTCTTCACCACGACAGTCCTTTACAGCGACCATGTTACTGCAGAGGCTGCATCGATCTGTCTGTCAACCTGACATTCCAACCTTCCCTCACTCATGAGCAAGACCCAGAGATACTTGAACTCCTCCACCTTGGGCAAGACCTCACCCCCAAACCGGAGGGTGCAATCCACCCTTTCCCGACTGAGAACCATGGCCTCGGATTTGGAGGTGCAGAGTCTCATCCCAAAAGCTTCACACTCAGCTGCAAACCACCCCAGTAAACGCTGCAGGTCCCCGATGTGGCCATCAGGACCACATTGTCTGCGAATATCAGAGAAGAGATCCTGGGGCCCCCAAACTGGACCCTCTAAACGCCTTGGCTGTGCCTAGAAATCGGTGAGAAAGGGCAGTCTTGGCGGTGGCCAATGCTCACCGGAAACAGACTTGACTTACTGCTGGCAATGCAAACCAGGCTCCTGCTCTGGTTGTACAAGGACCAAATGGCACGTAGCCACCAATCCCGTACTCCTGTAGCACCTCCTACAGCACGCCACGAGGGACACGGTCGAATGCCTTTTCCAAGTCCACAAAGCACATGTAGACTGGTTGGGCAAACTCCCTTGACCCCTCCAGCACCCTTGCAAGGGTGGAGAGCTGGTCCAGTGTTCCGCAACCGGGACGAAAACCACACTGCACTCCTGTAGCCGAGGTTCGACTAACGGTCGTACCCTTCTCTCCAGGAGTGTGATCCCCCTATAGTTGGAACACACCCTCAGCTCACCCTTCTTAAAAAGGGGGACCACCACCCGGGTCTGCCAACCCAGAGGTACTGTTACCGACTTCTTGCTGCCACCCCCCCATAGTACCCATGTAGGATTTATTGACTCACCCCAGTCTCCTCACACTGGAAGATGTAGACCTGTGGGAAATGTTTGCTGGCTTCCCTGGCAGTCACCATCAGAAGAGCATCATAAGAGCAGCTGTCCAACACAGCTTTGGTCTGCTGGATGTTCATCAGAGGTAGAGCCTCTAACTCTCCCTTTAGTGCAAAACAGAGCAGTGTCAGGACAGTCAATATGAGAGAACAGAATAGAATAGCCTTTATTATCATTGCACAATAGTTACAACAAAATTGTCATGTAATGGGGCCACTTTGCACCACATAATCGTAAATAAATTAAATAACAAATAGCAATAACAAATAAATAACAGTGGGATGAGGATAAAAGACTACAATTTAAAACACAATTTAAAAATGTTAAAAACTATTTAAAAGTACAATGCACAGGTGAGCGCAATGTGAAAAGTTATGTGCAAAAGGGCCTTGATGTTGGGGGTCCAGGAATGGTCGACAGAGATGTGCGTGCCCAGAAACTTGAAGGTGGAGACAGCTTCCACCTGTACACCATTTATGAGGACAGGAGTGTGAGCCTGATTTTGCTTCCTGAAGTCCAGTATGACTTCTTTTGTCTTTTGGACGTTCAGGCTCAGGTTGTTGTGCACACACCAGGTTGACAGCCTTTCCACCTCGTCCCTATATGCTGTCTTGCCCCCTTTGTGGAGTCCAACATCAGCAGTGTCATCTGCATATTTAATAATGCTGTTGGTGGGGTGGCTTGGAGAACAGTCGTGGGTGTAAAGGGCGTACAGTAGGGGACTCAGTACACAGCCTTGTGGTGAACCTGTGCTGAGTGTGAGTGTGGAGGAGTGGGAGTGGCCCAGTTTCACAGATTGCTGACGGTTTGACGTCAGTGACGATTAGTGTTTTATCCAGTCACAGGTGGGTGGGGGGATCTGTAGTTAGAGCACTTTGTTATGTAAAATGTCCACGAAGAGCATCCTCACATAGCTGTCTGATGTGTTGTGCTACTGACCACTTTAGGCACTTCATGAATATGAACGTCAGGGTGATGGGTCTGTAATCGTTGGGGCCATGTAAGGTGGGTTTCTTGGGGACGGGGATGATGTTGGAGGCCTTTAGACAGGTAGGAACGGTGGCGTGCGGTCCTACCGCATGAGAAACATGGAGATGCTCACCTTTAGATTTTAACACTCCATCAGTGTCCTTCCACATGAATAATGTTGGTTTGGGATGGACGTTTTAGTTGCAAATTAATGGTAATGGCATGAGCTTTTGGAAAAAGCTAACAATTCAGATAACAATTCATTTTTTTCTACAAAAGGGAATTTACAGTTTAGCAATACAACAGCAGAAAACTTTAAAATAGCTCAATACACTGCAAATACTGCAAACAGTGAAACAGTGAAATCTGAAATCAAGGTATAAAAAATATATTTTTGTTCTTACCAGAACAAAAATGTTTTCTTTCTACAATTTGCTGATCTTAAGTCATGTGTACTAAAATCTGAGATATATTTCTTAAAATAAGCCAAATTCATAACATAAAAAATTACTCAATTTTATGTTTCAAGTTGTTTTTTTTTTAGCAATTTTTTTATTTGAAGTAATATGCCAGATTTGAGTACATATTAATTATTAAGCAAACAGGTCTAACATAGTCATTTGTTTTACTAATTTTGAAAATGCATTTGATTTCACATTTTTGAAGTGTACCCTTCATAAGACAATTGGATACATGAAGCCCTTATTAAATGATCTGACTTCATTATATACATTTTTTTAAAATTCCCATTAATTTATTTCTTCTTTTTGCAGCTTTTTAATTATATTATTTTAATTATTATAACTACATATATTTTAATCTATTGAGATAGATTTAATAGTAATTATTTATCAATATAATATCATCGTAGATTAGTAACTTCGAACTTTGAAAAGGTCTCGTAATACATACATTCATGAAGTGTGTGTATCTATAAGACAGTCAGGTGCTGATTTGAGTGTCTTACTTTGGTCTCGGTGTCACAGAGCAGCAGGTATCCTCCTTGTACCTCCATGATCATCTCCTGAGGCCACAGACGACCCTTGGCGTCCAGCCTCTTGACCTTGGCCACGCAGTCATCCACCGTGATCAGCTGCTGGCCATCCAGCTCGCAGGTAAGCACATGCTGTGGGGTCAGAGTGGGGAGAGTTGTGACTTTGTAGGTCAGTCCACACACAGATGCAGATGTCATTCACTGTACCTCCACTCTGGCCTGAAGGTTGTCAGGTTGCCTGTTGAGCACCTCCGAGTACTCCTTTCTCTGCACTGACACATACGGTGGAAGTTAAAATATGCACTTTTGAAATTCTGTACATGATTTGTTTCATGTGTCAACATACTGTATATGGATTTGCCTGTTGGTCTGGACAAGTTTCTCTGAGGGCTCTGAGGTGAAGACCCCCTGTAGTCATCTTGTTGGAAAGCCCACCTGGACTGAGGGAGCTCATCCGGTGAAAACCCCCTATAACGCAAGAAATGCTCATGACTCTCAAACTGCGGTTCGAGTACCACTGGTGGTACATGGGCTCCATTTTTTTAGAAATAAAAATACAATTCTTAGATCTGTATTCCTATTCCAGAAATACTCGTTAAAAATTACATTTCATTTTATTTGAAAAGCACACTAATACTGCAATTATTATCAAACAGCGGTACAAGTACTGGTGGTACACAGGCTCCAATTGGACTGTAAAACATTTAAAAACCATGACTATAATTCAGGGGTATCCAAACCTTTGCCAGACGGGGCTGCATACAGAAACATTGAAGGATGCAGGGACCACTTGGATACATTTTGTGCATTAAAGATGCTAACACCTATCCAACGAAGGTCAATATATGCTAAGCTATCTGAACATTTTAACTTTGTGTCAAAGCAAATTATGATACTATCTAATAACATAGCTCATGAATAATGAATTAAAAATTGATTACAATTGATTATTCAATAGAATCGATTTGACCCGCAAACTAACCAGTCCAATTTAAATACGCAGCAATTACTGCAATAACATTATGTTGAAAGATTTTGTATCTTCTAAAAACTAATAAACCAAATTAAAACCACAAGTAAAAACGTAACTAACCTTGGTGAGTAAGAGAAAGGACGAGAGTTTCCCAACATTTTCCAACTTCAGTCTTCTTTCTTTTGTGGCGTTCCAAGACAGCAAATGTAAAAGAAATGCTTCACTACAAACCTGTCGTGGAAGTCATTTTAATAACACTCTGTTACAACATATCATACAAACTCCTTAAATAAACAGGCCCGTTAATTATACACTTGTCAATGAATGGATGTGTTTACATACGTAATTTGCACATATACATTTCAATATAAAATAGTTAATAGGATTTACCAAATGGAATTTCACAAAAATCCGTCAATAAAGTCTGTAAAAGTGAAATAATGAATAGCATTCATGGTGGGTAACATGTTTTAAAATCATATTAACATTTTTGAACAGTTGTTTTTGCTTAAGTATATCTGACACGTCAAGCTTTAAGCTACGACATGAAAAACACCCAACATCAAACCGTCTCATGACTGCAAGATTTCATTTAACAGCTTTAGTGTTCCACAAGATGCCACAGACAAAACGCACACAAAGAAAATAGCATCCAACGTTGTAAATAAGCTCTAAAGACGTCACATAAAACCTTTTTTTTTTATTACCTGTCAGCTTTGCTCTAGTGACATTGCACCGCAGGATCTTCACCAGAGAGAAGAAAACGAGTCTTCTTCAAACAGCTTACTGCACAGTATTACCTTCACTTCCTGCTTACATACAGTGATCAAAGATCACCAGGCTGGGCCTTTGCCACAGGTAGACTGGTATTTGCGGTGGTGCTGGAAGGCGGTGGATGTCATGTTTACAATGAGTCAGTCCAAAGGTGTGCAAAGGTTCAAAGGTGATGAAGATATGAGAAAACACCCAACATTATGCAAGTATTTAGTGATGTGTAATTGTGGATGTAAAAAAATAGTGAAAATACACACAAGTCACATTCAAGTCACACGTTAAAGAAATAAACACCAAGCAGAGCAGTGACGTGGAATAAGAGAATCATTTATTTCAGCTGAAGAGGAAAAACTGTACACATCCATAACAGTGCCAGAGACTGAGTAAGGGGCAATGACTCAACTGTAAAGAAAAAGTGCCCGTCTCATCTTGGAACAAAAGAGTTCATGGAAGACCGGACAGTTTAGGCCGCAGCTTTGGACTGAGTGGCCTTGGCCAGAGCCTTCAGGTCTGTGATGCACTTGGCGATGCTCTCCTTCTCCTGGGAGGGGGGTGATATGTACAATATCATCATTTACTACGGTTCTTTTTAGAAAAGAGGAAAAAAATGCAGACAAGTACAATAGTAAGAGTTCAAACGGTATAAATGATTACAGTCTCACTACATCACGATTCGAGCAGCGCCCTCACTCTATGGCGTTTTTTTTTTAATGCAAATATAAGGCATACAAAAGTGCATCAAAAGAAATGAAGTATTATACACTGGTGTCAGAAACGTTATTGTAATTTTCAATGAGACACACAAGGATCAGACATGACCGCTGAAACAACAGGCTTTACTGCAGGTTTGAATTCTCACAACAGGTACAATAATCCCTAACAAAAACACGGGCTAATGTTGCAGCCAGAACCCACGCAAAGCTGAAAATCAACTCTGAACCCCCAACATCACTTCATGTCTGGCTCCCTTTCAGGTCTCCTATGTAACACACACACAAGCATGAGCCTTATTTATTTCTTAAATGGCTTGCTTAGTTATTCTTATTTTGTCTACTTTATTGGGTAATATGTATGTAAAAGTGACTACAGCGTCATTTCATGTCAAGAAGGCTCTAATGTTAAAAATCATATTTACATGGTCATAAACAAGTTTTCTATGCTCTAACTTTGAAAATAATCAATTTCTAAAATATAAAATTCTCCTTTCACGGTCGGATCTGGACCCAATTAAGTGCGATAAACTATGGATAACTATACTTATTTAGCAAAAAATAGTCAAGGTGGTGTTTCTGTACTAGAGTGATAAACCTTTCGTCTCTTAATTTTTGAAAAACACTGGACGTGGCCGGGATAAAGTTTGATGAAGCAGTTATTTTCGATCTTCATTTACTAAATATTAGTATAAGCTGTATAGCTGATTTAAACATGTAATCTACTGTATATCTTATATCTATGTGACAAACTTACATATTTTCCTTAACATATGCAGAGTCGAAGCGGGGAAAATGAATTAAACTTGCATATATTTTAAACATTTTTTTAGTCAGCTTGTAGTTGGATAGCAATCTGTTGTAATAATGACACCGTATTACCCGCTGAACTTAACACCACTCCAGAATGCTTGCTGAGAAGTCACTTACCTGCTGAGGGGTGATGCTGCTGACGACGTTCTTCTCCACCCAGTTGACCATGTGCTCCTGGGCCATGCGGCGCTGCAGGTCCTGCAGGGCGACCTGGTAGTCCAAGCGCCTCTTCACCTCATTGGTCACCATGTGCAACCTCTCTCTGTAGTTGGTCTCCAGAATCATAGCCACGTTGTTCTGAAAATCACAATAAAAGCAATATGAATTATGGTTATAACAAAAAAAAGACTATTACTATGACATGATCACTACAAATATCATAATAGTTAATTATTAATGAACAGTATTTGTATAAATAAATTTTTAAAAGTCCATGCAATATCATCTTTTCCACTGCTGACTGTTAGGATGCAATTTCAGGTTGTGGCCAGCAGAGGTCAACAAATCTCTCAATGAGGCAGTCTTGAAAACAACAGTCTCCAGGATTTTGCAGGCTTTTTTGTGATCGCTTTGTCTTACAGTACAATGTCTGATTTTACAACAGCTTTTTGAAAACGTTGCAGCAAAAGTTATAATGGTTTGAGGCTCATTTTCTTTTCAATAACATTGCATCAGCTTGTGATGTTCTGAATATGTTGTCAATGTTTTAATCCACTGATCAATCTGCGCCGATTTCCTTCATTTTGGGGGGGGGGCGCGATCAGCAGATCCTTACATATGAAACCGATCATAACCACCTCCACAAACATCTGAAAGTCTGCCACTGTCCTCTTTTGCTCTGCCAGACTGACAGCTAGCAATCGAGCTAATGCTAAAAGTAGCCGGCACAAAGTGCCAGGCAGCTACCACAGAGTAACAAAGACACTAGAAGGCAGTAAAGCACATTCTCCGAACTAATTGTCAAATTTGCACATTTTTGGTCTAATTTTTTTTTTCTCCTTTGAAAATAGGCAATTTTTTTCCAATACAAGATCTCATTCAACCCAAATGGGTAGAAATTTATCAACACGCACTGATAATGTTTTTACATCAACCGTTGAGATTTCGAATTTTGTTTGGTGGTCCTTGAAGGCACCGTAGTCGCAGTGAGATGCAAAAGTCCAACATATATACACAACTTCTACACCATGACTATAATTCCATCTGTTCATTACATTACCATTCATTAGTGGCGAGTACAAGGAATATCCAACAATATTGGTCACCTGATATTATCAACTGATATTGGCATAAAAATGAGATATCAGATCATATCGGTATCAGGTTTTCTGCCAATAATGATGTTGGTGTGCGACAGATAACTGCTCTACAGAGCAGCATGCTTGCTAGCTCAGCATGTCATGTATATTTTCACTATTAAGTCCAAAAAGAGGAGAACTTACCCTCTTAGCGTCAAAGAGCATTGATCGTCCATCTACTCTCCACTGCTCTTTCTTTTCATCCTCAATGGCCTGAGTCAGAGAGGCGATGGCACCGTCCTTCACCTCCTGAGCCTTGGCAACTTTGTCCTATAGACAAACATGAAACATTTTCTAAGCACATGTACAGAGCTGGCATTATCAACATCTCCAGTAAGACGGCAACCTACCTCGTTGAGTTTGTCAGCAAAAGCTGCCACGCTTGGGCCATATTTTTTGACAGCAAAGACAATGACAGAGCCAACGGAGAGGGCAATCAAAGTCTCATGGTTGATGACGTAGAGTTCCTTGGAGAGCAGGTAGGTGATGAGACCAGCGCCCAGCATGTAGGGTCCTAGATGGCAGTTATTTCATTGTCATTTTAATGGTCAAGTACAATTGAACATAGACATTTGACTGATCATGAAGACATACATCCATTTTTTTTCCTATTGAAAAAAAAAAAAATACATCTTCAAAGTAACTCAGTGAGAATCTAAAGAATTAACTTTGGGTATTCATGTTTCTTTGGCTTTTTTGTGATGCCACCACATAAGTAACAGTGGCTGAAAAGAAGAAAAAATAAATGACGATGACCTTAGGAATAGAAACTGAACTTATAGTGACAAAATCCATACACACATCTCCATCTTAGCCTATTTTCTTGTTTGTGGTGCATATCATTTACATTGGTGGACTTACTTTTCAATTGTATGGTAGTTAACATTAAAATGCGTCTTTACATACATACATGCATGCATACATACATACATAAATGGAATTGTTTTTATGGTGGCAACAGTTTCACTCAGATTTTCTGGATAGGTCAAAAGATGGATCATGGTCTGTCTCTAAGAGTCATGATTTAAAAAAAATGAGGACACGGGTGCAACTGATTCGAAACACTGCACACAAGTTTCTTTGTCAACACGCACCCTAAATGTGTTGCCTGTACAATTACTTTTCGGACAAAAACACTAAATGGTGGCACTGTTATTAAAGTTTGACACCTTCAGTTGAACTGACTTGAAATGTCTCAAACAGCTTAAACCTTTAAGCGCAAAGTCGCAAAATTGCTGAATTTAAAATGCCATAGAGACATATATGCCGTATGTAGTTACTATTTTACACCATGAGATGGTGGGCATCTGTAACTTTTATGTGAGCAACTTTCGTGGGTGTGGTTTCTATGCAAGGTTTAATGAGTTTGAACCCCTGGTACACGAGCAAAATTAGCCAATGATGGATCGCATCAATAAATGTAAGGATTTTTGCATTTAATTAATGGACATTTTAGTCACTAACTCAAAAAGCCCACACACTCCATCCATTCATTTTCTATACCGTTTCTCCTCTTTAGGGTCGTGGGGGCATGCTGGAGCCTATCCCAGCTGACTTCGGGCGACAGGAGGGGTACACCCTGGACTCGGTCGCCAACCAATCGCAGGGCACATATAGACAAACAACCATTCACGCTCACATTCATACCTGTGGACAATTTTGAGTCACCAATTAACCTAACATGCATGTTTTTGGAATGTGGGAGGAAACCGGAGTACCCGGAGAAAACCCACACACACACGGGGAGAACATGCAAACTCCACACAGAAATGCCCAGGGGAGAATCGAACCCAGTCTTCCCGATCTCCAGGCTGTTACTGGCCCACACACTCCATGCTGGTAAAATAAAATGGGGAATTCTAAAAAATTAAAACCGAAAAAACAGAATTTGGGAAAAAATAAAACGGAATTTATAGGTCCCTCGACAAGTTAATATCAACATAGTGGAAATCAGTGAGATTAAGGTTAATGTACATTATTAACATAACGTTAGTCGCGTGGAGGGCTAGCTTTCTCTTAATTATGACTGCTGTCGTTTATTACGATGGTAACGTGACTTCATACAGGGTTTATTTCATCTGCAAAAACACAGCTCTGCGAGTTAAGAAGATGAAAAATAAAAACATTTTAGCTCACTAATCACTACCTGACAATTTCTAGCAGACAATACTGTGTAATGGAACAAGGAAGTGTGTGTCTCACTCAGTTGAGAGTAATGTGTTCCACCACAGAAGGTGTCTTCATTTTACTTTGAACACTGCAAAAACTCAATATCTTATAAAGAATATTTGTCTTATTTCTAGTCAGCCAGTGTAAATTGAGGATTTATAAATGCACAGCCATCAACATAATGTAATATGTAATTTAGTCTATTAGTAAAGTAATTATTTCTCTCCTTTGTCAGTAAATAGTAAGTCTGGGATGGATCAATTCATCTACAAAAGCACCATCATGGAGTCCATCAGACCCAAGAAAATACAGCTGGTTCTATGCACAATGTGAATTTAAGAAACAAAACGACATTTGGGTGTTCATTATTTTGTGAAATGTTTTATTTTCTTGTGTATTTTTAATAACTGCTCTTTAATCAAGCATGGGTTTTTTTTTTCGATTAATCGGAAAAAAATGTCAATAGAATACTGGATTACTGAAATATTCAATAGCTGCAGCCCTAATTACATGTACGGTAGCATATTGATGTTATGATGACCTATCAACCTGAATGTCAATTATTTTTTATATTTAAATTATATTATACTATAAAATTTTGTTATACTACATTTTTATGTACATTTAAACATACAACTAAACAGTGCAAAATTACTTTGGTTAAACAAAACTGACCCGTTACTCCAGTTTTAGGGTATAGGAGCTGGAAAAGCTCTTCTGGGAAGATGCCATGACGGACTTTGCTTCCCATCTCTGGAAGAGGAGGCACCGGGGCCAGACTTTGGGACGATGTCTGCAGGGAGCGAGAAGCCTGGACCAGTCTAAATATTACATACAAAAAAATAAATAAAATAAGTGGTCTCTTCAATATCATTACCAATCAAATACAATAGTGTTTTTAATATTATTATTATTAAAACCACATACCCAGCTCCAAGGGGGCTGCTGCTTTTCAGGGCATTTGCTGCAAACAAGACAACAAAACAACTTAAAGATTGAAGTATTGGTACATTTTTCCACATCTATTAACCATATTGACTGACATATTAGACTGTATGTTTTTTCCCCTGGAAAACTGAAAAAGACGAGTTGTCTGCGTCAGATGAGTTTTGTCCAAGTGCACACTGTCCAAAGTCACACATTTATTTCGCTCTAGCAACCTTAGTATGCAACATACATAGCTTAGTGGAACGTGACTGTAAAAAACACTAATGATAATTATTACTTAGATATGATTTAATAGTACAGTAGAGTATAGCACACGAAGCAGCTCTATAACTGTCAAAAAGGTGACATCCACAGACGTGTGCAGCTGTTGGCTAGCATGCTAATAAGACTCGTTTATCAGTCCATTCAAGTCCACGTTTTTCAGTTAGCGACACCTGCTGCAACTCAACGCAAAACTATTGTAAAATATCTACTGTCAAAGATCTGTCAAATAAGTAACAACAACGTACTGTTGTGATAAACTTACTCTGGTTAGCTATTGCTTTAAGCTGGTCGCTCTATTCAATGTGCGGCCTTCACTTTACCCTTCAGCTTCACATCCACACAACCACAACATTTGCTTATCTTTAGTCACGTCATGGTCAAATCGAACTTCACAAACCAAATTCAACACTAGCCAAGGTCATACCTGAAAGTACAGAGAGCCTGGACAGCATGTTGGATGAATGAAGGGCCAACTTGTTTGTACCTTGTTTCAGCCTCTTCTTGCCCTTCTGCAGACTAAGGCTCAAGGATGGCGGACAAACGAGAAGTGGCAACGAAACCTCGCGAGATCATAAAAAACTTTGTCTTTGATAGTCAAATGACCACTAGATGGTACTGCACACAACGATTTTCACTGACAGCAATAGGTTGAACTAGCATAACAATGCTTTATTCCACAGTATGTTCAAAGAAATACAGAAATAAAGCAGTCTGGCATGTCAAATAAAGGTACTGTTAACAAGTTCATTATGTTCAGTTCTGAATTTAAACATCAGAGAAATATTCATTTAGTTCTGTGGTTTAAAGGGACTGTATGCAACATCAAAATAAAAAAAAATTTCAACCAAAAAATAGAAAAACACCACCTCTGGCTTGCAAACGTTGTTTAAAAGAACAGATTGTGCAAACCATGTCTGTATTTTTTCACAATTAAGACTTAAATTGTTTTAAAAAATTGTCATAAATTTTCATTCAGCCTGAATGAAATGTGTTCCTTGCTGTCTCATATACATGTACATGTTCATAGTGTGTGCACATACACAAAAGCAGTCTCAGAGAAGTGACTGACAATTTGGAGTCATTGTGTGGTTACGATAGGTTATACATTCAATGCTAAAAATCATTATCATTGCTCTGACTAGGCTACTAGCATATCAGAAAAGGAGTGATATAATGCTTTCAGTATGCATTGCATTTGTATGTATTGGATTTATTTAGCCATGTACAGTTGCAAATCACAGAGGTATATGCTGTATTTGTTATTTGCATACCGTAACCAGGTATGCTGCTGCTGCTCATTTTTCATAACTTGGTGTACCTATGTATTTTTTGGACTGAAATTTGACTTTACACATTTCGCAGGACTAATAAAGACTTCTATTCGATTCTAAAGTATTAGACACAACTCTCAGTAGGATGGCGTTTTACAGCAGGGCAAGTTAAGGACACCTAAATAACTACTTGCGTATACTAGCACATCCCAATGACTTAAAATATTCTTGGAAGCTAATTTCTTTTAGTAGTTTGGTTCCAGTACACTGGAGGCCTTTCCTGACTGGGAATCAAACCTATGTCCCCTGCCATGAAAGGCAGAAGCATGAACCACTGCTCCACCTGGGGGTTGCATGGTTTGAGCTAATTAAAACCCCAAGTTCAGTATCTCATAAAATCAGAATTAAAAAAGTTCAATATTGCAAACTATTGGTTCAAGCTCTAAAAATGAACTGCTCCTTCAAATGGTCTCTTTGTCTTAATTGAACTCCTGAAATCAAATACATTTTGCACAATGTTATCATTTATTGGGATGCGGTATTACATTCTTCAAACATTAAAAAGCTTAGAATTTCAGGTTATATTACTTAATGTGTTTATAATATTATGGGTGTTTGGGGATGATTAACATACACCAAGCACAATAACCACTCCAAATCTAACAGAGGGTTGGTTATGCATGATAAAATAACAGACTCATTCATAAAGTTATTGATGTTCTTAAGCCATTTACATTATCGGCAAAGTTTATTGAGATCCATGAAAAAGAAAGTCCCACACATACACAAGTGGTGTGTTCTATGCAGGCAGCATGCAAGGGGTAATGTTCTGTTTGTAATCTTTGGGCCCACCCGTGTATGGCATCGTCTTTAGCGTGAGTGGTTGGTGAGATAGAGGAACATATGACGTGGTGCTTCACTTCCTGCAAAGTTATGCTCAACGGAAAGCACATAAGCACAGAAGACACACAAGCAAAACCTAACCCAGAAAACCTTTCAAGGAAAACAATGGATGGGTACAAGGAAACAGTTTGGATGAGATGATGGTGTGGTAGGTGACCTACTGAAAAATATTTGTATTTTCTTGCATATTTCACTTTTTTTTTGCACACCCTCAACCATTCAGAATCCAGCAAGACACTGTGTGCAAGAGAAAGTGAATAACCTACAACAAATGTCCTTGCGAGCGTAACTATCTAATGTAGCATTTGGTGCAGTTACTCAATTCAATACAAACTAGAGGTAATTTTGTGCCATTACATATACTGTACATTACACCTACACTTGCTAGTTACTTTATAATATTCACTGAACACTTCAGTGCAAATGGAAATATGTGTTTATTAGTGGAAATGAGAATGAAATTATTTTGATTTATCTCATGGTAAATGTTCATACACACATTTACTTAGGAAACATTTGAAATATGAACACGTTTTAGGCAAAATATGGCAATACAACCAAACAACTAATGTCGCCTGGAGCTGGTTCAAGTACAGATGAAACCAAGGGCAAGTTTTATCCGCATTTTATTATTTAGGGAGAAAAAAATCCAAACCTACATGGCCCTGTGTGAAAAAGTGATTGCATTTTGCAAATTAAACAAGAAAACAAAAAAAAAACCAACAGCAAAAGTTCAAAGAACAGCAAGAAGGCACAATGTAATGAGACCTTGAAATGTAAACAGTATATAAGATGTTAGCATATCAACATAGATTGTTTTTAGCCTGTTTAAAAAAACAAACAATAATAAATGTCCCCCAAATCCTTTGATTTGATTTGATGCCCTCATTGTGTTGAGTTTGGACACCTCTGCACCTTTTATACTGCAGCACCTACTACAAAAACACTAGTCAAAGATCCTTTATGACAGTGGTTCTACCCACCATCACCCCTTAATGACAAGCAGAAGCCCAAATTACGAAACATTTTTCATGTCAAATTTCTCAAATATCTTGAATACTTAATGAAACAACACTGCGTTTGAATTTTACAAAACATACTATATAATTTCTCTGTGGCATTCAACATAAACAAAATACATTTCAACAAATGTGCTAGATTGATGCTTATTTACATTAAATATACATATACATGCTAGCAATTAGCAAAATGGCGATTTCAAACCTCCACCTGTTATCGTGTTTGCTTTTAGTGAAGAGAAAAGGTACCAAGTCACAAACAAGCAGGGGAAGGTAACTCCAGTGAGGGTATAGAGCCAACAAAGTTTTAAAAATGATGCTCATATTTACAACTATGTCACTGCATCCAAATACTTTTTGCCGCTAGCATAGCAAGCTACTGAGCTAACTAGTTAGCCTCTCCAATTTACATATTCTAAACTTAAGAAAGTGTTTCAAACGAAGTGGGGAAGAAGGACAAAGTAACCAAAAACTTACCACTTCCACACGGAATGGGAGGAGATTTTTTTTCACTTTGTCATGTCGGACATGCCATGGCTGACTGGATGCGGTGTGAAGGCAATGTAATCTAACGCCATGTCTCATCAGTGTAACATTACTGATGTTTAGTGGCCAGACTACTACATATAACCTGTATTTCAATATTTTTTTGCTAATAATAGTTCATAGTCAACCACGAAACAGCGGTCATTTCATTCATCAAATTTTGTGTGAGGGAACGATGTTGGAACCGCAATGTAGTAAGGGATGACAGGATTTTATGTAAAACAGCTGTAAACCCTAAACATTAAATACTATATTTTCGTGGCAGTTCTACAGTAGCTAAGGGCCACATGGACAATTGCCCAGGGCGGCATTCTCTGGGAGGCACCCCAAGAATGAGGGGTAAAAAAAAAAAATTAAAAAAAAATGCTGGATAGGCGTGATCTACATGTAGGATTCTAGCTACTAGCGCCCACATACTGCTTACATGAAGTGGAAAAACCAAACCGAGTCATGAGCGGGGTCAGTTCATCACTGGGCTCCAGCACTCCGGTTAATTAAAAGGTGAAAAAAACAAATGCTTAAAAATAAAACAAATTGTGTAATATGAAATATATTGGAGGCTCAAACGTGTTATTTTAGAAAATGTTAAATAACAAAGATGAAGGAATTGTGAGTCAGTATGAGTTACTTTAGCTGTTGGCTGCTTGTTGATTGGTTATGATGATATAGTGTCAACAAAACATCATGGAAAAGAGAAAGTCCAAGTCATTGGGTGTACAATTTAAAAAAAAAAAAAAGAGGAATGAAGAAGAGGAGAAAGCAGCATAAGATAAGAAGTATGGAGCTTTGCTTTATGTATGACGTAAGGCGGTGCATCGAAAGAGGGACTCGCACAGGGCGCCATTGAAGCTAGAACCACCACTGGATGTAAGTGTACACTAGTGACGTAGTAGTCTTTTACTTCCAGTCCACTGTGGTAGTGAATAAAGGCTATATAAAACCACTCTCACGTTCCTAATACTTCTGCACCTGACACGTAACTAATATTTGTGTGTGTGCAAGCTATGGACGTGCTTTGTCGCGGTGGACTCCAAGTGTCCCCCTTGAAAGACTTTGATCGCAAACTGGAGATCAGAACAGAGAAACATGAGCAGCTACGAAGACGCACGAACGTGACGTCATGTCGGAGCCCTGCGAGAGACGACGACACGGTACTGTTAAAACATCGACTCAAGGAAAAGAGACAGACTGAGTTTCTGAGGAGGAGGTCTCTTTTGAGTCCGTTGGCGTCCAAGAGTATAAGAGGTTCTTCATCAGAGTGGTTCTCCTACTCAGGCTCGTCCTGGAGTCTACAAAGCAGCCCAAACACAGACGACTGGGTGGTTATTCATCATTCATTGCCTCTTAATTGATTTCAACACTGTGGCTTTCATGATCATCTTCTGTTCTCATGGTTGCAGCAGATGATGATGATGTTGATGGAGGAAGCATCTTCCTCCATGGAAGACATCACAATGGAGAACATCACACATGAAACAATCATTGGTGAGTGGCAGAGTTATGTCAAAAGTTTTTGCTGTGTTTTATATTAAAGCTCTGTTTGTCTCCAAGATGCCACAAAGATGAGGAGCGAGGCAGGTGTTCAAACAGAGTGAGTGGTGTCCCAGGGAAATATATATCGTAGGGGTGTCACGAGATGAAAACATGACAAAGATTTCTTGTTCGGAAAAAAAAATTCTCGTGGTCACTAGGCTTGGGATGATATGAAATAAATTAAATAACCAGACTTTAAAATAAATTAATTAATCACACAATAAATGAACATGAACTCAATAATTTTGTTGCCCTCACTATATTGCCCTGTGCACACGTGTCTGATTTCCTTGTCTCTTGCCTCCAAACAGGCAGGAAGAGAGCTCAATGCCGTTGCTCCATAGAACAACGGCATGAACAGTCAGACATACAGTCTCTTTGTCTCAGTGGGTGGAGGCCGCTGGCATACACACAGTGTGAGTGCAGAAGATTGTAACATAGTTGAAAATAAATGAGTAGATTGCAATATATTGTCATATATTTATAAATATTCAATATATATATATATATATATATATATATATATATAAATAAATATTAAATATATAAATATTTTTTCAAAATCTTGTGCATCGTCTCATCTCGTCTCGTGAACTGTCTCGTGACACCCCAATATATCATACACTGTATATGAGAGTGGCATTAAAGCGCGTTCATTCATTCATTCATTTATTCATGCAGGTCTGGCCTTGTGACCATCAAAGAATCCGTGAGTTTCACAAACATCACTTGTCAGAAATATAACGGTGCAATGATCTCCATTTTTGTTTTCCAGGATGTTCTGCAGTTACAAGATTACTTGCAGGTAGGTGGTTCATGTTCTGTGTTGTTGTATTGTTGAAGGAAGAAGGAATTCATTTGTTTTTTTGGTTTTTCTTTTTGTTCCAAAAAGCTGACATCCCATTTTATATACAGCCATGGAAAAAATTATTAGATCGCCCTTGTTTCTTTAGTTTCTTGTTCATTTTAATGCCTGCTACAAGTAAAGGTACTTGTTTGGACAAATATAATGATGACAACAAAAATAGCTCATAACAAGGGTGGTCTAATCATTTTTCGATGACTGCTGTATCCATCCATCCATCCATTTTCATACCTATGGACAATTTAGGCCAGTTAACCTAACATGCATGTTTTTGGGAGGAAACCGGAGTACCCGGAGAAAACCTACGCACACATGGGGAGAACATGCAAACTCCACACAGAGATGCCCAACGCATATTCGAACCCAGATCTTCCCGATCTCGACTGTGTGGCCAACATGCTAACCACTCTGACTACTACTTTGATTACTGTATATACAGTATATATATATATATATATATATATATGTGTGTGTGTGTGTGTACAGACCCTTTCCAAAAAATTTGAATGTCATGGAAAAGTTGTTTAATTTCCATAATTCCATTCAAAAAGTTAAACTTTCATAGATTATAGATTCAGGGCCGACAATTTAAACGATTTCAAGTA
Organism: Dunckerocampus dactyliophorus; assembly: GCF_027744805.1. Classification (NCBI taxonomy): domain Eukaryota; kingdom Metazoa; phylum Chordata; class Actinopteri; order Syngnathiformes; family Syngnathidae; genus Dunckerocampus; species Dunckerocampus dactyliophorus. The sequence goes on along the minus strand of NC_072819.1, from coordinate 29,531,367 downwards.
TTTATTTGTTTATTTTTACATAATTTGGGTTTCCAGCTCATTAAACCCACGAAAACAGGAATTAAAAAAATTAGAATACTGTGAAGAAATCAGCCCAAATTTTGCAGGGCATGAATGTTTTAAACTGAGTGTCACACACTAATCATCTACTCAACTCAAATCACCTGCACAGGCTTCCACAGGTGTCATTAAATTGCTTCAGTTTGGTTCAGTTGTCTCAGTTGGGTTCAATATGGGGAAAACTGCAGACATGACAACTGGCCAGAAGACCATCATTGATACCCTCCATAGGATGGGTAAGTTCATAGCTAAGGAGGCTGGTTGTTCACAGAGTGCTGTGTCCAAGCATATCAATGGAAAGTCTAGAGGAAGGGCAAAATGTGGCAGGAGAAGATGCACCAGCAAAAGAGATGATCGTGGGCTTCAGCGGATTATCAAACAGGGAAGATTCAAGAATCTGGCAGAGATCCAGAAGGAGTGGAATGAGGCGGGAGTCACAGCTTCAAAAACCACCACATTCAGACGCATCCGGGAGATGGGCTACAACTGTCGGGTTCCTCGGGTCGAGCCACTTCTGAACCTGAGCCAACGTAGGAAGCGTCTCCACTGGGCCAAGGAGAAGAAGGACTGGACTGTTGGCCAGTGGTCCAAGGTCCTCTTTTCCGATGAAAGTAAAGTGTGCCTTTCATTTGGGAATCAAGGTCCAAGGGTTTGGAGGAAGGCGGGTGAGGAACAGAACCCAAGCTGCCTGAGGTCCAGTGTGAAATATCCACAGTCCGTCATGATTTGGGGTGCAATGTCCGGTGCAGGTGTTGGTAAACTCTGCTTTCTTAAATCCAAGGTCACCGCAACAGTCTACCAGAATGTTTTAGAGGACTTCATGATTCCTTCTGTTGAGGATCTGTATGGAGATGCAGATTTCATCTTCCAGCAGGACCTGGCCCCTGCCCATACCGCCAGAAGCACCAAAACCTGGTTTGATGCCCATGCCATCACAGTGCTTGACTGGCCAGCCAACTCACCGGACCTAAACCCCATTGAGAATCTATGGGGTATTCTCAAGAGGAAAATGAGGGGCACCAGACCCAACAACAAAGAAGAGCTGACAGCAAGCATCAAGGAAATCTGGGCTTCCATAACTCCCAGGCAATGCCACAGGCTGATTGCTTCAATGCCACGTGGCATCGAGGCAGTGATTAAGGTAAAGGGATTCCCAACCAAGTATTGAAGATTGACATATTGTTTTGAAAGTACCATATTTTGATTGATTTGATGTGATCCTAATTTCTTTCTTTTTTTTCCTGCAAAAACTGAGAAGTAAATGGTGATTTCTTCACAGTATTCTAATTTTTTGAATTCCTGTTTTCGTGGGTTTTATGAGCTGGAAGCCCAAATTATGTAAAAATAAATAAACACTTGAAATCGTTTAAATTGTGGAATCTATAATCTATGAAAGTTTAACTTTTTGAATGGAATTATGGAAATTAAACAACTTTTCCATGACATTCAAATTTTTGTGTGTGTGTGTGTGTGCGCGTGCATGTGTTTGTGTGTGTGTAGCTTTAATGCAAATCAGCTGAGTTTGTTGCCCATGCTTGTCTTCTCCAACAGAATATATAAATATACATTTTTTTTCTGTATATATAAATATAAAGAAATTTATTTATATATAAATATCTCTCTCTCTCTCTATATATATATACAGTGTATATATATTCTATATACTGTACACCAGGTCCTCAACTTACGAACACAATTGGTTCCAGACGACCGTTCTTAAGTCGAATTGTTCTTAAGTAGGGGAAAAGGTCATCTTACCAATGATATAGGTACTACATGTACGTGTACACATATATACATATATGCGTATGTATGTAAATATGAGTTTGGATGCAGTAGTAATATTAAACGAGGATGATTAATGAAAAAAACAATAATAAAAATGATATAATAATACGTAATGATAAATGTTATTTACCTTTGAAGAGGAGTGGTCGAGCATACGTCGTTGTGGTGGAGTTGGAGGAGGAGTTATTGGGAAAAAAAGGACAAGTCGTCGTCGTCGTTAGACTCTTCTAAAAGAGGTAGTGTTCTGTGGGGGGTGTAGAATTAAGCAGACTTATTAACTCTTCATAAACTTTAATCACACGCTCTGTCTGGGTTGTACAATTTAGCTTTATCTCCCCAGCCTAACGCTTCCTCTGTCAGTCCCATTAGCAGTGTCACAGTGCCCTCTACTGGTCAAGCATGTACAGTAGCAGTGTAAATACTGATGGAGCGACTACAAGGCAAAATAAAATAAAATATAGACCAGTCGGCTTGTGTTCGTATCCGCGAATGTTCAAAAGTCGGATGTTCGTAAGTTGGGGACCTAGTGTATATATACTGTAAGTACTGTATGTATATATATATATACATACAGTATTTATAAATACTGTACCTTTACATACAGTAAAGACGTGCATTACATTTAGGGTGAGTGTCACATAGATAGTGACATCTCCATTACCCGTGTTCCTTGTCCTCTATCTAGGAGGCCTTGTGGAGGGAGGAGACCATCAAGAAGAAACTGGCAGCCCTGCAGGAGAGCATAGCACAGCTTCTCAACACCTCCAACACAGTGTGGAAGGTAAGCAGTAACACGTTTGATGTTGTGTACAGCCATGTTGAAGACTTGTCACAGTCACCATCAAGAGGATGACAGCTGTCAACTCAGGAAGAGCTTGTGCGGTTGCTTTGAGCTTCCTGTCTTCACTCTTGTCTGTACTGATGAATGCACAGGAAAGGTGCTGCAAAGAAAGATATTTACCAATAGCGTGTTCACATGAAAAAAAATACAGTATATACACTGTATACTGTACGTGACATGATTTCTCAGATGCTTGTTGCTAGGCAGAGTTCATTCAGCTCGAGCAAGACTGCCCCAATTACAAATACTGTATTCCATTTGTAGCCGTTATGCTGAATGACAGGAAGATATAAAGAATATAAAACAATTTTATGTCTAGGGCACTGCCACTAGTGCATGTTACTGTATGTCTTTCTGATTGATTGCATTGATTAAAATGGAAATACTGTAATGGTGTTTTGCTTTATCTTAACTATTTAGATCTTTTCTATTATTTTTTTAAAATCAAAATGCATTAAGTGGCAAGTCTTGTTTCCTGCCTATAGCGTTGTTGCTATTAATTTCCCCGAGGGCACACACTCAGAGGATCAATAAAGTTCTATCTAATCTAATCTATAGTGTGTCAAGTTGCACAAGTAAATGTTTTGTACATAAATCATTTCTTTTCAATGTGCAGCACTCATTTCCTTTCCAAACCACAGAGTCGCTCCAACGAAGACGTGCTGAGAAACAAGATTAAGGTCCTCGAGGCACAGCTGCAACCTTACGTGCAGGTATGAAAAACGACAACTGAGCAAGCATTTGAGGTGGGGGTATATCTAAGCATGCATGTCCTTGCAGAGGTTTCCAAAGGACGCAACGAGGAAACTGGTGCTCCAAATGAAAAAGCAGAAAGTGATGTTTGAGGAGAAGACCCATAAGTTTGCCCAGGAGAAAAATGAGGCACTCAGCAAGACGGGGGTACTCACACCTACACGGAGCATTAATGTGAATCGTGGTCATGTAAAAAAAAATGAAATACACTAACTTTACTGTAGATCATCTTGTTACACATGGTATATTTACATATTTTTTGTATTGAACTAACACAATGGGTGACATTATTATAGTAACAATTTCATTATTTTAGTTCAATACAATTTTTTTTTCTGCTTAACTGACTAAAGTGTTGAACACAGTCTGAACTAAAAATATTATGAATAATACATAAAATATTGCAATTTAGCAATCATTTTATTTATAATAATTTAATAATTGGAATCGTTTGGCCGGTCCAACATAAAAATCAGTATAGGTTACATTACAGTCATTTTGTTTAACTGACATTGAAATTTACAATTCCGTGGAATTGACTGAAAAGAAAACATTAATGCTTCTTACAGATTTACATATTTGGAGTAAAAATATTAGCATCTGAGTTTGGTGAATTAGATTTTTTTATATATGTTACATTTTCTATGTTAAGATTAAAGTCAAATTTGATGTGTTAAAGGTATGATTTTTTTACTAATCAAATTTGTTCATGTTACAATTTAATATTTTTATTCATAATTCATAAAAAATATGACATTTTATTTAAATGGGAATATTTCATCAATTAAAACCAATAACCATTAAAGATAAAAATGTAGGTTTAGATAGGAAGTTGCACACAAACCCATGCAGATGAAACCAGCGCTACCTTAGTGGAGGTAATAAACATTAGCCTTTCATGCAGTATCAAACTGTGTGTCACCAGGAAGCACTGAATACTGCAAAGGTGGACGTCCTGAGGTTGCAGGACCTTTACAAGGAGCTCATGCATACGTGTGAAAAGCTCCGGCAGCAACAAGACTTCAGCACTGATCAGCTGCGTCAGCAGCAAGTCCAAATTGAGGTATTCCCAGATAAATGATACAAAGAATATGTATTGTATAAGTGTCGTTCAAACATTTGTACTTCGAGTGAAAACTGTTGCGCAGCTGTCCAGATGCAGAGAGGCGGCACTGACAGAGGAGCTGGTGTCACTGAGACAAGAGAAGAACGAGCTGCAGTTCAACATTGGCCTGCTGGAAGAGTACAACCAATTTCTCAGAGACAAACAGCGGAGCTGTAGCGGTAAGATACTGTATAACCACCTTCCATTTGGATAAGTCACTTGAAACATTTCCACTTTGCAAGATGGCAACATCGAGGAAAAGGATGGGGTGGTTCAGAAGACACCAGAGGAAGAAGCAAAGCCAAAGAGAGACGTAATGGTTGAGAGGACACCGGAGGAAGAAGGATCGAAGAGGGACTCTGACTTGTTGGAGGAGCAGCTTCTTTACACTCAGAAGGAACTCAGATTAAAGGAGAAAGAGGTAAGTACAACACGTACTGTAGGCATGGGCCTCCAAAATTGTATCATCTTGTCTACTCTCAAATCTGAGACCAGCTGATTGTTTTTCTGAGAGCTACCGTATATTCATATCAGAAGATATTTGTTAAAAACACTTGTGATTGATGAACCAGGACAAAGCCAACAACTGATGAGATGTTCAAGTGCTTTTCTCAGGAACATACACACACGCGTTTACACAATCACAGTGAACATACTAATTTCATTATTTGTCAATACGAAAGTGTAACAAAATCATGAACATTCCTAGTCCTAGTAAAATGACTAGTTTTTTCTTGTAATATTGTATTAACATTATACTTGTAAAAGTACAAATTTATTCCTGTAAAATTAAAACGTTTTTTTCACAACATTCCAACTTTAGTTCGATGAATTTATTTAATTCTTATTCAAATTTCTGCTTTATTTTAGTAAAATTACAATTGCTTTCTTGTAACATTACAACTTTATTTGCATAAAATAACTTACTTTTATTGAAATATTCCAACTATCAATCCACCTTCTGTGCCGCTTATCCTCACTACGGTCGTGGGTATGCTTGAGCCTATCCCAGCTGACTTTGGCCGAGACTGGTCGCCAGCCAATCGCAGGGCACATATAGACAAACAACCATTCACAAGCACATTCATACCTATGGACCATTTAGAGTCTCCAATTAACCTAACATGCATGTTTTGGTGACTCTAAATTGTCCATAGGTATGAATGTGAGTGTGAATAATTGTTTGTCTATATGTGCCCTGCGATTGGCTGGCGACCAGTTCGGGGTGTACCCCACCTTTCACCCCAATCAGCTGGGATAGGCACCAGCTGACCCGTGACCCTAATGAGGACAAGCAGAATAGAAAATGGATGGATTGTGGTTATTTTATGAATTATGACTTTCTGCATTGTTCACAGTGTGAGTCCTTGCAGACGGAGTTACATACAATGGAGCAAGAGTTTCAGTCCAGCCAAACTAGGTTGTCACAGTGCAGAGAAGAGCTACGGCAAGTCAGCCACCACCGTAACAGACCGGTGAGCGGTGTACGTATGCGTGTGCGTGTGTGTTTGGCCCTGCAGATTACATATTTGCTGTTGCCGTGTCATCCGAAAATGCTGTTCCTCCCCTCCTCCATGATGCATTTTTCCCCTCTTCCTGCAGATATTGCGTGTGTCCTGGTGGAGTCTGTGTGTCATCCTGGTCCTCTTCATCCTCTTTCTTCTTCTGCTAGTTGTGGGTGGAGCTACTGTGCTGTGGCTGTGGCATCTACCTTCCAGGGAGCAAATGGAGGACCTCCACTCTGACATTGGGAGACGAATTGAAGATTATTTCATGCAAATGACCTCCCCCAAAAACCCAGGCTGTTTTAGGCCATTTTGACCAAGTTACATTTGGAGAGTAGTAGTCCTTTTGTCTGCAAATGTGTTGCTTGTTGGGCTTGGCGTACCTTGTGTTTGGATGTGTGTGATAGAATAGATGAGGGGCGTGTACGATACAGCCTCGGTTCCCAAAGTGCGGTACGAGTACCCCTAGGGGTACGCAGATTGCCTTAGGGGGTACGTGAATAAAAATTAACTACATTAGTGCCGAACACTGAGATTTATGTAATGCCTCATGTGAACAGCCACAGCCAGTTGTTGTGTGTGCATCAGATGAACAAATAAGTACGTTTGATGACGCCGTTGTGCATTAAAAGTGTTTAATCTTGAAGATTTTTCAAGATCATTTCTATTGATTGCTAAATGAGATCTGTCTTCTTACGTGGTGCTGTGACTAATCAGTGTGTTTTGTGAGCTGTCATTTGTTTTTTGACTGGATGCACTGTCTTTGTTAGAAAGCTCCCAGTTTTGCACATGTAAGTACATGTATGCTTTCGCAAATAATGTTTCTACTACTTTGTTTGGCGGCCCTTGAACACACCATGTGTGACGCAGACTGAGACTCACAGTATGTGTATGACTTTCTCCAACGCTGCACAGACAGACGTGTATTTTCTATTCTTTCTTTCACGTCGTCCTTGTTCACAAATGATAATACTGTGTGTAAATGTCACAGAAGTGAGCTTTAGTAATGTCAGCTGTGTGCTACTGTGCATTTGCTTGGTGCATAATCTCATGCTATATGCTCATATGTCCATTTGGCTCAGTTATAAAGCTTGTATTGAATTCATGACCTTATTGATTTCTGTACGTTATGTGCCTTTGTTTTCATAATTATTTTTAGTTATGTTTACATGTAACATTAGCATTGTACTGATTATTTACAAAGCACAGCTTGTCACCACGTGTTATAAATAAATTCACTAAACAGAAGACAAACCTGCCAGGGAATATCTTACCCCTCTAATACCCTCTCCCTTTTAAATTAGTAGCCTATGTGAGCAGTTGAAAACCAAGACACGGGATTTTTTAAATATGTCATCATTTATAATATATTTAATAATATATCAAAGATGTTTCATTGTATGGTTTATGTTTTTTAAGTGAGTAGAGGGTACATGACTTCCAGTCTGATGTTTAAAGGGGTACGGGACTGTGAAAATTTTGGGAACCACTGTTATACAGTATGTGTAAAAAGGTTAAATAAATACATTTTTTTAAACAATGCAAAAATATCTGATTGTGCGGCTGATGTTGGCGGTTACAGCTGGAATAAGTAGTAATAGGTATACGTCTTGATATTAAAAAATGGTCATTTTGATGACATTCCACTTTATGGGGCAAGTAATCCGAGTAATACAAGACGTATTCACATACAGTGAACTGGAAAATAATTATAAAAATATTTAAAATGAGTAGTTGTAGTAGCAGTGGTATTTTATTACTAATAATGAAATTCTTTAAAGTACTAATGCTTTACTTCAATAGTGTGTCTTTGTCAGACTAACCTCACCTTTGTCACTACAATACTCTGGCAAATATTTCAATCATGTATTTATAATACTAATAGATTCTATGGGGAATTTCTACTTAACCATGATAATCTAATTAATAAAAGTTATTGGTATGACTCCTTAATCATAACGATTAGGATTATTCCTACTGGCTCTCCCCAAGTGTGTCAATCCTTATAATAGAGGTTGAAAAATGCTAAGAAAGTGTATATTGCTATATGAATGATAGTTCTATGGGTATGATCACGGCATCACTTGCCCCTACTACAAGTACTATCCATCTACCTGAATACTACAGAAACATTTGCAGAAGACATAATCATCTTTAAAGAGACGGGAAAAAAAACCACTGAAAGCTGAATTCATTGTGTGGTCATGTGGCCATTGTTGATTGTGTTGAGGGTCTTTTTAAACAGTTCCAGATAAAGCTCTATTATCATCTGGCACTGACGCAGCACAACCATTACAGTCCCTTTTACCTGCATGTTCCCCACCATCCCTCACATGGATACTAGCTGGAAGGCGCTCATGCTGGAGGTAAGACGATGTAGGTACCTGGATTGTGCTTCATATTCATCCTGAAACGAGAGGGCTCTTCTTTGACTTCCAGGGCAATAATCCGTCACAAGATGAGGACTGCAGGTCTGGTGCTTGTTGTGGGTCTGTGCGTTGCAGCAAATGTTGTGTTTTCACTTAAGATCTGCGCTTTTAACGTGCAAAGTTTTGGTGAATCCAAGGCAAACAACAAGAAAGTCATGGGGATTCTTATGAAGGTATAATATTCTTACCACTGAAACATCATCTTCAAAATACAAAGTTGATTTTTTGGGGATTTTTTTTTCTTTCCGAAGATTCTCTCCCGGTGTGACTTGTGTCTCATTCAGGAGGTGCGAGACTCTAAAGGACGAGCAATGCAAGCCCTAGTAAAAGAGCTTAACAGGTTTGTCAAATGAAAAAGAAATGATTGTTCAATATTCGGTATTTTGGACTGGACAAAAAATGTGATAGGCCTACTTGGTGCGTACTTTGGTGCATTTTGCTTTAGCGTTCACGCTGGTATTCTGTCATGGGACCAAAGGATGAGCAGTAAAACCATATGAATAAAGTAAGGACTTGATTGACTGACATATTTATGACGTAATTCAAATATTCCAAACCAAATTTCCATCTGCAGAATTTAATTTGTATTTTATTTTTTATATTCTGATATATTTACCAACTTGGATTTCATAAAAAGCTTCTAAAAGACACTTTTAAAGAGCAACAGAGACAGCACTTCCGATGCATGTTTTCTTCCATATTTCTCATTTATGCCTTCTTTCTGCTGGCATTTTATCGCTCGGCCATGGCTTTGATCCGTGTAGAATTCACATTTGCGCTCAAGTGAACCGAGTTTCTTTTCACCCAACCAAACTTGAAGCGTGAACGCACCCTTTGTCTGCAGGTTTGACATCTCTAACTCATATTCCTACGTGGAAAGTGAGAGACTGGGAAGGAAAAGCTATAAGGAACAGTATGTCTACATTTATAGGTAAAAAGGGTTTCAACAGGTTGCATTGATGTGAAAATGTCAGGCGAAGGTCGTCCTCATGTTAATATTTTGTCTGTCCCATCACCTCCACAGAAACAATGTGCTGAAGGTCAAGGAGCAGTACCAGTACTCTAAACTTGAGCCAGAGGGGACCAATGACACTGAAGTCTTCTCCAGAGAGCCTTTCATCATTCGCTTTCACTCTCCCACCACATGTAAACTAAACAAATGATCACTCTCACACTAATACCAACATTACAGTTATGGTATCTTAGATGATATACAGTATGATGGTATATACATACAATATAATGTGTCAGTAAGGGGGTGGCCACAACTGAGAAACATTCTTTTGCACACTACAAAAACACACTACACTAGGTTCCCAACTTACGAACACAATTGGTTCCAGACGACCGTTTGCAAGTCGATTTGTTCGTAAGTCCAACAAAAGGTAATATTACCAATGATATAGGTACTATATACTACATATATATGCGTATGTATGTAAATATGAGTTTGGATGCAGTAGTAATATTAAATGAGGATAATTAATTAAAAAAACAATAATAAAAATGATATAATAATACATAATGATAAATGTTATTTACCTTTGAAGAGGAGTGGTCGAGCATACGTCGTTGTGGTGGAGTTGGAGGAGGAGTTATTGAAAAAAAAGGACAAATGGTCGTCGTCGTTAGACTCTTCTAAAAGAGGTAGTGTTCTGTGGGTGGTGTAGAATTAAGCAGACCTATTAACTCTTCATAAACTTTAATCACACGCTCTGTCCGGGTTGTATCGTACAACTACAATTTAGCCTTCCTCTCTATCTCTCTCTCTCTCTCTCTCTCTCTCTCTCTCTCTCGTCTTCCTCTCCTGTTGGTCCCATTAGCAGTGTCACAGTGCCCTCTACTGGTCAAGCATGTAGTAGTATAAATATGGAGTTACTACAAGGCAAAATACATGAAAATATAGACCAGTCAGCTTGCGTTCATATCTCCGAATGTCCGCAAATTGGATGTTCGTAAGTAGAGAACCTAGTATACTCACAAAAAGGTTGGGTGAAATTTCAAGATGAACCTAAAATTCACTACCACAGTCCCTAACGTTTGAACGCACATGTCCACTTTTTGTTCTCTAACAAGGAGCTCACCCAAAAGCTGAATATGCCCAATTTTTGTAAGTAGTGTAAATGCTTGATGCGCAATGTGGACAGAATATTCTATTTTTCTTTTTTTTGTAGCCATCTTCCTCAACTACAGCAGGTCAGATGAAAGACCTTGGCAGTGTCTGAAGGTGGACTGAAACGGAAAGATGACAGTCAGACAAACAGTAATACCATACAGTATATCTATATCCATTAGCTCAAGGCTATCTAGCTATATTTTTAGAACTCATAGAGAATTAGTTTTTATAGAATGCGACTGGTATAAAAGTGGGTGATGACTTACTGACGCTTGGGAAAACGGGGGTCCCAGTGTAATGGGTGCCAGCCATCGTGACTGTGCATACGTAAGTACATTGATAAACCTTACTCCCTGATGCCTTAAGAGTCACACTAAACATGGAGTTGACAGGTCAGAGCATTTAGCTCGATGCCTAGCGCTCTCAACTCTAATTGTGCCGGCACTGTTTTGAGCCCAGGCAGAACGCAGGGCTGGCTGGAACAGGCGGGTTACACCAGTTGAGAATCCCTGTCCCATAGAATACAGAATGTTACGTTTCTGTAGATCAGGGGGTTTTAAAGTGTGGCACCCGCACTCCCAGAAAAACTGATTTCCTCAAGCATATTTTGTGGAGCTTGTGGTGCTTATGTAAAGGATGGCAGCTGGTGCAGCTGTGCGGACGCACGCTGGTTTGAAATTTTGGGGGGATTCTTCTCAACTGCTGCTGTAGAAGTAACAAGATTGTATTGTACACTTTTTATTTTGTTATTTTCCTTAAATATTGCTTAAATGATTACTATTATATGGTTGTCTACTGGTTAGCATGTCAGCCTCACAGTCAGGAGATGGAGAGTTGGAATCTCTGCTTGGGCATCTCCTAGCGGAGTTTGCATGTTCTCCCACAGCATGTGTGGGTTTTCTCCAGTGTAAAACAAAGTCAGTGTTTTGCAAGTCATAGGCTTGGAAGTCATAAGCACTGGTAAGTGTTTCAAATCACATGACCTCGAATGCAAATGAAATCCTCCTGGGTAGCATGTTGACACATCCCGGTGTTAATCACTGCCACTCTCCAGCAGTGTGGTGCTCAGAGGAATGTAAACCACACCCTTGTTGTTTGTTCCTAAACCTGATTTGACGTTCATAGATGCGTTCAATGAGGCAGATTCTGTGGGAAAATGTGGTGTCTTGCTGGAAATGACATAATAAGCATCACGTTAGTGGAATACTTGGAATGGGGACACATTTTACTCAACACACTCACTGAAAAGTCCAAGTATTTTCATGTCATCACACTAAAGTCTGAGTCAAGTCTCGAGTCATTGATGTCAAAGTCCAAGTTGAGTAGCAAGTCTTTGATGATATTGTCAACTCGAGTCCAAAGTCAGTAAGATTGTGACTCGTGTCTGACTCAAGTCCAAGTTGCGTGACTCGAGTCCACACCTCAGGTACTCCGGTTTCCTCCCACACCACAAAAACATGCATGTTAGTTTAACTGGAGATCTAAATTGTCCATAGGTATGAATGTGAGTGTGAATGGTTGTTTGTCTATATGTGCCTTGTGATTGACTGGCCAGGGTGTACCATGCCTCTTGCATGAAATCAACTGGGATAGGCTCCAGCTTACCGGTGACCCCAGTGAGGACAGGCAGTATAAAAAATGAATGAATAATAAAACAAATTTTTACTGAAGTATATCATCCCAGACAAACTCTACTTTTTGCTTGTTTTTGTTGTTGTTTTTTTTAGTAATTAAGGATCTCGTTCTAATTGGCCAACATACCAGTCCCAAAACTGCCTTGAAGGAGATGGACGAACTGTATATTGTGTTCAGAGAGATCTACAGGAAGTGGAAGACAGAGGTGCTTTTTTTTATTAGCATTCAAATCCTCCTGCTGCTTTCTTTCCACCACATGCTTGATGATGAAATGGAAGTTATGTGAAACTTCCCCATTTTTCTTTTTCTTTACGTTCGCCTACAGAATGTGATGATCTTAGGGGACTTGAACGCCGCCTGCAGCTACGTCACCATCAAGGGTTGGCGAGCTGTTCGCCTGAGAAGTGATCCCAAATTTGTTTGGCTGATTGGAGACGAGCACGACACAACCGTCCGGGAGAAGACACACTGTGCATATGACAGGTCGGATTGAGTGGTATGGAATTTGAGAGTCAGGATGCCAAAGCATGTTCACGATCTATTACAAATGACAGAACCTGCTCTCACAATATTAAATACAAGTACATGTATTCTATGTTTCTAGAAATAGCTACATTTCTAGCAAAATTCATCATTTTTGGTGCATTGTATCTCATCAGGACAGGTTTTCTGCAGCATGCATGAAAAGTTACAGTTAACTTTTTCTCTTCTGACCAGGATCATTGTCCGTGGCCGTGAGATTATTTCCACTATAGTGCCCGGGTCGGCTCAACCGTTCAACTTTAAAGAGACTTTTCATCTATCAGAAGAGGAGGTAATGGCATGCACAGGAAGGTACTTCTCTCTCTGGATTTATACATTACGCTTTTTTTATTGCTGAAACTTTAGGCCCTGGAGGTGAGCGATCATTTCCCCGTCGAGGTGGACCTGAAGCCAAACCATCGCTACCTCCTCCGCAATGAGCTGTAGACCAACACTCTACTTTGATTTCATATTCAGCTATTTAATGGATTGAAATTTTATGCAAGGCAGTTTCTAACAACAGTGTATGTTGCATGTAAATGATGACTTGAATGGCAGCACTTTTGCTCCTCCTCCATCAATAAAACATCAGCTACATGTATGACAGTGTTTGGAATTGATCCATCCATCCATCCAGCCATCTTCAACCGCTTATCCGAGGTTGGGTCAGTAGCCTAATAAGAGAAGCCCAGACTTCCCTCTCGCCGGCTACTTCATCCAGCTCCTCCCGGCGGAGTCCGAGGAGTTCCCAGGCCAGTTGAGAGACATAGTCTCTCCAACATGTCTTGGTCACCTACCAGTCAGACGTGCCCTGGACAGGGAGGCATCTGAGAGGCATCCCGACCAGGGGCTAAATGTATAAACCAACTTCCCACGTATTTTTGGACATGTATAAAAATCCACAGGCGGTGAGAATGTGCATACTGGCATGCATGCTGCTGTACACAGTCAATTCAATTCTATTAGGAAGGAATATTACCCCTGGGTTACTCCTTTTCTAACCCGAAAACTGGTTCATGTATACGCCTATCGGGATGTCCCAATCAAAAGGAATATTCATTTGTGTTCTGCACATGTTCTATTCGAAAGGAATCTTGTGTCTTTGGCAGAAACTACTTGTAAACATGACGACACGCAAGACCCCACACTTTTGGAGCGAGGGGGACATAAGCCTCCTCATTAGTGTGGTGAAAGACAGGAACATTATGTCTTTTATTGACAGTGGAAAGTACCGCTATAGCAAAATCTATCAGAAGGTGAGCAAGCAGTTACGCCAAGCAGGGTTTGTACGAACGCATCTTCAAAAGTGTCCGGAGGGCTTTGGGGATATAGCATGGATGTGGATGGCACAGCTCCGGCTCCATTTCCTGTTTCTTCACGTTCTCACCTTCCATGAATGAAGAAAATGACGTCATGCATGTGAACGGCTTATTCCGAATGTTTCAGAAACCGGAATATTGACCTTAACCCAAACATTGACTGCAGGTAAACGTTGTGATTGATGTGCAGAAATGTGAACTCCGGGCTTTTTTTATTTTAAACATTGGCTACGTTTGGTTTTAATCTGACACAAGTACGGGAACCACTCAAAAAGGCTTACAGAGTTCAGTGTTTAAAATATTATAGTAGTAATATCATAGTAGCCCTACACATGCACGCTGCACTTCTGTTTTTAAAATGTTGTTGTTGGCACAGGCAACATTTAAAAAAGAATACAATTTTACAAGTATAAAAGCTGTGTACTGTTTTTACTGACTTTTTTCTTTTTACTGGAAGAGGAGGCAAAATGGCTCTTTGGGTGGTGAAGATTGTCGACCCCTGTCCTATTGGAAAGAAATTGTGTTGCGTGAACTTAGAGACTCGGCTGTACCTGTTTATGTTCAGCTGAAGTGTCGTCTCTGTGGCAGGAAGTCATGTTCTGACTTAACCTTGTTCTCGTTTCCCTTGTGAGAGAAGAGAGACATCTGTCTGAATGTGGTCATTCAGTGCGCCTTGATATAAATTCAAATACTTTCACTTGAATAGATGGACCAACGTTTGGCAGACCTCCTCAGGGATGCATTTTCAGGTAAGAAATACTGGAAAAATGTGGTTGAAATAGCAATGATTTGTTATATGAAGATGAGCAATAATGCTGTTCCAACAGGGACATCATTCCCTGACAGGGACTTGGACTTTGAGAGTCTCAAGCTTGATGAAAGTGGTGATAACGGAGAGGCAAAAGAGGCAGGCAGCGCTCTTTACCAAGAAGCGACCGATGACACTGGAAATGTGCGTGGTGAAGACACTGCACACGCAAATGAACAACAGGCTAAAGAAGCAGGAGCTGTGAGCATGCATGGGACACCTGAGGACAGCCACCTGAACTTGGATGAAGGACAGGAAGATGAGGGGAAAGAAATGGGGCATTTCTTACCACTTCACAATGACTTCTGCAGTCATAAAAATAAGGAGTTTGGCGAGGGACAAGCTCTGCTCCTGGAGGCCACACACACCCTCCAGGTTGAAGACATACGGGATGAGGAAGTGTCCGACTTTGTGAGCACCCTTAAGGGTGATGCAACTGAAGATGATATGCAAAAGAAAGAAGAGAAGACGCAAGGGGAGTCTTTTGATGTAGAGGCAAATGTTGGCTTCATGGAAGACCTAATAGCTGAGAAGGTGAAGGATTTCTCAGGCGAGGAGCACCAAGAGGCAGGAGAAAGCTACGCGGATTATCCCTCAGATTTCTCTCCATGTGAATATGGAGAAAATGAAGCCCACGCTCCAGAAAGATGCCACCAGTGGAGCATTTATGACATTACATCAAGTGTACAGCACCTGGAAAGACCTGCATGGCCTAAAAGAAGAGAAGACACCGACATGGTCGAGTCAAATATCTCTCAACAGCCTGCAAATGATGTTAACATGGTGGCTCAATGTGAGGACATCACAAGCCATGACCAGGGATCCCTGGATGACTGCTTCTTCTACACCCCTGAAGCCTTGAGCATTCCAGAGACGGGATCCGTCCTGGATGACGACCAGGAAGATGAGGAGAGGAGCTGGGAAGAAGAGCAGAAAAGAATTGAGGCCTTTTTCAGGTTTTACAACGACAGTGATGGGGAGCTTGAAAGAGAGGGTAAGAGAACATTACACCCATGATGTCAAGCTAAAAACAAGCACTATGAGTTGATCCACTTGTGTGTATATGGTGTGTGTATAGGAAGGGAGACAAAAGTTCAATTTTGCACAAAACCAATGTCTGAAATCCTCCATTATGACAGGTAATAGACAACTTTTGTCATTATGATGACTATTCATTTGTAATAACTGATTGGTTGGGAGCTACCCAAAAACACTGATCTCTGCATCTTCCGCAGTGAGTCCCTCAGCAGTTCAGATGAGGAGCAAGGCCTGAGAATGGCAGGGGCACCTGAAGTAAGAATAACAAACTTTAGTAATGCATCAAAATACACAGACTGCTTACATGTTTTGTCGCCGTACAGGAATGGATGGAACGACAAGAAAACCGGCAGATGAAAAGTGATTATCACCTCTCTGGTGCTTCAAAACATCAGCCAAACGCCTGCAACACCCAGCTGTGCGACAGAAGAAACATGGTGACGTGAACTTTTCTATGACATCATTGATTCATGATGTGACTTGTTTATTTGGATTTTTTTTCCTATCTTTTGCCCCAGCTTCCAAGATTGCTGAGCCTAACACTGAAGATGGGCCTGGTTACTCTAATAGGCCTGCTGATGTTTTGGTTGGCGGCATACCAAATGGACTTGCTTTCTTTATTTTACTTCTGTTAGGATGGAAGGGGTGAATTTCTTTAAATCTTATTTCTTGACTGTGAGTGCATAATCATGTTGTGACCTTTGGCTGTTATATCTTTTGGTTACAAAACACAGATACATGACTGTGAGATGATAGATAGAAATAGATAGATACTACTCACATTTCCAGCAGCTCTGCATGATAGTGTCATGATAAACTTAATCACTTAAAGAAAAGGTGTCCCCTTCCGTGCTGGTGACTTGTGTGGGGGCTGTTGTGTGTGGGATGGGCTGGTCAAACCTGATAAAAAAAACTGGTTTACCCTTCTCACATCCCCCTGAATGTGGGCACCTTTCTTCGAACTACTCATTCCCTGCAACACCTCCATCATGTTGTTGTTCTGCATCCTCTCTTCTGTTTTCCTTCTGTACTACTCCTTTGCTACCCTTAGCTGGACTCTTAGTTCCTTCTGTACCCGCTTAAGTACTTGTGTGTCACCGTCTTTGAAGGTCTTCTTCTTCAGGTTCAGAAGGTCTTTGATGTTATTTGTTATCCATGGCTTGTTGCTAGCAAAGCAGCGTACAGTCTTTACTGGCACAACGACACAACAACATCCATGGAGAAGTTGATGTAGTCCGTGTTGCAGGCGACCATTTCTTCCATATTGTCATTGTGAGGGCCCTGCAGTGCATCCCAGTCCATGGTCTCAAAGCAGTCTATGAGAGCCTGTTCAGCCTCAGGGGACCACTTCACACTTCACTTTTGGTGTATTGTGAGGTTTGAGCAGGACCAGGTTGTGGTTTGCCTTCCCCAGTGCAGGCATTAGGTCTATAGTCCTGTTGCCCCTGGTGTTACAGTCCACATACTGGTAGAAGGTGGCCAGTGTTTTGTCAATTGTCACATGATTGAAGTCCCCAGAGATCAAAACAAGAGCCTCAGTGTGCTGTGTTTTGAGTTTATCTGTTGCGCAGTGGATGACGTCACACGCAGCCTCCGCGTCAGCGCGCCAATGTACGTAAACTATGATACCAATGGCGTGACTGAACTCCCAAGGCATGTGGTAGGGATGTAGGCTGACAGCCAGGAGTTCAATGTACCTGCTGCAGGTGCACATTTTAATGTCCTTGAACCTTTTGTCGCTGATAGGATTGGGATGGGTCTTGATGACCCTTAACAGAGACACTGAACAGGTTACCATGGTGTGGTGGGTTTATAAGTTTTGATAATGATGACAGAGAGCAAGCAGATACTTTGCATGTAAAGTGATGGCAGATGGCGTGCAATAGTGTCAGGAAACATGGTAATGCAAAAGAAGAATATACACGAAACGCGAGTGTAAATGTGTGACAAAACTAATAGACGGTCAACAAAAATCACAACTTCCCAGAGTTTCCTATGTTCTCCTTTCTCCCCGTGCCCGCCATTTATTGCTTCCGCTTACATAAGCATACAAGGTATGTTTTGACCTGGACACGCCGCTCTTGGGTGATGACGTCACTAAGCGGCACTGCTGCTGGACCGGGAAACTATCGTCAAGAGGCGTCCAAAACGTTCTTACTTTGTATATTGTCCCAATAAATGTAACTTAAAAGTAGTTTCCAATAAAGACATACGAGTTAAATATGAATACTAAATGAAGTGAATTAATTGACCAAAAGAAGAAAAAGCGAATCAACTGTATTTAACAGGTCCCCTACAACTCCCATGACCACCACATACCCGCAAGACGATGACGTCACAGACACAGACTGAACGTCTTTATCGAGTCTATCATTAAAAATTCAACAAAACCCACATCCATATAAAGCCTGCCATGCTTAAATCCATTGCTTCATTTCCTAGTATAGATTCAGTCGATTGATTACCTTTTTAAACGATGTTAGAGCGATATATGCCGTCAGGAATGTAAACTTGCTAAACAGATCGATGTAGTTGGATTGGAGGAATATAAATCAACGCATCGATGTAGTGAATGAATCGTTGCACCCCTATTTATTTTCATATCTTGTTTCAACCCAAACAAACCGAATATGCTTTTTTTTTTTTTTACCAGAACATTTGAAGAAATGCTGGTACTCACAACTCACATTTTGTATTTCAAAATGCATTTCTTTCTAGCGCACGATATATTTTAGCAAGCTGTTGTATATTCTCCTAGCTTCACATATATATATACATATATATATACACACATATATATATATATATATATATATATATATATATATATATATATATATATATATATATATATATATATATACATACATACACACACACACACACACACACACACACACACACATATATATTACTGTATAAAAATACTGCGGTCTGTAGTGTAGTTAACTTCCTTGGTAATTTCGATGAGTGCCATTGAAGATGAAATGTTAGGTCTGTATCCGTATTGGCTGTCCGCAAGTAATTCATTCTTATTTATAAATTTGTCTAACCTGTTGTCGAATAGCTTTTCAATAATTAATAAAAATTATGAGGAAAAATAGGTAAAATAGGCTTTGCAGGCCATTACCAGTGTAATATAATATTGCAACAATATGCAGAAATGCTGCAAATATGTCCCCAAGGGCGTGGTTTGGAATGGTATGACCACTATGAGCCGCTAAGTGGCGCTGCATTTAGAAAAACTGTCTCAAAGCGGACGCGGAAGTTAACACTCTCATGGTGCGATTGTTTTCCTAATCGGGTTTAAAAAGAAGGGCGGTGCACTGGCTGTTCGCCATATAAGGATTTACAAGACTCGTCACGACTGCCAGTAAACCAAAAGCAACGCCCAGTCTTTCCACCTCCCGACGGCTGCCATGATTATTTTTAACAACCGAAACTGTACTTAAAATAAGACATTACAGTAACTAAATATTAATATATACATAATGTATACACTTAGCAGCAAGTCTGCGCAGGAGATATGCGACCTACTTGATAAGTACGGAATAAAACATGGGCCCGTCGTCGGTGAGCACTGAATGCTACATTGTTGACTCGTGCTAGCTATTGCCACACACTTAGTGTGATATGCTCGATGGTGACTTAACGTGTTTTTTAATATGATTTTATTATATTCAAGACTCCACCCGAAGTCTGTACTTGAAGAAAATTAGAGAAGCCATGGTCAAAGGGAAACGACCTGCATCATCGGACAAAACCTACTACAGAGAAGAGGGTAATGTTGATTAAATACACACGACCAGCCAATGTTTGCGATTAACCTTTAAAGTATCGTTATTGCTTTGTCATCAAGGATGGGGAACATCTTCTACAGAGGTTGACATTGTTATTCAACCCAAACTACATAACCCATTGTACAATATATACATGACTGCACAATAATCCAGTTTTAGCTGAGAGTTGGACAAGCTGGACAGCATTGACTTGGCCGGTGCCCAACATGACTGAGACTTTCCCCTTAAAGTAAAAGAATGAATGACACAAGTGTGGCTATTGGAACACAGAAGAAAATTTCCCAACATGTCCAGTGAGCTATATTATGGTCATTTACAACTGTGATGAATATACTGTATTTGTGTATCACGTAAATTATGTAAGTATAACATTTAAATTATGCCTGTCAGCCTTTACATTTAACAGAGTTTTTTGTTTTGTTTTTTCAGATGAAGAAGTTACGTATGTTTACAGGACGCCTGTACGTAAGACATGGAAATTCTAATAATCACTGTTTCAGTCTCTATGTAGTTTCCTACGACTTGCCTTAAATATGCATTTAGTTAGGTTTACTATCAATTGAGGCTTCAACGTAACATCTTTTGTTTGTTTTTTTGTAGACCCAGAGTGATTTTCCAAAAGAAAAGTAAGAATTATGCATTCAAATATAGTGTCTCACACACCTATTTATATATATATTTTTATATATATATATACACACACACACACACACAGTGGCGTGAAAGTGTTTGCCCCCTTCCTGAGTTTTTATTTTTTTTGCATGTTTGTCCCACTTGTTTCAGACCATCAAACAAATTTACTCAATGACAACACAAATGAACACAAAATTCAGTTTTTAAATGAAACCTTTATTAAGGGAGAAAGAAATCCAGACCTACAGGCCCTGTGTGAAAAAATGATTGCCCCCTAAACCTAATAACTGGTTGGGCCACCCTTAGCAACAACTGCAATCAAGTGTTTGCAATAACTTGCAAGTCTTTTTTTGACCTACTCATCTTTGCAGAATTGTTGTAATTCAGCCACATTGAAGGGTTTTCCAGCATACATACACTAATATACATATATATGTTTGTATTGTCTGTCTACAGTCGTAGCCTTTACATGAGGTCAAGACCAGAGTGGACTGAAAGAGAAACTGAACATGAGTAA
Organism: Dunckerocampus dactyliophorus; assembly: GCF_027744805.1. Lineage (NCBI taxonomy): Eukaryota > Metazoa > Chordata > Actinopteri > Syngnathiformes > Syngnathidae > Dunckerocampus > Dunckerocampus dactyliophorus. The sequence goes on along the minus strand of NC_072819.1, from coordinate 29,510,498 downwards.
GTTTTTTTTTCCCTCTCTAAAATATTACATATATTTTATTGTCCTGATAGTTTTGCTTGGATGTTATGTGGTGCATTTACGATGTAGTTGTTGCATTGTAAAAATGTATTATTGCCTGTTCAAGCGCCAGATCAAATGTAACTTCAGTCCACATTATGATGGCATCATTTGGGATCGACTGTTACTGCCAGTGTATAACAAACCACAACCACTGTGTTCTCTCCTCAGACACTACACCTACAACAAAGAATACCCGTACACACACTCAACGCCTATAACATCTCATAAAGAGGCTCCTACAGAACCCGAGTCGACCCGCTTCATCCCACTCTGGGTACAGTTGGTGGTGTTCTTCATTACTGCAGTGTTCCTCTACCTTGTCTTCGCCAATATGGAGACAAATGAATACACCAAGAGGATACAATGATTTTTAAAAGACAAAAATCCAGTTTGTGCCGTTTTACTATACATGACATGTTTTTTATCAAATGTATTTTATCCCAGAGTGATTTTATTTTGTTTGTCACAAAGCTTCTTGAGGGCAAAACTCACCCTTCGTAGTGACGTAGAGCTCATTGCTGTTTTAAAACTTTAATACTGTTGGATTATAACACTTCTCAGACAAACTACAACATAAATGCCTAAGTGGTTTAGGAGGAAGAGGTTTGCATGTCATTTCAAAGTATTTTCTGTCTTGCTGTCTCAGTCATGGCAAAGTATCTCTGTTAATGACATTTAACTGTATTTTGATCAATAATTCAGAAATACACTATTTCGATACAAACCTTCTTAATGTTTGATTTTTGTACACACAAGCAAACAACACATTTAATATTTGAACTGATGACAAAAGTACGCCAGTGTATGCAATGTGTTAAAGCTGTGACATTTCATGATGAATTAAACAGCTGTGAATGCATTCAACTCAACAATAGCATTTTAATCAAGAGTGACTATTTACACGTTTTTAGTGCAATGATGTACATGGGAGACATACGAGCCATAAGCATGTTAGGTTGAAAAAATACAGAACCCTGCTCTAAACATTTCAAACATTCAATTGCTATGCAGAACCAAGTACACAAGAACTTAGTGGAGTTTGCCATTAGTATAAATCAGCTCATAAATAAATGAAATGTTAAAGTGATAAGTAGCATCAGGATAAGCGGCATAGAAGATGGATGGTAAGTAGCAGCTGTCAAGATATCTGCCTTTACACCGATTTGCAACAATACTGAACACAATGGACTCTAGTTATAAGTCATCTGAAGTCCAGGGCATGGGGGACTTACATTAATTTTGAAAGAGTTCAAAAACAGATGGGTAAAGTCCTGCCTGACAGGTGTAAATTAAAGAAGTCAAAAGGCTACATTTAGATATGTGCCAACAACCACTCGTCATAGAAAGTGGGTGCAAAATAGACTCCTGACTTCATAGACTTCAAATTTGAAGTTGTAAAATTGCAAGAATTTACACTGTGCACTGTTGGAGCTTAAGGAGGTTCTAAGTAGAGCTTTAAAATGGAAAAAGAAGAAACGGGAGTGAGAAAACTGAGTAAACAATTAATTGTAAACAACTTCAACTGAATTAGGCTGTTCATCAGCTGATTAAAAGTTAAACCTTGGCACAAATGTGGATGCAATGTATTTTTCTTACAGGCCTTTTCCAAACTGTCATGATCTATGGTTGGCAAAGGCAAAAAAGCTTTCTCTCTTTGAACGCGGTTGGACTGTTGAGCTGCATAAGCAAGGCCTCTTGTAGCGCACCATTGCTGCTGACAGTAAGACAGTCATTTTGAACTTCTTAAAAGCTCCTGAGGATTATGGAATAAAAGAAGTCGAGTGGTAGACCCAAAAATATTTCACCGGCCCTGAGCCGGAGGATCCCATTGGCTGTCTATGAAGTCACAGGAGGATCCTCGTCCCAAATTGAGGGAGGTTGTTACTGCCGAGTGGAGTCCAATAACCATCAGACGGTATCTACAAGAGACGCCACAAAACTGCCTGTTTGGAATTTGCACGGGAGCACCAAACATGGGACATTGAAAGGTGGGAGAAAACTTTATTCTCTGATGAGAAAAAATTTTAACTGGATGGTTCTGATGGCTTCCAACATGATTGGAATGACAAGGAGATCCCTCCTGAGATGTTTTTTTATTTTTTTTTTGAGGGGGGGGGCATCATGATCTGGGTTTTCCTTCAGTGGAACAGTGGAGCTTCAGGTTGTGCAGGGGTGTGAAACGGCAGCTGGCTCTGTGGAGATGTTGCAGGGGGCATCCCTCACGACTGAGGGCCCTCGTCTGTGTGGTAATGACTGGGTTTTTCAACAGACAACACTGCAGTTCACAATGCCAGCCTCACAAAGAACTTCTTCGAGAGGAATAAGTCACTAATTTGGACCATGCTGCGGGTTCCGCTCATCTAAATCCAAGTGAGAACATTTGGGGATGGATGGCAAGGGACGTTTACAAAAATGGACACCAGTTCTTGACAGTGGATGCCCTCCGTGAAGCCATCTTCACCACCTGGAGCAACACTCCCACTCACCACCTGGAAAAACTGACAAAGGATCCTGAAACGAATTTTTTAGGTGATTAACAAGAATGGTGCAGCTATTCAGTACCGAGTACTTTTTTTTAATTTTGGGGGGAAAATTTTTATTTTAGGCGGTTTTAGGTTTTTTTTTAGCTATGGCTTTATGGTCTTTTGATCAGCTGGTGAACAGCCTAATAGTTGTGTGCAATAAATTGCTTACTCAATTTTTTTTGTCTCACTCCCACTTCTGCTGGTGCTTTGTGAAGCTCTATGTAGAACCTCTTTGAGATCCAACAGTGCATAATGTAGTCTTAAAATTTAGATCAGGAGTTTATCAGATCATATTGCTTTCCCCATTCACCGTTTTAAAGCTTTATACCAGGTTTTTATGTTAAGTAAATTGTTTACTGCTGAATATTTAAAAATAGCAACATTTTCCTTGAAGAGGTTGTGCAAACTCTTTGTTTGTGTACTTAGTGCACACAGGAAGCCCAGATGTGACTGAATAAACATTTTTAAAAAGACAGCACTACATCAACACAGTCCACAGTAAAGAAAAGAAACCTGAGAAATCCCAAGGTTCAAATTTAGAATTTTGGGAAATGTTCACAAGTGTGTCACTAATGGCATGTGTGTTTGCCGTGTTCACTGGGATAGGTTCAAAGTAGGGATGACACTGAATTTGTTCGCTATAATTTGTCCTTGCAATGCCACCTTTTGGATCAGGTTAAAGATAACGCTCTAAGTGTTCTGTTTGTTTGTCTTTTATGGATAGTACAAGTATACCTAGTGGAGATACAGAAATCTGAAAGTCAACTTTTTTGCAATCTACAGTATAACAACATGAACACCAAATAGAAACCTGGTATGATCCAGACTGTAGTGAACTGGTTCTAGTTGTGCATCTCAGCCCATTAAATTTTTGGTTCATCTCCTTCCGCCCGAATCCACCATGACCACAGCTTCAGCTCGCCAACTGAAAGACAAGTGCATTCAGTCTCCGTGACATTCAGTGTTCTCCTTTTTTGTAGAGATGTTTCACAGCAGTGTATCAAAAGTCGATAGTGTTTTGGGTTTTTTCCCCCCCCAACTTTCAACAGCAGAATAGCAACAGAAAAAATGTAGAGATTTACAACAAACATTGTGTTCAGCAAAAGCCATAAAAATACTCAAGACAGAAACATACCTTCAGCCATGTGCTTGCCTGCTGACGTCATCATAGTTTGTTAATTGATAAGGCAACATATGTGTTTTCCACACCTGTAGATGGAAACCTATAGTTTACACTTTTTGTTACATATAAGTTTGCCTCTATACACCACCAGTATAGAAATGAACCCATCAAGATGTGAACACAGCGACAATTGTTAATATGAACTATAACTGTGCTTGAAGGAAAATTGATGTTTGTTTTCTTTACAATTATGTCAAATCCTCTGAAAACAGGTACTCTGCATACAATAATGTGATTCTGAAATGGTAAATGCCATATTTTCTTAAATCCTCTTGAACCTAAAAGGTCGGTACTTCAATCACATCTTGGTTGTTTCATTTGAAATCCATTGGTGTTGGTGAATAAAGGCTAAAACTGTACTTCATTTGATATTATTGCCTTAAAATTGTGAAGGCTGAAGACTGCCGGTCAGGGAATACATATATAACTTACAGGATCTGGTCTCTAGCTCCAGTTCGGAGGGTTTCTTCTCCTTGTTACACAGCACCTTGGCCACAATGATAATTATGACGACAGCTACAACAAACGTCAAACCAGATACAAGCCAGCTGATCACCACTGGACTCAGAACAGGATCTGGGTCTAAACATATGAGCAGTTTCAGTCAAAAACATTTAAGAACAGAATTCACAACCGTAGTTCTTCAAAAATTAAAGTGTCACCTCTTATGGCAATGGGCAGAGCCTGGCTCTCTCTGGAGACAAAGGTGCGCCCCCCCAGCTGGACCCGATACAGGCAGTAGTAGTAGCCCTCATTGGAGCTCTGGGCGCTGGGGAAGGTGAAAGTGACAGAAGGGGCAAGGGCCGGCAGAGACTGCCGTACTGTCCCATTGGAGCGGATAAGCCGCAGCTGAAAGGAGCCTCCGGGGTACTCCTGTTGTGTGGAGCATGTGATGTTAAAACTGTGGCCCTTTAGGACGGAACCAGCCGGGGCCTCAGAGGACGTGTTGTACCAGTGTTGGGGAGTCAGGAGCTCCACTGTGATTGGACAGAATAGGAATGAAATAATGAGCAAGTCAAGGTCATACCTGTTTAGATACACATTTGCTACTTACAGTCCTTTTCCATGTACTAAAACAAGAGCAGTCAGACCTCCGCCAAGGCTTAAATATTTGTTACCTATGAAATAACTGCATGAACTAGATTACAATGTACAAATAACTAAAGATACAAAATTACAAGGTCAAAAATTTTAAGAAACCAAACAACTATCTGAAGAGATTAAACCCTCGATCAGTGGTCACCAAACGTTTTGAGGTTTTGAGTCCAAATTCCCTGGTCTTGGTCCTGAACGTAGGAAAGCTCTAACTAAAACCTTGCATACACATGCAAATGTAAGCTCAAAATGTGGCACGGCACAGCGGTCTGCCCACCCATGCAGTCCACCACCACAGCTTCAAAAAATCCTAGAGGAAACCCTGAGATCACATGGTCAACTGGGACAAAGGCAGTGCTCAGGTCCAGCAGAGCTAAAAGTGAGACTTTGCCTGCATCTGTGTTCAGACGGATATCATTTGTCACCTTGATCAGAGCTGTCTCAGTGCTGGGCGAGGCCTAAAGCCAGATTGGAAAGTATCAAACGCATTTTTAGAGAGGACAAAGTCAGTAAGCTGTTGGTATACAACTTTTCCTAAGACTTTTCTCAAGAATGGCAGGTTTGATGAGGCCGATAGTGCTCAGTACTTTGGCAATGAGACTGCTCTTCTTTAGATGATGCTTAATGGCAGCAGTTTCTGGGGACTTCGAAAATGTTCCAGTTTGAAATGAGATGTTACAAACGGCTCTGCACAGTCTTTAGAAATCTAGTGGGTAACTCATCAAGGCAGCACGTTGATGGGCTCAAGACTGCAGATCTCTTTGACTGTTTTGTCAGTGCTCTCGGTGGCTGCAGAGTACTCATTTGTGCTGTGGAAATGATTGCATTTTTAATGCCTTAACTTTGTCAAGAAAAAATATTGCAAACTCATTACACTTAGATGTAGAAATTATTTCTAAGGACAGAGACACTGGAGGGTTTATTAACATGTTTACTGTAGCGAACGGGACACCAGAGTTGTTACTCCAGTTGGTAATGATTTCAGAAAAATAACTCCCTCTTGTTCTATGGAAAGTCTGGTTGAACACACATTACTTTTCTTTGTTAATCTCATAATTAATCAGGAGCTTTGACTTGTGCTACTTCCGTTTGGTTCTGCGGCACTCTTTTGTGCCCTGACCAACTCTTCTTTTCTCCATGCCGCTTTTGGCCTACTTTTAAACATTCTAACTTCAACAGGAGCAATGGTATCCAAAACATTTACAACACTTGATGTATATAAGAGCTCAACAGATGATCAGTGTTAAAACACATGGTGTTTTCAAAACTAATCCTTTCCATAAACTGTGTCCCTGTGGTATCATTAATGAGTCTTCCCTGGACAAATGCAGACCCAACTTCTGGTTTGAGTGTAACAAACGTGAAAGAATTGCACGGAGGGCGCGCGTGTGAAGTGCTGCAGAGGTTCTTTGTCATGTCAAACAAACTCTATGGGCGCTTACAGTTTTTTGAAGTTGCAAGACAAACGTACGCACTTTGTACGTCTTTGTGCATCGTCCGTACAAACATGCCAACATGTGTCTGTCATAATTTTTTCTGGTGTCAGGTTTGGGCAAAATGTGAATTTTTTTAGTACGTTACACTTGCGAACTCCTTGTGATGTTGTGTGCCACAAATGGACCCCACATATGTAATTAGTGTGGCCAACGCATGTTCAGATATTTTGTACGTCCTCTGTGCGTGCCGAGATCTTACTCCTTCCTGGTCACCACAACTACGTTCTCCACAGACCAAAGAAAAAAAAAAACGCTGTGATTTGGGAACGCCAAAAATCACACGGCCAAAAAAAAACATCAGTCCGGTTGTGACCTAGGCTTCAGTAATGATGAAATCAAGAGTGTGCCCCCTGCTGTGGGTGGGCTCAGACACATTCAGAGTTAGACCAAACATTTTTTAAAAATGGGACAGCAGTGAGTTCTTCAGCATGCCTGTCATTGGCTACATCCACATGCATATTCAAGACCCTTGTAATGACCGAACAGTTAAAATCAGTGCGCACAACTGAAAGTAACTCAGTAAAATTATCAATAAAACAAATCTGTGTTGGTTTGTAAATGGCAACAAAGTATGAAAGGTTGTTTTATCTCCATTTTGAATGACACATACTCAAAAGATGAAAAAAAAAAGCCAAATGACAATGTGGGTGAGTGTATTGTCCCTGAATATGGCAGAAACATCCCCAACCCTCTGGTTTTGTCGTGTTTCAGACACAAAAGGTGTGTGGTGGACTGAACTATTGGAACTGCATTAGCTGTGTTTTTCCTCATGCCAAATCTCAGTTAAAAACATAAAATCAAGATTGCCAAAGGAAATAAATAAATTTAAAAAATGATTTGTTACTTAAAGATCTGGCATTAAGCACAACATGTTTGAGATTAGTTAGAGTTGAACTGTCTGTCCGTCTCTTAACTAATCTACGTGTGCTGACAGTAATTCATGTTTTGAATAAGAACACAATAAAAGGGAGATCTACTGTATACTACGTAGGAGGTTGCTTCCTAAAACTTTTGTTACTTAATTTTTATTCTTATTTAATTCTTTTTCATACTGCACTGTTTATAATTCTGGCTGCTGTAACAAAGTAAGGATCAATAAAGTCTATAAAGTTTATGTAGGACGGTAGTGCACATTCATACACTTCATAAACTTTGTATCATGCTCACCCATTTTAAGCCATAATAAAATACAGGTTTGTTTTTTTTACATTTCTAATGTGGATTTTCCCCCAAAAATGTATAAAACAACAAATACAGGGCAGGGAAAAAAATAAGCAGATTAAAAATAGGTAGAGGTAAAAAAAAAAAAAACAACAAAAAAACTGCAACAGGAACCAGCAAAGAAGAAGACTGCACCCAAAAAAAAAACCAATGTGCTGTGTGAATGGTATGTTTTAGCATGAATGAATAAGTGACTCACCCACAGTAATGTTGACAGAGTTGCTTGGTGGTGAGCCAAGCTGCTGAGAAGGCGAGCTGCCTCTGATGCTATAGCGACAACTATAGCTGCCCTGCTGGAACGTCTCGATGTCGGACACAGTCAGCTCCACCCGGGACAGGCTTTGCTCCACTGTCTGCGTCACCACGGGCTTGGACACTCCATGCTTGTACAGGTGGAACTCACTGATGTGGTGACCCAGCAGGATGCTGCAGCTGAAGCGAACAGTCTCCCCAGCAGAGAACACATTGTGGGGTGACAACAGGGAGAGGATGGGTGTGAAAAGTATACCTGTGGGTAAAGAAGTGTGTAAACACAGACATGCTGAGCTGAAATGCCAAAGGAAGAAATGATCAAGGACTTAACACTGTTTAATACATCACAGCGTAGAAGAGCAATTCCTAGTCATGTGTCCATGAATGAAGTGTGTAAATTAGTCTGTCGACTGTTTCAGCAAATTATTAAAAATACTGGTAGTGTGTCTCACCTGAGCATTTCACCCCTGCATCATTTTCATGTGTGCAGTGAGGGTTGCTATGGAGGACGACAGCGCAGCGACTCAAACTGGACTCGTGCCCCGAGCACTGGACGTGCCGCAGCCAGATCTCTCCGGTGCCTGTGCCAAAAGCTGCTCCATGGTGCACAGTCTCCGCCAAGCCGCAGGCCAGCTCCAGGCACACCACGTTGGCCTCCAGGAGGTCCCAGCCGTGGTCACAAACCGTCCCCCACTGGTTGTGTCGAAGGATCTCAACACGGCCGGAACACTTGCTCTCCCCGTCTACAAGTCTGATGCCATCTGCAGAGCGGAAATAACGCTTAGTAAACTCAATGTATGCTCCTGACCTAAAATCTTAGGGGAAAACAATACGTATTTTTTTGCCCAATAATCTTTAGGGTCTTTTAAGAAATTCAAACCACTGTCTTGCTGCGTCCAGCCTTGGCAGCAAGAGGCCTTGCTTGCTCATTTCAACAATGTTGCCATGTTTGTGGATGTCTGACAGACAGCTTTTAGTGCAGATTTCCATCTTTTTGGGCTATGGTCTTATTTTGTTAATCAGCTGACAAACAGATGAGTTTCTCTGCAGTTTTCAATAATTTGCTGACTCACTTCATTTTCCTTTTTCTCCGATAACTTCTTTTGGCATTTTCATGCTCTACTTACAATCTGGTTGCAATCCACCAGCACAAAATCTGCAATTTCAGATTTTATTCAGGAGTGTATGTGGAGATGAGCAGTTTTATTCCAAATCCTGGCTTACCGAAGGCAGTGACTCTGTCCCGCAGAACACCTAAAAGACCTTTGACAAGATGACAAACAAAATCTGCATCAGTCCAACACAGAATTCAACTAGTGAGAACCTACATTTAAAGCAACTGACTTGCCTTACAAATGCAGTCATAAACAACATGAAGACAATGAATCCTTCCACTATTAAGTCCAATATTTGTTCATTCCAGATCCTTTACTGCGTACCGGTTAAGTTAGGGTGTGTATGTTACTTCAATGACCCCCTACAATGCTTGCTTTACAAATCAAGGTGGACTTCAACAGTAGTAAAGGTAGTATAGAAGTCAATAGGACTAAATCTACAGCAAGACTCTGTTAAAACATCTTCGAGGTTACACCTGTGGAGTTTTGTTACTTTTACTCGCTAGCTGAACTTTTTGTGTACTACTTTATTATCATAGCAATACTGTACTTTGGTCCGTGCTTATTTTGAAGCAAGACAGTACTGCTTTGATAACACATAAGCACCAAACCAATCCTGTCAGGTAAAATCTTAAATGACGCAATTAGTGCTACAAAACAGGGATCTAGCTAGCTGTGTGTGTTCTAGCATTGTTTAGCAGCCTTAGCTTACCTGCTAAAACAATGTGGAGGAATTTCAACATCGTTGCCCCTCACCCATCCATTAAACAGCGGGGTGAGAAAGACGCCCAGCGTGGCGATGGCGATGATGCGGGCCGTTGGTAGCTCCAAAACGCACAAGACATGAGCTAGCCTGCGTTGTTGGCCTAGCTTGCTAACGAGGAGGTAACTTTAACCAAGTGGCCCGTAGGAGGTGGCTGTTACGAGTAGCTACAAACATTGCCGACATTAATATATGACGTCAATGCGCTCAACGTGTCGGTACTATGACTGTCACAATAACCTTACGTGCATGTCAGGATGACGGCGGTAGACAGCATGCCGTCAAGTGTGGCGTTTATTCTGCCGATATATAGCTGTTTCCGAAGCGGCCGACAGAGGTCATCATAGACCAAAGTAAGTAACAACCTGGTGCGGCACGTCCAACTGACGGCCGTCCCGTGAATGACATCACACCGTCCCGCAAGTCAAGTTCAGTACTCTCGAGATTTTTGCAGCAGATTCCTAAAAACAGAGCTCCTGTCATATAGAGAGTTTTTGGCCAGGATTTTTTGCAGTAGGTCCTTAAAAACAGTGAGTGCTCAAGAGTGCTCTTGTCAAATAGAGAATCTTTGACCCTGTCTTATTGAGAGGAGCTTTAGCCAGCATTTTTGCAGTAGGTTTTTAAAACCAGCAGAGCGCTCTTGTCTATTGAGGATCTTTGGCTAGCGTTTTGGCAGGAAGTGCTTTTAAAAAAAGAAGAGCTGTCCGCTTATATAGAATAGGGGGGGCCAAAGTGCGACGCGGGCGCCATTTGTGGCCCGTGGTTGTTTTTTTATTGGCACATTGTAAAAATATAATTCAACAAGAAGGTTTAAAAAAGGAAAAATCATCTGTAATTTTACAATAATAAAGTCAGAAAAAGGAAAGAAAGTATGTTGTGATCTAACGACAAAAAGTCTTAATTTTACGAGAATAACATTGTGATATTATAAGGAAAAATGTCATTTGAGCCACATAAAGTTGAATTGCTAAAGGGAAAATACTTTTTAAGTTGTAATATTATGAGAAACAAACAACAAAAGTTGTCATTTTTGAAAAATTTGGGGAAAACGTTTTGGTTTGGTTTGGTTTGGTTGAATTTTATTTGAACATGCATGCTGGTTACAACGGAATACATCTCATGAATCATCCTTTCACAGTTCCACATGTCCAAAAGGAGTAGGAAGAAGCAAAGTTGATTTAATCCTACCCCCCATCCATTCCACATCTAGTACAGTACATATTATTCACTTCCTGCTTTCCATATCATATTGTTTTATAATAATCAGTGTAATAATAAATAAATAATAATAAATAAAAACAAGCAGGACAGAACAATAAATAACAACTCTGTCTATTTGTATTTTATTGTACGTATACTTTCTGCTATTTCCAAATAGCATTATGTGTTTTACTTATGGTCAAGGATAATCTGTTTTTATCAAACCATGACTTTAATATGACCATTTCATCCTTGACCTTTTTAATTAGTTCTTGTGTGCTTTCCCCAGAACAGAAGGCAGTGGTATCATCCGCAAATAACACCAACTTTAAATCCTTTGTCACTGTACAAATGTCATTGATATACAAATTGAACAGTTTTGGTCCCAATATGGACCCCTGGGGTACTCCACACGTAATATTTAAACTCCCAGATGTGTATTCTCCTAGCTTTACAAATTGCTTCCTGTTTGCTAGGGAGCTTTTAACCCAATTCAAAACTAATTCTCTGATTCTGTACCTTTCTAATTTTGTTGTTAAAATATTGTGACTAATTGTATCGAAGGCTTTCGTAAGATCCATAAATACTGCAACTGCACACCTTCTGTGGTCTATAGCAGTATTTCAGTGATTTCAGTCAGTGCCATTGAAGTTGAAATGTTAGCTCTGTATCCGTATGGACTACCTGCTAGTAATTCATTCTTATTAATACATTTTCCCAACCTGTTATTAAATAGTGTCTCGATAATTTTCGAAAATTGGGGTACTGAGGAAACTGGTCGGTAATTTGTAAATTGATGTTTGTCTCCGTTTTTAAAATTGGAACTACTTTAGCTATTTTCATTTTGTTTGGAAATTTTCCAGTCTGAAATGATAAGTTACTAATATATGTTAACGCTTCTACAATCTTATTGATAACCCTTTTTACTGTTTCCATTTTGATTCCATAACAATCGATTGATATTTTTGCTTTAAAATTTGTGATATTTTAATATTACAACAATCAAAAAATCAAAATAGAGCAATAGAGCTGTGAGCTGGACCTCATCGTTCTAGCGATAACATAAACAGTCAGTAAGTCAGATAAGTATGAGGGAGCCAGATCATTCAGCGATTTAAGAGCCATGAGAAGAATTTTGAACTGGATCCTGTAAGTAACAGGTAACCAGTGTAAAGAGGCCAGTGTTGGGCTTATATGTTCCCGTGTCTTGGTGCCAGTTAACAGGTGGGCAGCTGCATTTTAATCAGTGGGAGACGATGTATGGATGACTGATCCAAACCACAATATAAGGAATTACAGTAGTCCAAGCGGTGTGTAATAAATAAATGAACAACATGCTCAAAGACATAAGTGGGAAGCTATGTGGAAAAAACAAGACTGGACCACAGCACTGACTTGTTTACACAGTTTAGAAGAACCACCTAAAAGCACACCAAGGTTTTTTACATATGGTTGACAGTATGAAGATAATGGGCCAAGTGCACTGTCCACACCATCTAAAAGAGCTGGATTGCTAAAAATAAGAATTTCTGTTTTTCTCATTTAGCTGAAGGAAGTTGAAAGACATCCACTGCTTCATATCCTTAAGAGAGTTCAACAGAACAGAAAAGGAGTCTGAATCTGATTTCAAAGGGAGATAGATTTGCAGACCATCTGCAAAACAATGGAATATAACATTGTATTTTGAAATAATTGAGCCCAAAGGCAACATATACAGTGCAAACAAGGCTGGGCCCGAAATGGAGCCTTGAGGCACACCACAATCAAGACTAGCCACTTTTGAATTAAAGTGGACCATAGTGACAGAAAATGATCTTCCAGATAAACTGAAACCACTGGAGAACAGTTCCTTTAAGACGTACACATAGGTCCAAACATGACAGGAGAATATGATGGTCCACTGTATTAAGTTTAACAATAAAAAGGCAGCAGAGCTGCCAGAATCTGTAGTTAAAGAAAGATCATTAAAAACCCTTAAAAGAACAGTCTCAGTGCTATGCTGCGATTTTAAAACCTGATAGATTTTTTTCAGAAATGTCATTAGTATTAAGGTAATCCTGTAACTGAGAGTGTACAACTTTCTCTAACACCTCGGAAAGAAAGAGGAGCTTAGAGGTTGGCCTATAATTGGACAGAATATTGGGGTCCAAATTGTGCTTTTTAATGAGTGACTGCACTATAGCCTGTTTAAAGCATGGAGGGACACAGCCTGAAGCAAGAGGGGCATTCATTAGCCTCAGAATATAAGGCCCTATGGTAATAAAAACATGTTTTAGCAGATTAGGTGGGAGACAATCCTAAGGGCAGTATGACGATTTCACATCATGAACCACCTGTGATAATTCCTTCAAAGAAACAGGCTCAAATTGCTCCAAAACAGCTGAACACACAGGAGGTCAACAACAGAAGATATTAGGACAGAGGACCTAATTGCTGAAACCTTGTCAGTGAAAAACACCATAAACTGGTCACAGATGCTTGAAGAAGGCACCATGCCAACATTTTCACAGGGTTTCACAATGCGATTAAGCACATTAAAAAGAACATGAGGCCTGTAGCTATTAACAGACACAAGAACTGAGTCTTTGCAGTCTTGACCGTTGCTGACCGTTTGCTGGTAATTAGCGAAGCATTGTCTTAATATATGCAAGTACACATGCGACCTATACTTCTTCAGCGCGTCTGCATTCTCGTCTGAAAAGGCGTGTGCTCTTGTTCAGCCACGGCTCAGACGCAACTTTAGTGCGCTTAATCCTGAGGAGCACAATCAAGTCCAGGATATCAGTACAAGTTGAGTTAAAATGATCAGCCAACTCTCCTGCCTCCATTGCTCAGGCAACCGATTGGAGGTGTGGCTGCATTGTGGTCGGTGGCAGTTGTGGCGGCAAGTCCCGAACCTGATGGTAAACACCAGAGGTCAGGGCTGCCGTCAAGCTGAAGAAGGAGTCCTATCGAGCATGAATGGCTTGTGGGACTCCTGAAGCAGCTGACAGGTACAAGCAGGCCAAGCGGCACGCGGCTTTGGCGGTGGTCGCAGCAAAAAAAAAGTATGGGAAGAGTTCGGTGAGACCATGGGCGCGACTTTCAGTTGGCCTCGAAGAGGTTCTGGCAAACCTCAGAAAGGGGAAGCAGTGCTCGGTCCACACTGTTTACAGTGGGGACGGAAGCCTGCTGACCTCGACTGAGGATATAGTCGGACGGTGGAAGGAATACTTTGAGGCCCTTCTCAATTCCTGTGGTGGCGCACTACTACGTGGCATTTGGTCCTTGTACAACCGGAGCAGGAGCCTGGTTCGCATTGCCAGCAGTAAGTCGAGCCTGTTTCCGGTGAACGTTGGCCTCCCCCAAGGCTGCCCTTTGTCATGGCCTCATCGGGCTGTGACCTTCAGCGTTTACTGGGGCATGTCTGCAGCTGAGTGTGAAGCTTCTGAGATGAGACTTAGCACCTCCAAATCCGAGGCCATTGTTCTCAGTCGGAAAAGGATGGATTGCTCCCTCCGGGTTGAGAGTGAGGTCCTGCCCCAGGTGGAGGAGATCAAGTATCTCAGAGACTTGTTCACGAGGGAAGGTTGCAGCGTGAGGTCGACAGGCAGATCGTTGCAGCGTCTGCAGTAATGCGGTCGCTGTACCGGACCGTCGTGGTGAAGAGAGAGCTGAGCCAAAAGGTAAAACTCTCAATTTACCGGTTGAGCTACGTATGCTCCTACCGTCACCTGCGGTTATGAGATTTGGGTTGTGACCAAAAGAACAAGATCGCGGATACAAGCGGCTGAAATGAGTTTCACCCGTAGGGTGACTGGACTCACCCTAAGAGATAGAGTGAGGAGCTCGGTCATCTGGGAGGGGCTCAGAGTAGACTACTAGCTGCTACTCTTTAATGGTGGGCAGGGATTCTTCTAAAGATGTTTAAAATTCTGTGAGAATGTACTGAGGATCTTATACGGTATGTCATTGCACTGGATTCAGAAGAAAGTCAACTTTCATACTGTATTTGGGCCTTTCCTTATGAGCACTACTATTATTGCACATTGTTATGCTTGTGTACAGAAATCCAAAAAGCCAAACATGTCCCGTAGGGTACATTGTGAGCATCTACGACCACGCATTTCTAGTTATAAAGATAGTTGGGACATTTTAGTACTTTAGTTTTTGGTTTTTTTTTACATTTACATTTGTACCCAATTACTTTTGTGAAATCAACTTTTTTTTTTAACCAAACCAGGAAATCCAAGCGAAGTCAAAGTCTTCCCATTTAATGACTCACGCAAAACATACATTTGTCAGGTTAATGAGTTGTCAGTTCATCTCATAGTGCACCTATGAGTTTCCTTTTTATTCCAGTGTTTACTCTTCTCATTTGCAACAAGGCTTTCCAGTAAATTCTTCCTTTCATTTTTCCATGACCTAACTCATCATACCTTCATTTCTGAATCATCGTGAGCATAGCAAATTCTGTATTATCATTCCCCACACAACTGCTGACAGGGATCCAATTTCCAAACATGCTGTGATGTTTATAGCAATAAACACAACAAACACAAACCTGTATAACACTGGACATATGCCCAGTCATCACAAACATTCACTGTTCCGATCCACAGTTTAGACATTTCCTACAGAGCATTATCTTCTACTACTATCTACTTTAGAACAGGCAGATTTGTGTTAGAAGACGAAACACTGTCATTTACTCACCGAATGTCTTGACGCATTTTATTGATCCACTGGTCAAATAAGCATCAAACTTCTCATATTATAAAATAAAATATGACATCATTCTTTTTCACAAAAAACCTTAGAGGTAAGCATGTATGCTTATATATTAAAGAAAAATATTATACAGTTCTCAGTTATTCTAACTTCAAAACAAGCATAATGGATATGTGAAAATTAAACACAAGTTCCCCAAAAAGGGCAGTGTCGTCATTAAAAAGTCAGAAACAGCGCTATGACTAGCACTTGAACTCAATCCTTTCCCTTCATAAGGATAACTACACGAGTCAACATCCCCTTTCTCATGTAAGATGGTACGGTTAGCACTGATAATAAAATGAAAATGACACTAAATTAAACATAAAACAATTGAGTTAACTTAACACAAGTCCTCTGAGAAGATGACCATTTTTTTCACAGGTTAGCAAAGTTTCTTGTTCTATTTCGATAAAGTCTTAACAAGCATTCTGTAAAATAAGATCTTTGTAGCTCTTTGGATAAGTGGCTTCAGTTCCAATATAGAAGTCTCTCTCTGGCACCACGCTAAACAAAATAATTGTGATGCATTTTCAAATGGTTTCTTTTTTTTATGTCCAGTGACGTTGTGGCGCTCGCCGGGAAAAGCCCCAAATTAACTACCAGCCCTTTTACTTGGAGTCTCCCAGTAGATGCACAATGAGTTCATATGTGGAAAGGACGATGGCTGTGTTGGGGATTTGTTTAATTAGCTGTGGAATGAGTCCTCTATAAAAAGCTGCATAGCCCTCCTCCAAAGCTATTAACCTCCCAGTCTGGAAGAAACGCTTGTACTTGCTGCCTTCCTCACGCAGTCTTGTCCGAATGACCTCTGTGGAGACAAAACATATGTTTTTATTAGTCTATTACTAAATAAACATGGCAGGAGATTTGAGTGGTACAAATGTTTACCATGTGGGTACGCTATACAGGATGCACAGCCCTTTGAGAAGGCAGCAGCCATCATCAAGCTTAGAAAGTCAGACGCTCCTTTCTCCTTTTCACTGTTTGGGGAAGCCAGTTGGTATTCAGCCAGGCGTTTCTTGAGCGACTCATAGATGAGAAAGCAGATCATTGTCTCAGAGATGCCAGCATAAGATGCAGTGAGGCCACGGTAGAAGCCCCGGACACCCTCTGTTTTGTAAACATGGCGGGCGCACTGCAAGGCATTCATCTTCTTTTCTCCTCTGGCTCTGAAAAGACAAGTGTGTTTTAGTCACTGACAATATCACTAGCGGGGGTGCACTGGTACATTTATTTGTAATCAGATTTTTTCGTACGCAACATTTGTGGATACTTTCATCACATTGTTTAAGTGAGGCATGAAATGAAACATTTTTGTTATTGGACTACAAAATACTGTAGTTTTAAAATATTAAAAACAGCAAGTGAATGATTTAAAGTATAAAAGTTAAAACAGTAAGCCTTGATTTCACAATAAGTAATTCAAGTAAGGTGTAAGGGACACAATTGTTATCTTTTATTTATAATTAAAAGGAGCTGTCAATCTGTAATCTTGAAATGATATTAACAGTGGTAATGCTGTGGCCCACAAAGACAGGGTGTTTTTTTGGAGATGAATGAGTAACAAGAATAACAGTCACAGTGGTTTGCTAGAAGTTCTTTGAGACTTTTCATCCCTCCCCCCGGTGTACATATGTAAATATAGACTCTTCTTCTGCACAGTGTCTGCGTCACTGTTGTGTATTTATGGACAGGGATCACAAGCTCAGTGTCACGCAGTGACTGGCCCAAGGACAGTGAGGTGGCTGTGATTAAGTTCTGTTGTATACGCCACTGACTTCCTGCTCATAAAAACTCTGAAATGATTGTAGAACACAAGCGCACGAACAGAGCAGGTGAACTTCAGGGCATACTCACTTTCTCTCCAGCTGCATCCTGGTCTTCACCATCCAGATAGGGTTCATCAGAGAGTTTGTCACAAAAGCTGAAGCACAAAGAAAAGTTTATTCTACAATGCACATGAATGTTTGCAGATAGGAAAGGATGGAAAATGTATCATTTCCACCACAACATGATATATGATGCATAAATAACATCTCATCGGCAGGCTGTTGGATTACATTACATGTCTGTTGTGCTGTGTGTGTTAATATATGCTTTGTGCTCACCTGCAACCCCTGCAGAGGACATGTGCACAGAGCCACTATTGGGAACCAACAGCCCATTGAAGAGCTCTTTGGATTTGGAATACGCAGCAAAGTAAATAGCTCTGAAACACAAGAGAACAAACTGGTTAGAACACCACACAGAAGTTGCTGGAAAGATTAGCACGAGCACATTTTCAATCCGGGAATCTGTGAATGTTGTTCATAGTTGCTGTGTCATTCATTAGGTTAGTGATTGTCCACAGCGTGTATCCGGAGTGGGTTTGCCTGCACCTTGCTTTGCTTCTGGAACACACAGTCACCACACCAGAATGGGCTGAATAAGCACTGGGAACCACTGTGGCCAAAAGAGCTGGTCTGAATGGGAGCATTTCCAAGTTGGCTAGTGGATCAGGGAGGTGATAGCATGACTGACTGGGCAAAGGATCACGATGCAGCTATTCATTAACCAAGGAAGGGGAAAGTAACCCCATGAGTGTTTTCAGCTAACAGTGTCAAAGTCCAATCAATGTTTTGTTGTGAGCGTATTAAGGCATTTATGGTTATACTACTGTGGTAGATTGTTTCACTTAAACTATAGCAAAACCTAAATAAAGACTATCAGTATCAGACAAATGGAATAAAAAAAAATCAACTAGCTTGGGCTTAAAATCACATTTTGTGTTTTGACAAGATTAGCAAATGATCATTTAAGTTTCTACGCTGCATCTGGGACTTTATATATTCGTAAATTAAAACAGCTCTTCTGAGAAAATACAACCCTTCAAGTGTGGAATGTATATTTTAGTTGGTTAGTGTCGAGTCTTTGCACAATTGGGGAAAACAAAGAACTTCTGCTTTTCAGTACAACAACATCTCCTTGTGCGTAATCACTGATTTATGCACCGACTGGCTGGTGACATTGCCACATAGATCAACTTTGTGCAACAAAAAATACAACCCCTGGCAAAAATTATGGAATCACCAGTCTCGGAGGATGTTCATTCAGTTGTTTAAATTTGTAGAAAAAAAGCAGATCACAGACATGACACAAAACTAAAGTCATTTCAAATGGCAACTTTCTGGCTTTAAGAAACACTAAAAGAAATCAAGAAAAAAAGATGTGGTGGTCAGTAACAGTTACTTTTTTAGACCAATCAGAGGGAAAAAATTATGGAATCACTCAATTCTGAGGAAAAAATTATGGAATCATGAAAAAAACAACAACCAAAGAATACTTCAACACACCACTAGTACTTTGTTGCACCACCTCTGGCTTTTATAACAGCTCGCAGTCTCAGAGGCATGGACTTAATGAGTGACAAACAGTACTCTTCATCAATCTGGCTCCAACTTTCTCTGATTGCTTTTGCCAGATCAGCTTTGCAGGTTGGACCATTTTCTTCAACTTCCACCACAGATTTTCAATTGGATTGAGATCCGGACTATTTGCAGGCCAAGACATTGACCTTATGTGTCTTTCTTCAAGGAATGTTTTCACAGTTTTTGCTCTATGGCAAGATGCATTATCATCCTGAAAAATGATTTCATCATCCCCAAACGCCCTTTCAATTGATGGGATAAGAAAAGTGTCCAAAATGTCAACGTAAACTTGTGCATTTATTGAAGATGTAATGACAGCCATCTCCCCAGTGCCTTTACCTGACATGCAGCCCCATATCATCAATGACTGTGGAAATGTGCATGTTTTCTTCAGGCAGTCGTCTTCATAAATCTCATTGGAACGGCACCAAACAAAAGTTCCAGCATCATCACCTTGCCCAATGCAGATTCGCGATTCATCACTGAATATGACTTTCATCCAGTCATCCACAGTCCACGACTGCTTTTCCTTAGCCCATTGTAACCTTGTTTTTTTCTGTTTAGGTGTTAATGATGGCTTTCGTTTAGCTTTCCTGGATGTAAATCCCATTTCCTTTAGGCGGTTTCTTACAGTTCGGTCACAGACGTTGACTCCAGTTTCCTCCCATTTGTTCCTTATTCGTTTTGCTGTGCATTTTCTGTTTTCAAGACATATTGCTTTAAGTTTTCTGTCTTGACGCTTTGATGTCTTCCTTGATCTACCAGTATGCTTGCCTTTAACAACCTTCCCATGTTGTTTGTACTTGGTCCAGATTTTAGACACAGCTGACTGTGAACAACCAACATCTTTTGCAACATTGCGTGATGATTTACCTTCTTTAAGAAGTTTGATAATCCTCTCCTTTGTTTCAATTGACATCTCTTGTGTTGGAGCCATGATTCATGTCAGTCTACTTGGTGCAACAGCTCTCCAAGGTGTGATCACTCCTGTTTAACTGCAGACTAACGAGCAGATCTAATCTGATGCAGATATTAGTTTTGGGAATGTAAATTTACAGGGTGATTCCGTAATTTTTTCCTCAGAATTGAGTGATTCCGTAATTTTTTCCCTCTGATTGGTCTAAAAAAGTAACTGTTACTGACTACCACACCTTTTTTTCTTGATTTCTTTTAGTGTTTCTTAAAGCCAGAAAGTTGCCATTTGAAATGACTTTAGTTTTGTGTCATGTCTGTGATCTGCTTTTTTTCTACAAATTTAAACAACTGAATGAACATCCTCCGAGAGTGGTGATTCCATAATTTTTGCCAGGGGTTGTACAATATGTAAACATTGCAGAAAGAAACAATAAACTCAAATGTGTAGTGTCAACTTTTTTCTTTACCTTGAGGGAGCCACGCCAACAAGATTTGGCCCCAGACCCCGGAAAAGGGATCTCGGTCCCTCTTTCTCTAGGATTGATCTGAAAGAAATACAAAACAACCATTCATTCCTTCATTTTCTATCCTGTAGCCGTCATTAACACTTAAAAAGTGTACTCACATTGGGCTGTTTCAGCCATACTATGTGCTCACGCATGAGCAAGCAGCTTTGATTTTATGCATCGCGTCTTGTTTTCCTATTTACAGTGGAACCTTGGTTAGCGTATACCCCAGTTACCATATTTTTGGGTTTGTGTAAAAAAAAAATATGCAAAAATGTTGCCCCGGTTAGCGTACAACAGGGGTCGGGAACCTTTTTGGCTCAGAGAGCCATGTATTTCCATGAGAGCCATGAGATAATATTTTTTAACACTGAATACAACTAAATGCCTGTATTTTTAAGCAAGACCAACAATTTTAGAATATACTAAGACTCCAAATTTATTATTTTTATTAACATTGTTATACCGAAGCTATCCAATAATAAATGACATACTTCTTCCCATTAATGGGACTCCATATCATTCTTTCTTTTTGGCATCTTTTTCCTCCCAAGGGTTTGCTCTGCAGAATTAGCTAGCTGACTGTTTGATTAAAGGGGGGAAGTTTACTTCTTGACCTCTCAATCACCCGGGTAGTCTAGCACATTATCCAATAATCAAGTTTTGGCGTCTGAAAATATAGGAAGGACAGTTGGCAGTGGCACTGGCCACCCGCACTGCAGTAGAAAATGGATGGATGGATTTAAATGCATAAAATAATTTGATATTTTGAACGTTATTTTTAACACTGTGATTCCTGTAATGTTTTCCTTTAAAATGTCAGCTAAGAAAATGTTCAAATCAATTTTATTGTGTTAAGAAATGTCTGAGGTCTGGATGCAGTCATCAAAAGAGTCACATCTGGCTCCCTCTGTGGTTCCCTACCCCTGGCGTACAATATAGCGTGCCTCTTTCATGTCAGGTTAATAGACTGCCTGAGTCTACATGGTGTTTGTAACTTGGGGTGTCCCGACACAACTTGTTCACTTCCGATACGATACCGATATTGCAGCCTTGAATATCGGCCGATACCTATATTCAACTGATATCAAAACAAATCATCTTTACTTTTATTACTTATTTTGTAGTGTGGAACGTTAAAAAAGGTTTGATCAAGTGGCATTACTCAAAACAAACAGAACAATAGTCTACAACAGTAGGTATGAAAACTCACCCTTTTACTTTATGCATGCGGGGTATAGTTTTATCCACAATGTAGTGGCGGCTCGGCATAAGATAGCAAGGTTCAAGGTTCTCAATGGAGAGCTTAAACCCAACATTACTCACCACCGACAGGGCTCGCTCTTTTCTGTTATTGCTAATGACTTTTTGACATCCCGTGGGAGTTTCCCATGTGATGCCGCTTCATGTGACATGTGAGGCTTGTCGTATTAAAATTTCCCCAGTTCTGTGCCACCATGGGAAACTTGTGCATGACAAGTTGTGCACTGAACTGCAACGTCTTTTTACTGCAACACGGCTAACATCACTCCTGCTTCTTGCTAATTTGTTATCACGCTAGCAAATACTGTTATGATCACATGGGCTCTATCCGGTCGCTGCTGGATAGACGTGCTGGGGAGGAGTCTGGAATCGACTGCTTGTATCGGAGTGGCCATATCAGAGATTTGAGACGCAGCCCGATATAATTCAAATTTGGTTTTTTTTTGCTTATTTTTTTTTAATTTTTTTTCCAATATCAATATCAGCTCAGGACATCCCTATTTGTAACGTATTTTTATAACAAAACATCCCTGTTAGCAACATTTTACCATAAAAACCAGAACCGGAAGTCATTATTCCCCAGCTTTGTTGGCCATCTATGACGTCATCAGCGGTTTACTCTGTGGTTCTTTGCTAACAGTTACACCACAAGTCTTTGCTTTTCTTATTGATCATGGCGGAAAAATAACAGTGATAAAAAAGGTGAGAAATACTATTGAATTTGGTTGGGCAACAAATTAATGATGCTAACTGTTGGGGGTGTTGCAAGATTAAAACGTGACGAGATTTCTCGTTCAGAAAAAAACAAAAACAGTCTTGCGATAACTTCATTAATTTATCATACGATAAATGAAAATGAACTTGATTATTTTGCTGGCCTCCATATACAGTATTGCCAGGTGCATGCATGTCTGTTTTCCTCTTCTCGTCTCCAAACAGGTAGGAAAGAGATTCACTTTGTGCTTGTTTTCAGCCCCTGGGTGCGCTTGCTCCATGAAGCAAAGGCTTGAACGAAGTGAGCCCTCTTGTCAGTCATACAGTCTCTTTGACCTCTGTAAGAGGAGGCGGGGTCACTATCTGAGCAGACAAGAGTGAGGCGAGCCCATCGACACGGACGAGCCAGTAATTCGACTTTGTCCAAAAGTGGTGGCAACAAAAAGGAAACCCAACGAACTTCCCCACAGCAAACATAACCACAGACTCATTTTTTCCAAGGGGAAGAACTACACATGTAGATGCAGAGCCTTCGTACGGACAGTCAAAGTGCACTTAAAGTGTGTATAAAGTGTGTAAATGGGTGCCACTAAACATTTCAAAAGGCACCTGCATTTTTGTGACTCTGTTAAATTAAGTCTGTTTGTCCAGTTATATATTTTTTTCATTCTACTTAAAAATGTTAAAATCTCGTCTCATCCTCATGGGCCCAATCTCATGTATCGTCTCATCTTGTGAGTTGGGTGTCACGCCTACTAACACCAGTTCCACTGTATTTCTATTGTGCAAGGTGGCTTTTAGGATTAATAACGGGAGTAGCACTCTCATTAATTATATGACACATCTACAAACACATGCACACACAGTCTAGTGTGAGTGTTCTTACTGATGAGTGTACAGTACATGTTAAAATACATATACACACATTTATGGAATGGAATCCTGATCTATTTATGGAATGGATATTAAAGCACACAGCTGAAAAGATTCCCAGTGTTACATAAGACGCGTTCACTTGAGACAGACCCTCCGCCCCGTGCAAGCAATTGGCTCGTCAGGCACCAACCCCTCACTATCAGTCTGTGAGCATGTGACCTTCATTACTCAGATGACTGGGAGTTTAGGGTAGTCAGAAGCAGTCTGTTTTGGTTTCTGTAACGCGCACATAGTAAGTGTACTGTGTGCCTCCAGCAGCCCATGTAAGTTAACCCATCAAATGTCCCACCGTTACAACTATTTTTTTTAACAGCTAGATGAAAAAGACGCCAATAATAAATGGGGGTCACTGGCTTGTTGTTTATGGCTGACAAGTGATACTACTGTATGTTTTATTTGGAGTACAGTCGTCCCTCGCTACATCATGGTCCGAACGTCGCTCCTTCGCTATTGCGGTTTTTCAAAAGTTAATAAATGACGACTGTTTTGTGATTGGCCACAGCCTATTATTAGTCTCTAAAATGCATATTTAAGTAAATATTCTTGGCCTAAATTTAGCATTTTCAAGCATAAAAATTTTATAAATACCTATGTTCTACTGCTGATTACTAAAGAACGGAAAAGGTAGAAACAAAGTTTTTTTTTCTGATGAAAGATGAAAGCCTAATCTTTCCTTTGGTAGGTTCCATGTTCCATAGCCATAGAACACAATATTCTGTGTGTTTTGAAAGATCAGTCAAAATTGTCTACAATGGCCAGTACTAAAGAGGTTGTCTTTTGAGTGAATGAGTTAACATTGTTACGCCGGTTGAACTACCTTACTGGCGCATTGACACTTTGCCACACCACACCAGCTAGCTACACCACACACTCACTTCCAAGTGCAGTTTTCCTTTAAATGGCTTATTTCATGCGCTTATATATACTTGTACTATACTGGATAATCTGAGTGTAAAGGTGACTATAGGGGTGTTATTTTATGTCTAGAGGGCTCTAATAAAAAAAGCCTATGTAGAAGGTCGTATATGGGTTTTTCTATGCTGTAACAAAAAAAAAAATTTGATTTATAAAGAAGAAATCCTACTTCGCGGAAATTCACTTACAGCGGTCGGGTCTGGAAACAATTAACTGCGATAAACGTGGGATTACTGTACTATAAAAACACAAGTCAACAAAAACTATGGCAACACCTAAAATGCTTAATCAATGTGTTCTATTGAGAATACTTTATCATCTCTTTAGGTGTCTAGCATTTGCAGCCATAGCTAAGAGCATTGCAGACTGGTTAACTTTGCAACCCTAATCATCTGGGTGTAATTCAAAACTGCTGCAGCAGCAAGCTCAAACATTTCCCTTGAAACCTCCAGAGCTGTTTCTAGTCTTCCCAGTCTAAACAGCCTCATAAAAAGGCCTGTGTCCATGAACACCACTTAAGAACGACTCTTTGGCGCTGAAAATGGCGTCTGGTGGAAAATCTGGGTCTGTGTCATGCCTTGCAGCTGTTTAGGAACGCTAAGCAAGACCAGTACAGTGTATTTAATCCTGCTTTATGTGGGACAGGATTATGAGATTACTTTACATATGTATCGTGGACAAACATGAAAAAAACGGCATCGAAGTCATTACACAACTATGCTAATTAGTTATTCTGAATATATATGCATTTTAATACCATGAGCCATGCCTAAACACAAATTATATTCTTGCAGCATCCACCATATAATTCCAAAAGTCTGCGGCTAACAATTAGAGCTATCCAAGCGAGGCAGTCAGTCACACCAACTGTGATAATATCATGTTCCCACTTTGACAACTGCACATGCCTCCACGAAAAATGAAGCACGAGGTGATACGAGTTTGCCTGACAAATACGTACCGTAAGACTTGCACCAGCCCAGGCGTAACAGTCCCTGGTCGGATAACACCGGTTCCACTGAGGGTGCCGAGCTGGACCTGGAAAACGGGCCGCAGGGTAAGACCAGACGACTGCAGACGTGTCTTTAACACCTCTAGAGGGCAGGTCACAATGGCGCCCACTGTACCACTACATCTGCAAAATGATCACACAATAAATTAAGACTATTTAGTCAGCATGTTCAATCACAATTTGATATACTGTGGAACCCTATATCAAACTCCCTTGAGGTGCATCTCAATAAATTAGATTATCTTGGAAAAGTTAATATATGTATGTAGTTCGATTCGAAAACTGAAATTCTTTATATCGTAAAGATAAGGTATTTAAGTAGTTCAATTCAATAACTGAAATTACTTTTAAATTAACCACATACAGCGAAATATTTCCAGAATATATTCCATTTCGTTCTCATTTTGATGATTATAGCATACAGCTACTGTAATAAAAATCCCAAATTCAATATATCATAAATATGGTCAAATAGTTGAATATTGTAAATGCTATGAGCAACTGCTTAAACTTCCTGAGCCTTTAATACACACTGCAGAGTATTTTAGTTAAAATCCAATAGTACATACCAAAAAAATGCGACTTGTAAATGTCAACGCAAACACACGCGGTGCTGTGTGTTTTCGGAAGTAAAAATGGCCCCAATTCGTGGTTTCAGTCCTCGTGCATTTGTGTCAATTTCAAGGATTTTGTAATAACAGACTCAACATTTTCTTAACCAAATTATTTTGCATAGGAAAATAAGGAAGAGGGCAGGACTTTTGGCTATGGCAGGTTCCCCAAATCCTGGACAGCAAACACTCCTTTCGATGAGGTATAGGTCGCATATTTGCGACCCGGATGTTCAGACTGCAGTAGCAGCGGATACATATAGGATTTCTATCCACATACAAAAGAGGCCTGGGCCGCATTTGAAAAAAATCAGAATTGTACTGTTCATACTGACATGATAAAATCAGATAGAGGTCACATATGAGCAAAGGAAATCAGAACTGAATGTAGCCTTAGTCAGAACTGAACTCCTGAAATGGCATAAGATTTGCACAATACTCTTATTTATTGAGATGCACCTGTACAATTCCAAATTCGACAAAAATTGGATGGAGAAATATGCAGCTAATCCCACCGAAGTTTGGAGTTTCAACTGCCTTCAAGCAAGACATCAGCATACTTGGTGAGATGAGACCTCAGTTCAGTGAGCATCAAAAATTAACTCACTTTTTCCTGGGCTTTTTTGCACTTACTACTAAAAAGGGAGCAGGGAGCAGAATTCAAGTATACAGTTTAGTAGTAACTGCAAATTGCAAAACAGTAATGCAGTAATACAGCTAAATATTGTCCTTTTCAACTATAGTATAAGTATAACGTATAAAGGCATCATGTCTTTGCCTAAATATACGACAGTCAGTTCATGCCATCGTTTGCTTTTTTTGTCATAAGGAAGGCCATGAGCAAAAGCGTTTTGTATTTTTGACTGGGTAAGTGTAGACGTGCTCGCTGACTCTCTCACGCTTCATGACAAACTTTTCGTACTCAACTCTGTTTGCGCTTGAGATGGTAGAACAAATTTGTTGTGTTTCTATATTCTACTATCACCATTGCTTTGCAAACTTTGCATATTATGGTCTCTTGCTCCACTTCTGCTCTCTCAAAACCAAACCACTCCCATATTACAGAGGTACCTCCCCGTTTAGCAACAATTTCTTTGTCTATTGCCTCCGCTTCTCCTCCGCTTGCAGCCATGCTCATTTTCTGTCTTTTGTTTTCTCTGCTCTGTTTTTCTCCGCCACTGCTGAACCATGCTGTGATACACGAAAAGCGCCAATGCGTCAATACAGTGCGCCGCGGCACGCAGACTTAAGAAAAACACATCATTAACTCTGCTTTTTTTCATTTCAAATTATCATTTGTACCGGTATAAGTCATTTTCTTATCATTGGAGGAATTTGTACAGGTATATAAAAATGATCGCCCAACCCTAGTCCAACATCCGCGCTGTCGTGTCACTTGTTATTAAAGTTAAGAATGTTTTATTTTGAGTATTGATTATTATTTATAGCGGTTCATTCTTTTTACACTTGTGTGACAAGAATGCTAAAAAGTGGGATGCGTATACCCTTTATTGCATTACACCTTATGGTGGTTTTACACTTCAGAATTTTTTTTTATGTATTATAGTGGTTTACTTCGTTATACACTTATACAATAATGCTAAAC
The DNA here is from genome assembly GCF_027744805.1 of Dunckerocampus dactyliophorus. Lineage (NCBI taxonomy): Eukaryota > Metazoa > Chordata > Actinopteri > Syngnathiformes > Syngnathidae > Dunckerocampus > Dunckerocampus dactyliophorus. Next base: position 29,482,951 of record NC_072819.1, on the reverse strand, counting down.
ATGAGATGTATGCGACCATTTCTGCACATCATTCATCATTAGTGGTTTAATGCTTTATTTAAATAAGTTATAAGTTAAACAATTTTACACACCACTCATGCATTGTCAACATTTGCTATTAATTGGTTGACAACATAATTTCATGCACTTGACCCATGCGTCAACTAGTCTTACATATGTTTACAGTAAATATCATGTAGCGCAGCAACTATTGTGAGCACGAAGAAAGTTTGTTCACTGTACGATCATGAAAGACAATATTTAATTATGGCCTAATATATATCAACGCATGTCATTTCCATGTTATTTTTTTTTTTTTTGGGGGGGGGGGGGGGGGGGGGGTAGCAATATGTATATCAATATATTGTAAATATAGTTGACTGATGTGTCGGATCCTGCATTACAGGCACTACCAAAGGGGTCCTGATGTTTTTTCAAGGGGAAAATGGCGTCATTTTAACTAGGCATCTGTTAACGCATGGTGTGTCACCTCGCCGTGACACCGAAAATGCCTTTTTAGGATCTGCAAGTGAGCTTTCATTAATGACGTTAAGGCGCTTGACATCACTAGCATCAGTAAAGGTGATGGCAAACTGCCGTACGGATTACGTAACACTGCAAGACAGAACTACCACGGTGACAAGGAGCGACTAGCAAACCGCTAGCTTGAATAAAATAAAAATTACAATGTTCATTTAACGTGGTATTTCATGTTGGTTTATATTTAATTGTTCGTTAAAGCAATATGACATTAACTTAATTACACTGGTATACTGATCGATCAAGCATAATGCTAACATTAGCAAGCTAACACGCAAACATCCGCGAGGATGTAACGTGGTTCCTTATCATTCTAATATGATATGTTGCCGGCCGGGTGAATCAACGGTACGTGACAATATCACTTTCATAATTAGTCTAAGGAGTAATAAAACCCGGTGACAATATTTATGAGGTAAAATACACCGGTAGAGTATGAAAGGACTAGTCAGAACGTTAGTGTTGAAATGCTAACGCCAGCTAGCTAGGCTAGCTTGCCTCTTTTGTACGATGTGAGGGTCGGCGCGGTTCGAATGCAGACTGACGTCCCGGAACCGATTGAATTACGCTGCAGTAATTTTAGTTAACTGTTATGAAAATGTGATGTTAAACGGTTAGTTTTTGGTATTAAAGAAGACTGTAAAGCCATCATTTAACAAAAGTTGGACATTTTCCAATAGAAGGCAGCGATGCTACGATGACTTACCCCCCAGCAAAGAGATGCAGCAGCGTGTCTTTCTGTGCCATCTTCCTTTTCTCGTTTTTGTTTTTTCAAACAGTGACCATATTAAACTGATATATGTAATTAAACTAATAGATCTAGACCGATATCGCGTTCCACAATGTTCAGCATTTCAATGTCTCTTGACTGCCTTTGAGCCAGCAGGGCGGAGCTGTCACCAAGGTTGAGGCTGAACTGGTGACTGCTGAGGAGGCGTAACCCTCGATGACGTCAGTGGGCCGGACGAGGGTGTTGTCTATGACGTACACTTACGTCCACGTGCTCGGCGCTCTGTGTCTTGACCTGTTGAAGTTTTTGCTTTGTTGTTGATGCAAACAAATGTGAAAAAACAGCACGAAGTCAATCAAGTGTTGTGAAATTGGCAAGAGAAGCGGGGTGTAAGAAACAAAACTACACATAGGTTGGAGTCATCTTGAATGTTTATTATATTGATCCATCCAATTTTCTATACTGCGTGGCCTCATGATTGCGGAAAGCTGGAGCCTACCCCAGCTAATTTTGTGCTATAGACGAGGTACACTCTGGACTATTCTCAGCCTCCAATTAACCTACCTTGCATGTTTTCGGGATGTGGGAGGAAGCTGGTGTAACCCATAGAAAACCCATGCAAGCACGAGGAGAAAATGCAAACAGCACACAAATTTCCTCATGGATATTAGAACCCCAATCTCCAGACTGTGAGTCCACCGTGTGGCCCCTTATCAATCCATAAGTCACTTAATAACCCTCCATATCATTAGTGGTGATGGGAAATACGGGTGAGCTGGAGACATTCCGAGCTAATCTCGGGCGAGAGGTGGTGTACACTCTGGACCGGTCACCAGTCAATTGGCATATGAGTGTCTGCAAACTTTCCCGGTCTTGTTCAGTCTGGCTCACTCAGACGCCACATCATGTAGCTGACCAAACACGTGTGGTTAGAATTGAAAAAATACAAAGCAGCTCCAGCTCAAATTGTTCACTTCAAAGAATCAGTTTTGTTGGTGACAGACCCATCACTACATTTCATAGCAACCCCCAGATACCATGCACATGCGCCCCCTAGGGTCTGTATGCAGCAGAGCAATCTGATTGAATGCTTACCACACATGATTTGTTATTTCAATCCAAACTTTATTAACACGCGGTCTATAGTAAAACAACTAAAAACAATGACATAATACATCTATTTATAACAATAATGCAAATACATTATTTTTTTTTAAAGGAAATGTTTGTTTTGCAAAAAGTAATATTTTGAACTGAACTGTTGAGAACAATGATTATCTTACTCACCCAAAGCTGCACATTTAGTATCTTGACTTGGATATGTCAATGCTGTCTGTTAAAACATTTTACACTTAACTGACACAGAACAAGACATTTTATAAGTACTGCATATAAAAGTATTTAAAGTTAGTCAGAATAGGGGAGACTGCCTAAATAATGTTTGAGTAGAGTGAAAATCCACAAAGCCCACATATGATCATGACTTTTCAGTTATATAATACAGTGCTAAACTCCTTTCTGTATTTTTCAGTCAATTGCTGTATTTATCTACCTGCAATTACTCCAGTTATGATAAGAAATGGAAATAACAGGACATACTATGCCAGGAACAACAGAATGTTCCTCTTGACTGAAGCAGTAAAGCACAACAACACCGTGTGCTGCTGGTTTGAACTGAAGTGAGCATGTGACACTGGTGCTGGTCTACGAGGCATATAAAGAACAAGTGATAGTATGTTATGTTCTGTTGCCCAATGAGGGGCAAACAATAAAAACTGGAATGTTACTACTGCTGCTGCACTACAGCTAAAACTTGAAAGCCTACAGAAAGACACTGTACAATGTTTGTCACCAGACTGACTCAACATGTTTTTTCCTTTCATTTGGAATAGCTTCAACATGTTTTTTTCTCAAGTTTGGAATATCTTTAAAGTGTAAAATTTAAACTTTAGTGTAAAATAAAGTGTACACTAAAGTCAGGTTTTAACTGAGTAAGGTAAACAACCATTTGTACGGTAGGCCTACTATATTACAATTAGTCATAGAGGTATTCTGATAGGTAATTTCTATGCATTTCAAATGTTGTACAAGAGAGAGGATCTTAGAATAAACAAAAAAGTCGGTGAGCTCTAATGATGTTTGCATACAGTATTTGAATACCAAACAGTCTTGTCTTGCAGACACTATACTGACTGACACAAAGTCAGCAAATAAAAAACTTTATATATGGGATAGGATATCACATTATACCTGGTGTCAAGTAAATTTTGGGTTTGAGTTCAGCTGTTTGTCAGTATCAGATGGGAGTTTACATACACATGCAAAAGGTAAACCGGTACATGTATCACACCAGTGGTGTGCAGTCAGGGCCAGCAAAGCCTCTCTGCTGGCCGAGCCACTATCAGAAGCATTCACCTACATATACAACTGAAATTGTAGGATTTGTTCCATGACATTGTATTAATTTATTCCCAACAGTCTATTATCTTCATTTAGTAGCACAGGGTTTCCCCTCAGATTTTTGAAGCTCTGGTGGTGGGTTGCATGGGAGGACGGAGTGCTGTCGCTGTGTTGTGTCACCGCTGCGTCTGCATTTAAAAACAAATTATGATAAAAAAAAATGTATGACTTATTAACTTTTTTCAAAAACCAGCAGAACATGAACTTTAAGTTGCTGAGAGCACTTAAAGTGAGTCTAAAATGTTGAGCCTCCTTTTGTTACCTGTCCTATTTAGTCAAAGAGTACTATGTGACTGTTGGTACAAAAGTACATTTTGTATTATTTGACACAAACCTAAATTTAATTTGATGCCTTTTTTTAAAGTAATACAAATACATGGGAAATAAATTGTTCAATAATATATTTTTTAGTTAAAAATAACACAATTTTAACAAACACAGATGCATTTTATTGATGGAATTTGTAATGCATAGAGATACGATGACGAGATCCTGAGGCCTGTTGTTGTCCACGGCCATTACTTCATGTTGCAGCATGATAATGCATGGCCCCATGTTACAAGAATCTGTACACAATTCCTGGAAGCTGGAAACATCCTAGTTCTTGCATCGCTAACAAACTCACCAGACACGCCACCCATTGAGCATGTTTGGGATGCTATGGACCGGCATTGTTGCGAATTAAAAATTGTCTGTAGGTATCTTTTGACATCATTCAAACAACAAAACTTCTTGTTCAGTGCTGATGTATTCAATTAGTAAAAATATGGTGATGTATACAGTTCGATAAGCATAACAGTAAAAAAAAAAAAAAAAAAGTATATTTTATGTCTACTTTCAGCTCCAACTCTCCTGTCCACCTCGAGTCCTCCAGCAAGAAGGCCCAGAACTTTGCTTTTATCCCGTTCGACCTTCTTCTTGGATCCTGTCACATGATCTTGCAACGTCTTCCTGCCATTCAAAGTTTTATGATGGTCAGTCTATATGGCCATACAAGTTCCTGTTGGCGAATCCTCTGTCCAACTTACCCTGTCTCAACTGAGCCCCCAGTCACATCATCCATTTACATGCCTTCCTTCCCTACAGGGTTCCCCAAAGGTAAACACCTGGCCAGCACCCCAGCAAATAACACTCTGAATGACCAGTTTGTTTTTGACTAAATGGAACACCCATTTCAAGCCTAAAGGTTACTTACACAGTGTTTGAATTAACTATAGAAGTATTCGTTATTAATGTTTGGGTATTATGATTACATTTCTACTAATTATGCAAAATATAACAATTCTCTAATTTCAATGGGCAAACATTTGTTAGCGAAGGTACAACCCAGATAAATATTTTAACAGTGTATATGGTATTTAAGACAAATGGTGGTCACACCAGATACTGACTGGCTTTTTGGAGCTGTCCCAATACTGTTAAACTGCACATTTTGGAGGGGCCTTTTATTATGGTCAACCTAAGGAACACAAGAAATAATCATGCTGTCTTGATATGCCACACCTGTGAGGTGGCTGGAATTATCAATGCTAACACAAAGTTGTGAACAATATTTGGAGATACCGTAGGCCTTTTGTGTACATCTTTGAGTTCAGCTCATGAAAAATGTGAACAAAAGCAAAAATGTGAGCAAAAACAAAAATCGAGGAAAAGGCTTCTTGAGACGTCATCTGTACTTCTGTGTAGAAGGTGTCGGACGTTTCGCTCCTCATCCGAAGAGCTTCGTCAGCAAACTAATAAGTGCTGGTAGCTTAGGCCTAAGCTGTAGCTAGCTACAGCTTAGGCCTAAGCTACCAGCTAGCTAGCTACAGCTTAGGCCTAAGCTACCAGCACTTATTAGTTTGCTGACGAAGCTCTTCGGATGAGGAGCGAAACGTCCGACACCTTCTACACAGAAGTACAGATGACGTCTCAAGAAGCCTTTTCCTCGATGGACAACTCCTGTACGACTGAGAGCCTACACAGACGCAAAAACAAAAATGCAAAGATAACTGGAAATAATCTTTAATTGATACTTTCAAACAAGTCTACATCAAGAAACCCAAATAAAAGGCAAGCAGTAAGAAAGGAAGAGAGAGGTGTGGCACAGAGTGCAGACTGAGGATCACACAGTTGCACATTTTAAAAATACTAGAATCAACAGGTCAGATACGATACTCGATACGAATGTCGATGGCATTTGACAATGTCGGCAGTGTGATATTTAACTTGTATTGAATCCTAGCAGCACTTTTGTGGATTGTCTTTCTGCTTGACGATCATGGTGCCTTAAAATATACTTTTGTTGCCACAATAACTATTTTCCTCCTTGAGCGAAACATCAACAGTGCCCTGATATGTACCGATCAATTCCGTTCAAACAATTTCAACAAGCTGGTTTCCACATTGTGTGCTGACTTGTGAAAAATGTGGGTCATAACGGCACTAAGAAAGAACACAAGTGTCAAGAGATTAAAAAAAAAAAACAGGAGCTATTTCTTGCAGATTCATGCTACAAATAATCACAGTGACATTTCCTAAGATTTCAGCTTGTTGACGTTTTTCCCTGTCAGATGCCTTGTATAAGCAGACGATACCGTACATTGCTGCAGAAGGTGGAAGTCACGCTACATTAGTCTCACTGAAGTGGTCATCATCTCAGTCCTGTTTCACTATCTATTTAAAACGAATCATTTTTTTAAAACTAGACACTCTCCTTGCAGTGTAAATGAACAAATGCTGCCATCTTGTGGCCACTGTAAAACTGCAACTTTGAGCTACATGTAATTCACCAGGAAATGCAATCACATTTTTAAAAGGCTAACAATACAGTGCTGTCTGTAGTCAACAGGAGAGATACTGACCACTAGTGACTTATGGTGACTGTCTGGGCATATTTTCCATCAGTAGGTGCATAGAGCTCAGTGATTCCTGATATTTTAAAGTTAGAGAATACCATTGCAAAGAGTCATTAAAATAGGATAAGAAACTCAAAAATGAGTCCAGCCACTGATCAGATACACTTACTTGCTAAATCATCCGTGAGCCTTGGTCTGTCTAACAAGCTCAACAAAATGTTGCCAAACAAGTTCAACCAAGAAGGATCCCAGAGAAGAACAAGGGAGAAAGAAAGTGATAGAAAAGGAAGGGTGTGCTGTTGAATGCGACCGTGCTGTCATTGGTAGAGCAGGTAGTTCTTGAGAAATGCCGGCAGTGGCAGCCGATGGATTTCACACAGACGCTCTCTTCCTAATGCCACCCTCACTGAGCGCCGACACAGGTCCATCAGAGACAAAGGTTCAGCTGGAGGAAGAAAAAACAGTTTGAAAAGTTTGCAACTATCATTCACTACTCATTTCAATCATAACTTGTCAGTAACTTTACTAACGATTACCGACCAATACATTAAGTAGGAATGAACTACAAACTCATTTATCTCGGTTCCAGTATGTTCCAGACTTAACCATGATAAGTAGGATTCCTTCTTTATAAAGTATTTTTGTAGTTATGGCTTAGAAAACCTGTTTACGATCTTCTAAATATAATATAACATCAGACAACTATGAAATAACACCCCTATAATCATGCTGATATACATGTTACCCAATATAGTATATATAAATGAGAGAAAATAAACCATTTAAGACATAATTACAAATCGTGCTCGTGTGGGTCACAGTGAAAGTGTTCCCGTGCTAGTACAGGAGCATAATGGGTGGGGCAAGGGAAGTGACGTCAGGGGTTCAGTTTTACAAATGTTAGCTTGTCGTGGGTTATGGCCGCAACAGTTGCCCATGTTATTATGATAATTGTTATTATTGTGCCTGTTGTGAAATAATTTAAATCTGCAATAAAAGCCTGTTGTTCCAGCGATCAAGTCTGCCGTTTCTTTCACTGAACAATTACTGACACCGAGTGACCAATGTAGAGTACTACATTCACAATTTGAATTGTCTTAATGGTGTATACAGTATTTGTATTTTAGTCCATTTAGTCATTTTTATTCCTGAAATTGTTTAATTTAGGCAACAAATATATGCAATTTGCTGAAATATGCATAATATTTTACTAAAAGGCCATATTAAACCACAAAACAGCATGATTTACTGATATGTTTGAAAAACTGTGATGAGTGAAGCCTCGAAATTTGAACGGCAATGTGGCAGGGGATGACTATATTTAGGTTACACAAGGAAAAAAGTTTACACACACACTTTCTCATCCAACAGGAGTTTCTCTGTTAATGGAGATATGAGAGAACAAGTTAAACACTTCTGACACCTCTATCAAACGTAACTAATAGGGGTGTCAGACAACACTCATCTCACGAGATGAGACAATACACGAGTCTAGGTCCACAAGAACGAGATGAGTCACGATGTTGACATTAATTTTAAGAAAAGTACAATGGGGGGGGAAAAAAAAAAAAAAAAGACTAGACAAAAAACTTCATTAAACCCAGTCACCGAACAATGCAAATGCGTTTAGAAATTTTTACTGTTGATTATTCTGCATTATTCGCTGGTAGGGTCTTGTCTGTTATATACCTATTATGTTGCTGTGTGATTTTTTTTTTTTTTTTTTTTTAAATTTTTTTAGTTCTTTAAAAACACCATAAAAATGGTATGTGGAATGATAACCACCCCGCGATTTCTATGGAGCTGGTAAGTTTGTTGTGAGCTGTGTCATTACTCTGCTTGCTAAATTCTTAGCAAGAGTTACTTCTTCCCATGCTTGTGAGCAGCACAGTATTAAGTGCACGATTCAATGTTGTAATTATGGGGAGAGATATATATAGTATATATGAATGCCATAAGTGGTTTATTTGGTCACAAAAACGTCAATATTGTTTCGTGTCAGTTTGTGGGACAGTAAACATTTCAAAATGCACCTGCATTGTTTTGTGACTCGGTTAAATAAACTGTCCCCCCCCATTGTACTTTTCTTAAAAATGAATGTTAAAATCTCGTCTCGTGGACCCAATCTCTCGTGACACCTGTGTTAGTTGCATTTGGTAGAGATGTCAGAAGAATTTCACTTGTTCTCGCATATCTCAGTCAACAGAGAAATTCCTGTTGGATGAGAAAGTGTGGCTAAAAAAATTTTCTTGTGTTGTATATCTAAATATAAATAAATAGTCTTCCCTCACCTTCAAATTCCACGGCTTCACTCTCACAGGCTTTCAAAGATATATTCATGAATAAATCACGCTGTATCGTGGTTGCATACAGGCCTAATCTTTTACTTGATTAATCAAATTAACAAGCTTCAGAATAATCGACTAACAATCAGTTGCAGCCCTAGTATGTAACTAAATTTTACTGACTATTATTCTGAATATGTATGTCATTATAAAAATGTATCAAATCGAATTCCATACTTGCGTCTCGAAACGTTCTCTATAAAGCGTCTAGGTGCTGAACCAATGCAAGAGTGAACCACGCCTGTTTGGAGGTGAGGAGGAGGAAAAGAGGAGGAATGGCAATATATGGAGGCCGGCAAAATTATTGAGTTCATTCTCATTTATCATGCGACTAATTTATTTATCGAGTTATTTCTGAACAAGAAATTGTTACATTTTTATCTTGCGACACACCTAGTAACTAATATACTGTATTTGCGATGTCCTGATACTTTCTCATGTTATTTTACAAGTGACCGAGAGCCATCTTTTAAAAGTTCTCTCTGGCTCCACTTGTTTAGTATGCAAACCACGCTAATGGATAAATTGCACTAGTGTTTCTTGACACTGAACCAAACCGGTCAAGTACATAAACATACTGAATAACACACGTCAACATTACAGTGCATTCAAGTGTATGTCAGAGGAATAGGTGGCACTATAACCCACTGACTTTACTTCCATTTTAGCTAATCAGAAGCCTAAGAAGATACTTAGGTCCTTCAAATGATAGCAATATCCAATTAAGGAGAAAGAAAAACTATCTGAATAGGACTATAAAGTAACATTTCAAAAATAAAAGTACATCTAAGGAGATACTGGCGCACACACTTTGATTTCATCCAGCTTTCCTGTCTGTCCCAAAAATGAAGATATCGTTGACCTAAAATGCAGTTTGTTGGTATTGATGGAAGACTAAAAACAACAAACATGAGTGGCAAGTCAGCTGATCATGTTTCTCAGCATTAATTATGATTGTGTGACCATCTCTCAACAACAATGAATGCTCCCATTGAGTCTATATAAGAGATCATCACACAGAACAAATTATATCAGCAGAAATGTCTGCAGCTTGTACTTACGATCAAGTCCGTTTATGTACCGGATTCGTATTTCACAGTGTCCCCACACAGCGCTTACTACTGGGTATAGCTTCCTGCCTTTTAGTCCTCTGAAGGCCACCCCCAGGTAATGGCCATCCACTATGTAACCCAGAGTCCCTTCATCCATGTCCAAAACTACTAATAGGGAGTCCGGTATTATGAAGGTGTCATCTGGCTCGAGAAAGGAGGGGTATGCTTTTCCTGAGTGATTCTTGCTGTCATGGTAGAGTTTACTCCTGCACAGGTCCCAACCCCAGGACTCACTGTCGCTTCCCACTAGAGCTGTGTAACCTACGGAGTGCAGTGGAGCGTCACTTGTTGCTACACCGACCACGGCGTGTGTGCCCCTCTGACGCATCGCCCAGCTGATTTCCCACACATGCAGTCCCCGTGTATAACCAACACGTCCCCGGATGGCGTCTGTGCTCTGCGCCACAGGGTGCCTGTGAAAAACCAGCTTGTTATCGTCCTTGACGAAGATGTTGAGCGAGCGGTCATCGTTGTTCCACGAGTGCTGGACTTGAACGTCCACGCTTGCTGGTGGCATGTCCAGCAGCAGGTCCAGTCGAGAAGGCTTGGTGTGACTCAAGGCCTGGAGCTCCAGCTTCAGGGGGCTGAACGCTGGATCCCGCATATCAATTGTTTTAATGCCACCTGGGACTTTTTGCCCCATACTCCGGGTAGTTATGGAAGGGGCCCTGTCTTCTTTCTCCTCCCCCCTCCTCAAAGTCCAATGGGGGAGTAGTCGACCTCAGGTCTTCTCCTGTGCTCATGCAATCCCAGGCAGGTTTAATTTCTGCTGTCACTTGTTGCAGAAGGTAAAGATGTTTGTGCAGCCTACCTGGACAGACGGGCATGTGAAAAAGAAGTTAGCTAGCTAGTTGTAACACCATTCTGCTGGAAGAGAATTCAAGCCTTAACAACTCTATAGCATGAACACTACTTGTAATTGTCATGTCATTTGAAACTCATTGCTGTGCTTCTATAGTAGTTATATGTAAATAACATCACAACCACATAGTGACATCATTACATCACAGCAGCAAATGTGAATCACTTGATCATAGACTCAGTTCTTAGAGACTAAACAGCATGGATCAGCTCATATTTATCAGTACTTCAAATCTCAGAACTTTGCCATCTGGAGAAGTTAGCCAATTTTCCATGACGGAAAGATTACGTAAAAGAACGAAGGCTGTTTACAGAAAACACAAACACACTCATTGTGTTATGATAGGACATCCAGTTGTGGTAGTGGTAAAGAATCAGGGTCTCTCCCCCCACATTTTTAAAGAAGGTATGCCCACGGGTCACAACATTAGGTATAGTTGCATTTATGACTTGTTTTTCCAATTCCTGATGCATTAACCTTACTTAGAACAGTTTTCATAAAGTTATGTAGTTAATGTTGGTAACTTACTGAATTTGCAATCTCCCCCACTATACAACCTTAATTTGGACCACCACAGATACATTTTTTTTTTTTTTTTTTTTTTTAAGATTTGACGCTGCCTGTCCATCCTCACTCATGAACACATTATGAAACTTTCTGTGCAGCTTGTCGTTACAACTCCGCATAAAAAATTCTAAATGAAGTTAAATACAAATAGAAGGAATTAAGAAGATTCAAATTGTGAATGTAGTGTTGTACATCGTTTGGTGAGACAAGCACCAGACTGCTGCTGGAGCAACAAGCTTTTATTGCAGGTTTAAATTATATCACAAACAGCACAAAACACGCACTATTGTTGTGGCCGTAATCCCGCTAAAACTCAACTATGCACCCCCAACGTCACTTCCAGTCCTCACATCCGCAACACATTTACTGTAACACAGCCGAGCACGAGTGTTATTAATGTCATAAATGGCTTATTTTCACTGATGTTGACTGCCCTCTGCTGTGTTGTGCCACTGCTGCATTGCTATGCAATTTTGTTTTAAATATTTAAATTCACTGTCGACATTAGGGTCGTTCTCACAGGTTTGAACAAGAAATGCATTAACTAACTTCCGCTAATTGATCGTGGTGGCCCACCACTACAAAATAAAAGCCGCCACACCTTAAAAATGATTTTTTAACTTGAAAACAATGTTAATATATGAATGGACATATTGTATATGCTATATAGATATGTATATAGCTTATTATGTACAGACATATTGACCACAATTAGTTTGAAAACAATGCACCGGAATCGCCTGTCTGCCATGTCGGTCATGTGTGACCAGAAAAAAGTACCGTATGCGTATTGTGGTGACGTCCACTTTGTTCCTTATTATCGTGCAAATAGTCCGTAAAAAGTGTAGTCAATTGATGACAGCTTGTCACATCTATGCCAACGTGTGTTATCGCTCACGTTTCAACCTCGTTCGACTTTCTGGCGTCTTTTGCCCATTTTGCACTGCCTCTCTGTTGGTCGCTACAGTAGCTAGATCACAAGCGAGCAAGAAGTGGCTATCAGGTTCATGCTAACTTACTTTTTAAAGTGTCACTTAATCTTGCTCTCTTGTTGTCATTAGAATACTTATGGCTTGTCTTCAAAACACTAGATGCGTGTCTACATTGTACACGTAGTGAGTCCAGCTTTAGACACTGATGCTATTACTCGGACCTCCAACTGGTAACTCGTAAGCTAGCAGTAGCTCGCCAGCTGATGTTGAGTAGCTCACCAAATTTGCTTCACCTCTTAGTATTTTTTATATGTGTTCTATTCAAACATGACGCCTGTATTTAATGATCAATGAGCACACTGAGTGGAGATGTACTTTGTAAATAAAGTACAATTAAATGTTGGCAGTCACATAAAATAGATCAGTTTTCCTTTTTGTCAAAGCAGATTTAATAATGCTGCGAGTTGGATACACCTATGCTATCATAACCATGGACTCTCAATTTATACTCTTTATACAGGATAGATTTCTATAACAAAAATATTTCAATTATTTTATTTTATTAATTGTGCTATTTAACATAAAATATATATTATTGAACATTTCCCATGTATTAGTTTTACTCAAAAACAGGCATAAGTAAATTTAGGCTTGTGTCAAATACAAAATGTACTTTTGTACTAGTCACATGGTACTATTGGACTAAGTAGGTAAGGTAACAAAAAGAGGCTAAGCATTTTTTGGACTTTAAGTGCTCTCAGTAACTTTGCTATTAAATAAAATTTCCAATGTTCTCGGTTCATGTTATGCTGGTTGTTGAAAAACGTTAGATAAATAAGTTAATATATAAATAATTCTTAAAAAATTATTTGCCATAATAAAAACAAAATTGCAGCTATAGCAGCGGCACGACACCTCGGTGGCAGTCCATGCAGCCCACCACCACAGCTTCAGAAAATCCTAGGGGGAACGCTGATTATTTCTGTACATTGTGAATTTCTATTGGAGGTTAAGCAAGTATATCACTGTACATGTATATCAGGGGGGCAGACACTTTTTCCGCATGCAAGTTACAAGTCAAAATAATCTACCGCTTATCCTCATTAGTGTTGTGGGTATGCTAGAGCCTATCCCAGCTGACTCTTGGACGAGAGGCGGGGTACACCATGGACTGGTCGCCAGTCAATCGCATGGCACATATAGACAACCATTCACAATATAAAATATAACGATGACGAAAATACTTATACATAATTATTCAGTAGTTGTGTACGCAAACTGAGTACCTGTAATAAGTCAGTCAAAATAGCTATGTGGCCTTCATTACACATACACTTCATGTATTATGTCCAGTGAGCATTTGCTATAAAACATGACAGACACTGCATACGAGAAATGAAAAGGATTATGCATAAGACAATGCAGCCGAAGCCAAGGAAACATTAAAAAGCTTTCAGCAATGGGCACATTTTCCAATTCATCAATAAATGGTAGTTTTACAAAACAAACTTGTAGGAAAACACTATAGTGGAGTTCACGATGCGAAGCGCAGCCATGAAACAGTTTACTTTTTTTTTTTTTTTTTTCCTACATAACTAGCCGCTACAAGTGAAAGGATAACTTTTGCTATAGATATCAGCATCTTACGATTGAGTTAGTTTATCCATAATCGGAATAATAAAGATGAAAGTTGTATTATTAGTGTGTGATTGCGGACATCTGTTCTCCACTTATGGTCAGGTCTGGAACCAGTTAACCGCGGTATCTGAGGGATTCATGGAGCTACAAATCTAGCAACTTTTTATGGTCTAATTGAATACATACCTTTTTTTTTTTTTTTTTGCAATGCAGCAAATTTTTCTAGAAGATTAACGAAATAATGCAGGTACCTTAGGGTTTGGGTTATATTTCCTGTAATCTGTCATCTTTCACTGTGTAAAGTTGCGGAATTGCTGTTTGTGACATGTACAGTATTTTCTCACAAGTAATTTGTTTTGTAAAATTTGCAGCATTTCTTGAAATGCTGACTTTTCAACTGTATTAAAGAGCAGCATTTCTTTTGCAATGACTTCCTGTGAACGTACACCATTTTGCGCTGTCCTGTTTGTATTTACTTTGCCAACCAGGGATGAAGGCTCTGCATCTCGAGGTGTAGGTTTTTTTTTCCCCTACATGGGAAAACTGGGTCGGGTGGATGTTTGAGGTGGGCTAGTTTGTTTTACTTTTTATTTTACTACCACTTTTTAATAAATGCGGCATACAGTCGTCCGTTGTTTATTGCGGTTCATTGGTTCTAGTAGGATTCAATATTAATAAATGGAATAGTTTCATAGTTAGAGCATATAATATCAGTTTATTATCTTCTAAAATTGTTTAACATTATTAGAGCCCTGTAGACATGAAATAACACCCCTACAGTCACCTATATACTCTTATTTTATAATATAGTAAACAGGATAAGCAACAAAACATCACTCGCTGTTAGCATTGGGAATGTTCCTTGCTGTAGTATCGCAAACGTAATGTGGGTCATCTAACATTATTGTCATACATAGAAATAATACACTCACAATACTGATAGTTTGTTTACATCACATTGCGCACCACTTATGCGCAGGCTATGGGATCCCTGAAGTGACACAAGAGACAAAATCTACCGAGCTAGCCGCTAGTTTTATTCATTCTAAACTTAGTAGGTTTGTACCACTGTCACAAGGAATGGGAGGACTTTTTCCATTATGTCATGTTGGACTCTTCAATGACTAATTGAATGCAGTTAATGTCTCATCCATGTAACATTACTGACGGCTAGTAGTGACCAGAATACTACATATGACTTGTCTTTCAATATTTTTTTTATTTTTATTTTTTTACGAATAATAGGCCAGTCAACCATGAAACAATGGTCATTAATTAATTAATGAAAAACCGCGATGGAGAAAGAACATGATGTTCAAACCGCAATGTAGTGAGGGACGACTGCACTGGGTCATTATTAATATTCCCAAACGAGGCCTTTGGCATTTGGCTTTTCAAGCATCTTCTTCCCTCCTAATTTTTAGTATGTTACCTTGCATTGCTCCTCACAAAGCTGTCTGCTAGCGCCCCCCCAGAAACAAAGCAACTATATGGCTGACAACAGTTCTCACTCTGTTTGCCATTGTTCTATGAAGCCTGTAGGTGCTGAAGCAATGCATAGAGTGAGCCCTCTTCCTACCTGTTTGGAAGTGAGAGACGCATGCATATGGCAATATTTGGAGGCTGGCAAAATGATGTAGTTCATTTTATTTTATCATGCGATTAATTTTTTATCTTGAGGAATTTTTTTTTCTGAACAAAAATAAATGGCGCAAGATTTCGTGACACCCCCAGTTATTACTATTTGGATGTATAAAGTTACGCTAATTAAACCTTTGCTTGCCGAACATACATTGATACATTTAAGATAATTATTATTTAAACAGTTTTAGGGACAGTACAGCTTTTGCTCTTTGGTCTCTAGATTTCGGCATGTGTTGCTGCAAGGCTGTACAGGATTGTGTAACAGTGAAATGTGCTGCTGGGAAGGCCTCTAATTGAATTGTAGACAAGAGTTCATTGAGAAGTGCCTTAGCTCTTCTTCTAATGCAAGTAAACAACCATTTAAGTGGGTCATGTCTCCTCAATGATTGGAAAACGGGCGGAGGAAGGGGGTTGCTAACATCTGAATGTAAACAACCTCTTTTTCAATGCCTGTCCAGTATTCAGGAAGAGTAAAACATGTTAATTTGTACACTATTGGGGCTCACAATTTACCATCCCCACTCCACAATTGGCAAGAGGCCACATTACAACAAAAACAAGTAAATACACCCCAACAGAACAATAAAAGTTCTTCCCAACAACTTAAAAATAAACACACCCATTGAATAAGTGTTTTTGTTGGAGGGGTGTATTTGGGCAGCCACTCTGGCATGGGCAGGATGAAGTTTCAGGGCCCCTGGGTTGATTTGGGACTGATTAAGATGCAAGAGAAGGGTTTCAGTGGATTTACCGGGCCAAAAAAAGAAACAAAAAACCCCCACAGATCTTAATTCTCAAGGGTGTTTGTTTACCTGGGGGTGTACATTGGGCTTTGGGGTTATAAAGTCATTGAATGTGGAGATACAAGTTGACATGCAATAAATAGAGTGGCGAATACAAGGTGGTACAACATAGAAGAAAGAAAAAAAGTTGGATGTGTATTGGCCATTGTACTTTAGTTGGCACAACCTCTAATGTACACCTACTCTATCCTCAACAAGTAAGTTTATTCCTAATCATTATGTCCGCCACTGAATGAAGTTCTGTATTCACCTGGGTTTGGATGTGCAGTACTGTGCAAAAGTCTTAGGCCACCACTAGGTTTGTTGTTTTTATGATTTATCTCATCAAGGCAGTCACGGTAACCCCTTTTACATGATCTGTAATCGCCAGCCAGCATTGTTCCGCCTTTTTTCTAGGTTGCCGTTCTGTGTAAACAAAACTGACAGGGAATGAAGGGACTGCAACATTCTGCTTGAGTATGGGAGCTGTAACAGAGGCGGGACAGTGCCTGTGTGTGAGGGAACGCCATAACAGGAGTGATACGTTTCACATGAACACTTTTCATACCTTGTTGTGTTGAACACAATCGTCGCTGTATTCTATACAGTAAATCACACCAGTCGTCGGTGCTGACAGTCACACAACTAATGTCTGATCGCGAGTGCTGAAACCAATGCACAGAGTGAACTCTCTTCTGCCTGTTTGGAGGCAGGAGACAAGGAACACAGACACGCAAGCACTTGGCTATGTATTGAGGCCAGCAAAATTATTAAGCTCATTTTCATTAATTGTGGGATTAATTAATTATCGTTCCAGACAAGTGCCCACGAGACAGTTTTTTTTCTGAACGAGAAATGTTCTGTTTTAATCTCAAACGTTTGTGACGCCCCTAATTTTCACCAACTGAGTCACTATGGAATCATTTCCAAGTCGCTCATGTTGTTCTTTAGGCCACGCCCATAAGAACATGGATACCAAAACACACATTTTCACTACTCCAGTATTAAAAAAATAATAATAATAACTGTACACACCAGGGGCATCACAGCCTTCAGCCTGGCTGGAATTTTTCAGAAGCTCAGTTTTTACGATGCCATTTTTATCCTGAGTGACGTACACAATAAATAAATAAATAAATAAATAAATAAATAAATAAATAAATAAATAAATAAATAAATAAAAAAGCGAAGGACACTGTAAGGGCTGTGACTGGTCGGCTTTATGTACATTTCCGGTGTGTATACAACTATTTTATAAAGTGTATAACCCACCTTCGCAAATACCTCTGATTTTGGATCAACTCTGAAAGGTTCATGATGGCGTTGGAATGGCATACGAGTGAGTAGGGCTGGGCGATATGGACCAAAATTCATATCCCGATATATTTAGGTTGAATATCGATATATATCACAATATTTTTTCCTGCAAAGTGAGTTTAGACAAAATCTAAGCCAAAATATGCATGTCAAGTTGTTTTATTAAAATAAATACTTAACATGAGGATGATTTGTGAAACTTTAAAGCTTCATGCAAGATGCACATAAAAAAAAATCTTATGTAAAAATAGCCACAAAAATAAAGTAGGCCATTCTCTTTTTGAAATAAATATAGAAAAAGTCAAACATAATCTTTTTTTTTTAAATAAACAAACCTTTAGCTATGCTCAAATCCTCGGCTAATAAAAGCACAATTTAAGAATAAAGTATGAAGGAGTGCCCAGTTTAAGTGGAAATTTTTAAACGCCAGCAACTCAAAAATACTAAATTGAACAGTAGTATTTTTTAGATGAATATTTTTAGAAGAGACGAGCATGTGCTTGTTTTGTGCCAGGAATACCAACCAGTCAACTGCGTCAGGCTTAGCAACTGTCTGGCTTCCTTGTACATTTATGATTTCAAGTTTGCTGTGCTAAATAATTGTGACTGCGAAGCTCGCTGGACATCGTGAGTCAACTGTTTTCAGCAGGTGTTTAAGCTGTTTTTTCCCCCCACTGTTCCAACAGGGACCATATCTGTACCAATGTGATAGGACACCGCTTTGTAATAGCACACCACTTTGCTTTTCCTTTCATGAGGAATGCAACAGGAAAAATAAGCATTTGTGTTGTGGCAGGAGTTGTGCAGTCAGCACGCAACTTCACACATTCCTGGTATTGGAGTTTGTGCCAAGTTTTAAGGTTGTGAAAAATATTTTTTTAATGCACTGAATTCGTAGAACCTCCAAATTACAGCGCTGATGCTTTTTCCTTGCTGACTAATTCTTCCACCGCAGATGCTGTCGCTTTGACTGAACCGCCAACTTCTGCTCTGCCCCTCCTCCTGCATGCGCAAATCCAGTCTATAGCGATATGGTTGTTTTTGACATCGTGTTTAAAGTAAATATCGATATATTAATATAGATATATCCCCTACTAGTGAGGATGAACAAACAGTGCCTCTGCTGGTTGCAGCCAAGTAGTGCACCCAATTTTGCCTCTAGCAGTTAATCAATTACACCGATGGGATCATTGGGAAATGACAATTCTATTTAGTGATAGATATTTTACTTTAAGGAAAGAAAACACCAGCACAAGCATATGTAGTGTAAATGGCACCACTATCTAACGACAGCCCTCGAAATGACGTCAAACGAACAGGTCCCTATGAAAAGACATTTAAGTTTTATGAACGCCAAATGAACAATAAGATGAGTAGCTAGCATAACGAGTGATGTGGTTAAATACCGTAAGATCACAACGCCTTGCCATGCTAGCTATTATACAAGCTAATGTTTAAATGAACAGTCTCCTGCCATAAGCGAGAGTAGCCGAAGATTAAATACACCTACCTGGAAGCTATGAAGGCCATTGAAGAAAAAATAACATGAGCAAAAGGTGTAAAAATATGGAGAATAGGAGCCGATGAGCGTACACGACCAAGGCTCATTCGTTTAAACTGAACCTGCAGGTGTATTTCTTCGACTATTATGGCGAAAATGTAATTTCAACGTGAACGTGTGTGGAAGCTGTTACAAGACGCTTGGGTACTACTAGTACGTTGTAATTTTTAAAAACAGACGTTGTGTTGAGAAGAAGCAATGAAACAGAAGAGGACAGACCCGCGTTAGCTTCCAGTTTGTTCGTCGTCTACGCGCCATTGTTGAATGACATATCTCTTTTTTCGATGTCGGCTGGCTTACCTTTGACAATCCGATCGAGGACGACATGAATTAGGTGAAGTGATGATGGCTGCTAGCTAACATATCATCAGTCACATGGTATAATGCGCCCAGCTGCTGTGTGCTTGTTAGGACCTCCCTCCCTCTCTGCCTGCCTGCCTGCAGCGGCCCAAGCAAAGCTAACTGTAAATGCTCTTCACTGAAAGCTCTATGGAGTGGTTAAATACATTCGTCGCCCCTCTTTGTTTAGATTATATTTATTTTTCAGTCGACACAAATTGATTCATGATAAAACTTGCCAAGATGATTACATAACTATCATTTCGGGCAGAAGCAGCAGTGTTTGAGCAACTGAAAAGAGTCTTGTTGCTAGGCAGAATTCATTGGGATCATATACTGCCCTCTTAGGCCAATGAAAAAAATGGCACATGCCAGCCACGCCCACTAGTATGACGGGGAACAAAAAAGGTATTTAAATTTGAGCAATACAAACATACAAAACACGTAAAATGTCAGGAGAATACATAAATTGCTCAGACAATAAATTCATTGCAACAAAATAGCAGTCTGAATTCCTTTTGAAAAACTGAAAACATGTTTTTTGTTTGGGTAGAAAATTGCGATTTATGAATATGGCATTGTGGCTGTACTGTTGCATAGTGCAATGTTTCCCGACCTTTATTGAGCTGAGGCACATATTTTATTAGAAAAATCACATGGCACACCACCCAAAAATGTTGTATGACTGGCAAAAGGTAGATACTTCTGCCATTTAGTGGTAGAGCATTTAATAGTTCTGCATGTCAAAGTTAATAATAACTTGTTACCCAAAAACCTCATACGGTATTTTTCAATCAGAGAGGAGAAATATGATCTTAGAGGAAAATTAAACTTAAAACATTTATACGGGAGACCTACGCTGAAAACCCACAGCATTTCCGTATGTGGCATTAAATTATGGAATGGATTGATTAAGGAACTCAAACAATGTACAGAGATAAGCAAATTCAAAAAACAATACAAGCAGTTGATGTTTGCTAAATACAAGGCAGAAGAGTCTTGATCATCACACTGATTGTTTTTTTTATATTTTTTCTGTTTTTTTTAAAAGAAAAATAAGTTTGTTTTTTTAAATTCATATTTATCATATATATATATGTATACACACACTTCTTTTTTTTGTTTATTGTCTTACTGTTATTTATTATGTACGATTATTCTGATTATCATAGAAAACATGACATGGAATGCAGGAAGTGAACAACAAGTGTTGTACTAGATGTGGAATAGATGGGGGGTAGGATTAAATAAGCTTTGCTTCTTCCTACTCCTTTTGGACATGTGGAACTGTGAAAGGAGGATTCATGAGATGTATTCCATTGTAACCTTCATGTTCAAATAAACTAAACCAAACCAAACCAAACCAAACCATGTCACTATACGTTGCTGACATAGTTACATGAACAGACAAATTATTTGTAGCACATAAATAATAATGGAAATGAGATAAGTCATACCTGATGATCTCTTATAGCACAGTAATTTGGTCAGAAAAATGGTCTGGAGATGCAAAACATGACACAGCTTATACATTTTTAAAAGTTTTAATCTTTTTATCTGTTACAACAACAGAATTCAACTGACAGAAGTGCAAAGTGCATGTGTAGGGTTATTTTGAAATAATTTACACTTTTACACTGGCTTTTTTTTGAGTTGCTCCCGTACTTGTGTAAAATGAAAAGAAAAACATCAGAGTTCACATATCTGCATATCAGTGCTATCTGCTCAATATCGTTTACATCACTTGACTCACCACAGGCAATTCAATATGCTTGCACTGAATGAATGTTATCAATTTGCCTCCTGGTGATGTTTGTTTCCGTTCTATTGGTCCTGTTCTTCACTGTCTTTCCAGGGAGGAGTATTACTTTCATTTTCTGAATGCTGTAATTTCTTGTTAATTTTCTTTCCAATTCGGAGAACAGATGCTGTGATATTTTTGTGAATGACTCTTTCATGTATTCTCCATCTGTGAACGGCTTCCTCCACCCTACGATCTCCAGTGTAGCGAGTCAGCTACAACACTAGCAGCTGTGGTTGAGTGTGCAGCCTTCATCCACTTCTTGAAAATATGTTTGCTTTGCTCAACCTTCCGTAGTAGTTCCCAAATCGCTCCCTTACGCCCATCTGCAGTTGGGTAATTTTCAGAAAAAGCTAAGTGCTTGTTTTGAAAGTGTCTTTCAACATTACATTTTCTGTTGTTTGCTAATTTCTCGCCACATTTCAAGCACACAGGTGGGTAAGCCAGCGTCATTGGCAGTGAAGGCACAGGAATATATTCATTCAGAATTAAACTCTATTTTTCTTTTTAGGGACAAATTCATAATTATGGATGTCATTACACAATACGTACCGGAAACGCAATCGGTGTTGTGCATGCGCGAGACCTACGTCACTTTCTCCCTTAGCAAATTTTTACACATTACACATATCTAACATGTGACTGCCGAAGCACAGGCCGACTAGATGTAGACGCGTTCTGCCCATGCATAAAACTGATTGTGTTTCCGGTATGTATTGCGTAATGACAATGGATAGCTTACCGCGGGGTTAGCACACTCTCAAGATGTCTTTTTCGCGTGTCATTACCACCAAGGATTGTAGCGTAAACAACAGGATAGCCGACTTGGCCGCAAAAGAATGGAACAGAGTGTAGTACGCCAAGGAGCTGAAAGTCGGCCATGATGCCATGAGAGGCCTATATGTAACTCCATCTAACCTCCCTGTTTGAGTAGCCTTAAAGGTCAATGGCATCAGTGGTTGCTGGTGTGTACACCTTTAAGCGGCTTTACTTACTAAGTAGTACAAACTCAAACACAACACACAGACACTCAAATGTGAGCTATCCATTGTCTCCCCAAAGCCTTGAACTTTGGCAAACTTTCCGCAATGTCCATAAAAGACAATGTTCTGAGGAGCTCCGTACAAGACGGCCTTTTACCTTCCTAATCTGTTCAAC
This sequence comes from Dunckerocampus dactyliophorus, assembly GCF_027744805.1. Taxonomy (NCBI): domain Eukaryota; kingdom Metazoa; phylum Chordata; class Actinopteri; order Syngnathiformes; family Syngnathidae; genus Dunckerocampus; species Dunckerocampus dactyliophorus. The sequence continues at coordinate 29,460,326 of NC_072819.1, read as the reverse complement.
AGTTCAGGCAGTCGCGATGACGCTTTTCCTCAGCAGACCACAGTCACTGCGCAAGGATTCACTTACCCCAAAAATACAGGTTTTCTAACCAGCAGAAAATTCCTAGCCAGAATAGTCTTGAAACTAGGCAGACACAGTACTTCCTGTATTTTTCCTGACCAGAACAGTCTCGAAATCAGGCCTCCTGTTGTTGGAGATGAAATTCTCCACAACCTCAACGTCAAAAGACCACTTTAGAAAATTAATTAAGCCACTTTCAATTTAATTTTGTATATGTTACTTAATAAATCACTCAGTAAATCAGTTTTGAGCCTACATTTTAGGCCTCCCAAAGATACAAAGGGACATCTTAAAACATGGATGTTATTGTCTTCCGAAGTGTTTGGTGCCACCGCACATTGTCCAACGTGGATTTGTGGATGGGGGAAGGATGTGTGTGAATTATCACGGCCCAGAGGATTATTGTGCCTCTGTAAGAACGGTGTTGGCCATCTTCAGTCCCTTTCTTGACCACCCGCCGATGATCAGCACGCTGTCATCTGGAGGGACTCTTTTTGATGAAGGCGTTTCCCATGGAGATGAGCTGATGATGCATTTGAAAGGTATTTGGACAGCCTTTTAGCAACACTTTGACGTCAGCAACCCTGCGAATGCTGCAGATCCTGAAATTTAGACACAACCACTAGTCTGTAGATCTAAAATCGGAGGAGGCATTTGCAGAGGTGGGCTTTGAACGAGACATATATAAAATAATGTTCTACAGGCCGACCAATCACGGCCTTTATGGTCAGCTCAAGGATTTTTTTGGACCCTGTGCGCAGAGACTGAAGGCTTGGTTATGCTCCAGTGTCATGGCACTGGCGTGAGAGACGCCAGCTGGCTGAACAAGGAAGCAGAAACTGACAAAATACTCATGGTCATGAACAATGCTTACAGGTCTGCACATACAACAACTTAACATTAAGAAGTGGGACAGGACACAAAAATTAGCAAAACTAGCATAGCAATGTGAGCTACAGTTCTAACATTACGGTCACATTTTAACAGCAAAATCATGATGCTAGGTCTGCCTTTTCAATGAAGAAAATCTGTAGCTGACCGATGGATAGAGCACCATGATTTATTTTAAGATGTGTAGTGAAGCCTGATTTTTTTGTTTTTGTTTTTACAAAGCTGTCCTCCTTGAAGTGGTGGGCAAATACACGGCGGCTAGAAGCGGGTTAGAGGCAGTATGACGTCCATGAGGAAGAAAGGTTTTCCTTTATTTATTACATCATGAAAACCCACAACTTCGAAACCAACCGTTTGAGCGCCTCTTCTTTCTAAAGTAGAGAAAACAAGTTAGCGAGCTGATTTGGTTTGGTGCTCATTAACAGCCTTTTATCATTATGACATTATTAAAAAGTTAATTTTAGTGAAAATTTTAGTGATTTTAGTAAATCATTTCAAAATACCTTTTTATTGGGTTGTGAGAAACAATCTAATCTTAGAATCTTAAGAAGGATAGTACCTCATTCAAAACGAATAGGGTTTTTTGGTGTGACATAATTAGTTTAAAGGAGATTAAATTGTCAGGTCAGTCAGGAAAAGTCATGGCTAAAAATTTCCATAATGGCATCCTGCAGCAGTAGGAACAGTGAGGACATCATTGCCATCTAGTGGATTTTATGGAACAGGCTGTTCTGGTTGAGGTTCAAAGCCATTAATCACAAGTCCCTGAAGAATCATGTAGTTGACTGCTTCTATCCGGTTAAAGTAAATTAATTCAGATGTTTCTGTCTCTTCTTACTTTCAAAAACACACTTTAACATTTACAATTCAATTTATGTGTGAAAATTAATATCATTATTCGGGGCTTTAAAATGATCTGTTTTTTCACTGTGTGAGGTGTCTGAAAGACGTATTGGCTCAGTTTACATCCAGCTTGGCTTCTTGAATTACTCTTCCCTCAGACCATCTCTTGATGAAAAAGCCAATGTTTCTGTGCGGCGACGCCACAATGTGCTGAGCTGGGTGATATCTCAGGGCCCTCCTACCGTGGAGGAGGGTAGTGCAGACATGCTTACTGCCTCCATTTCAGCAGGGATCGATTGTACGCGCCCCTCCATGGCTGGCAAAGTGCATGCAGCCAAGGTGAATGATCGCATGCAGTGTCAGTCACTTGGGTTCTTAAGAGATGCAATTTTGGGATGGACTGCTGCAGTCTCAGGAAACCTAGGGAGGACATTGCTTTAAAATCACATACGAACTATTCCTTCAAGAGGGAAGGCATTTTCTTTAATAGGACAGTGAGCGGACACATGAAATACATCTTTATCAGCATCCTTCTATGCAATCAAATGGCAAGGTACAGAAATGGAGAGGGGAATACAGGTAGGTTATGTAATCCAAGGGAATTTCATGAAAATGCACCATACATTTACAAGGACACTATAAGGGAAACCAGTAAACTGCTGAAAACTTGCATCTCTAGTTTTGTTATGTGAAGAAAGGTGACAATTATGCTGATTCAGAACACTTCATGAAATCATTTAAACCCTGAAGTCACCAATATCCTGTCTTAAATTGCTGGGCTTCACATGACATCACATCTGCTTGTTGTAGTCACAGGCTCAAAGAGATGGGGAGCAAACAGGCGTATTCGCAACTAGACGTCATGTAAAATCAGAGCTACTTTTTCCCATTCAAAGCAGACGGCAACATTTCTTACCGTTCACTGTTTTCTGCAAGGGTGCTTTGCTACTGACATCAGTGTGTGTGCCTCTGTTAATGTGTGGAATGGTGTGTATGTAAAAAAAAATTGAGTTTGTGCTTTTGTTTTGGTTTTTTTTGGTTTATTTTGAATGTCAACATAATTTACCATCTACTTAAAGTCAAAAACACAAATAAAACATTTATTTTATATACAGCTACATAAATTCAGGCGTTAAAGCGTTTTAAAGACGAGTTGCCGAAAAAAAAATTCCACTTACCACTGGTTGGTATAGTCAATATTATCAATGTCACTATTATTTTAGGAATAATGTTGAGTAACCTCTAATCATGGAGGACCAAATGGGACAAAGTGAAATAAAAAAAACTCTAACTCTTTCTGCCCTAATAGCTGGGCAGGACTAAATATAAATACATTAAATGTGTCATTAATTAATTCAATCAATAAATACACCATGATATAATTACTTAAGTGTGTCATTAAAAGTGTTTTTACACTCATTGTAATTCTGTTCACGATGATGGTTAATATTTTCATTACTACTATTACCACTAATATGTACGACTGTTTCAATGCAGTATTATCACTGTTGATATTAATTGTGTCCTCTCCATTATGGTCTTTATGGCCGTCACAGACATTTGCTGATGTAGTCCTGTTTGTTTCTGTTGTTTTGTTATTGTTGTCGCAATTGTTGTTGTTGTTCTTGGCTCTCTCTGTATTGTCCCCCTCTTGTCCCCGCACTCCCCCCTCTGTTTTCTTTTCTATCCCCTCCTGCTCCGGTCCGGCCGCTCCAAATTTTTATCACAACAAAACATCAAATAAAGTCACATTAAATCTATATAACAGGGGAAGAGTGTTATACACTTTTCCCTGGCAGAGCAAATCTGTTGAGCATGTAAGGGCATTTAGATCAACAATACTATCTGCCCTAATGGCTGGACAGGACAAAGGAGAAAAAAGTGTCTTTTAATATGCCATTAAATAATTAAACTACCAGTTTATTTAATGTAAGAACATATATAATTAATTCAATGTTTAATTAAATATTTAAATATTTAATTCATTATTTCAGTATTTATTTAATTAATTATTGATTTAAGTATTTATTTATTTATGTAATTATTTAATTATTGATTTAAGGATTTATTTATTTATGTAATTATTTAATTATTGATTTAAGGATTTATTTATTTATGTAATTCATGGACTTGTGTGTGCAACTTCATGAATTTATTTTATCTGTCACGACCATCCATCAAAGTCTGTGGAACTAACGCAAATCTTGAATGATTACTTTTGTCTGAAGCCCAGAAGTCCAGAAGTTGTTGGAGTTATTTCCACACTTTGGTTGTTTGTCTGTATGTGCCCTGCGATTGGCTGGCGACCAGTCCAGGGTGTACCCCGTCTGTCGCCCGAAGTCAGCTGGGATAGGCTCCAGCATACCCCCACGACCCTAAAAGAGGAGAAGCGGTATAGAAAATGGATGGATGGATGGATGGATGACCAATATATTGACCGGAGAATGACTGAAAATTTAGAGGAAGTATGGATGACGCATACAAGGACCAGCATTTGGTATTTTTCATACCAAAGTAACCCAGTGGATTAGAGGTAGGCGGGTGAAGTCTCATGAAGCTTTGAGGCTGTTCCTCAAATTGTGCCACAGCAGATTCTGAGCTTTGGTGCTTCGGTGAAAAGCAACATTAGCGACATCTGGTAGAAGAGTGAAGTGAAAGCAAACTGCCACTAAACAGAGTGAAACACAGGTCGCCTTTACAAACACACAAACAAACTCGCCAATGCTCTCATTACAAGCCAACATTGTTCAATATCTTGGTGGTTATTATATACACAACTTAGCACCACTGTCAAAGTAATGATAGTAACCAATCCGTTTCAAACCGTCAACACTCGCTGTGACATTAAGACACTTCCAACGTAATCAGTCAAGTGATATTTGCTGAACGATACAAGCTCCGAAGAACTATTTTGAAGCAGTGTGATTCAGGATACACAAGCTTCGAGGCTTTGGGTTCATTTTACCATCTCTACAGAAGATTAACTTAACCGTGATGAATATACTGTACATAGAAGCATTGGAAAAGAGAGAACTAAATGAGCCAAATACGTTTTTTATACATATAATTCAGCAAAGAAGACATAACATTAAGCATAAGCATATATTTTGACTAATAAAAGGCCAACGAAACACCATAACTGCAATAAGTGACCATGCAGCCGCGTGGTGTATCAGGATATGTTCACTGGCTCTGCATAGATCCATCTGAAATCGACCTGTTTTGACTTAATGTACCGGGTAACCAATCAGGTGTTAGGATCCACTCACAGACTTTGACGGGTCACTTGACAGATAAAATGAATTCATGAACGTGTAACCACAAATAATTTTGTATCATGTTTTTACTGTACATTAAATGAACTGGTATTTGAATTATTTAATGACACATTTAAAGACACTTTAAATGACACATTTAAGTCATTATTTATTATTTAACAATAAATTTAATTATTTAATTATTTATTAATTAAATTAATTTACGGCACATTTAATTCATTATTTAACGATCTATGTATTGATTGAATTCATTCATGACACATTTAATTAATTCTTTAAAGATGTATTTATTTATTTCATTCTGTCCCATTTGGTCCTCCATATCTGAGAAGCCTATCTTAATTTGTATCTTTGATTTTTACATAGCTAGATAGTATTTTGTAATTGTAGGAGCCATTTATGGTTTGATTTGCTCTTCTTTATTTGGTTTATTTTGGTGCTGGTGTTTGTTTATGTTTGATGATTTTGATTTCTTTTGACCACCGGTGGCGGTATGCAGGAGCACTATATAAGTGCGTAAATGAGATCACACAGTTTTTACTGCCACACTCACGCTGGCTGTTGTACCATACCTCCACATTTGTCCTATACAGGCCACCATACACCACCACTCTAGACAAGTGATTCATTCATTCATCATTGTGCAATACACGGGGAATACGGTAATCCCTTGATTATCATGGTTAATTGGTTCCAGACCTTTTCGTGATGAGTGAATTTCTGCAAAGTAGGATTCCTTACTTATAAATTGAATATTTTCATATTTAAAGATTAAAGAAAATGTTTATACGGTTTATTTTAACATTATTAGAGCCCTCTAGACATGAAATAACACCCCTCTAGCCACCTTTACACAATATAGTAGATACTGTATAATCAGAAAAAAAAAAAATAATAATACATTTTATTTAGAAGCGCTTTCCTAAAAACTCAAAGGCACTTTACAATAGAGCAAGCAATGCAATCAATACCATAAAGAATACAAGACATATAGTCAGCGATTCCCAGAGATTCCCACCCCTATCTGAAAATATGTCAGATGTGCCTAAATATGCATCTTGTTTGACTAATAATGGGCCGTATTCAACCACGAAAAAGCATGACTTATTAATTAATATATATTTTTCAAAAACTGTAATAGAGTCAAGCCGTGAAATTCAAACTGCGATGTGGCGAGAGACGACTGTGTACCACAGGCGCAATCATCTATCTGGACATTGTTGTTTGGAGTACGTTATGACCTGGATCGTACCTTTGAAGCACACAGAGTCTTATATATAAGAATAGATAAAAGAAAGTTTTTTAAGAAAGTGAGTCTTCATCACTGCTGGTAGTAACAATTAGTTAGCTTCAGTCCCCAGCTAACAGCAGAATGTCCCATGGAATGAACCATGCTCTCTGCGTGTCAAATAAAAAGCTGGCTTGCACTACGGACAATCTTGCACGACAATACACATGAATTATCTTTGTTGTTTTGCGGTCAAAGTTAGATTGCAGCTCTAAAAGAATGTATCTACTTAGCTGGCTAGCTGGTCTAAAATGCACTGTGAAGGTCCTTGTTGTTTATAGACTTAAGAATGCACTCTTAACATCCTGTTCCTGTGCAAATCTGTGTTTGCTGTTGTGCTGTATTAGAAAAACAGACTGAAATAATAATAAATAATTTGTCAGTTTTTGTTGTCTTTTTGTGAATTTTGTGCTCGCTTGCTCGCTACATTCGCTTACATCCTGTGCATCACCTGGGGGCCACGGCCACCTCTGATAAAGTGTGTGAGTGAGTGGACGTCAGTGACATGCGGTCAGGGGAAACAAGTGAGCCCTGATAACAACATAAAATAAATATTAATGTTTGTCATTTTAACTTTATTATCCATGTTTCATGACCAAATACAGGGAAGAAACCTAAGGTGAGGCCACCGTGATTGTGGCTTCTCAGCTTAGTGTGCAAGCCCCCCCTACCATCTGAGTGCACACTAAGCTGGCTCATGCCAACTGCCAGTTTGTTTGCCAGCATGTCACCAATATAATAATGTTGCATGAAACATTTACTATACACCATGACTTTCTACAGCCTGTGTAATGTATTTAATGTAAGTGTAACATCATTATTATTATCAACAATGCGTCTGTGTAGGCTCTCAGTCGTACAGGAGTTGTCCAATGAGGGAAAGACTTCTTGAGACGTCATCTGTACTTCTGTGAAGAATGTGCTGGACAAAGCTCTTCGAATGAGGAGCGAAACGTCCGACACATTCTTCACAGAAGTACAGATGACATCTCAAGAAGCCTTTCCCTCGTTATTATTAACGCTAAAAAAAAAAAACAGCCGACAGCTACAATGTGGGAACATTGCGGTTTTAAACAGAATGAATACGGCGAGCACATGAACACAGACAACCGACACGGACAGTTTTCTCAACTGGGAAATAAAACTACCGATGTACTGTGTTAGTTGCATCGGGCAGCGGAGCCTTCGTCCCGACAGTCACGCTTACTGAGGCATTTGGTCGGCAAATATAAACAAAACAGAGCAGAATAGTGCACGATCACAGACAGTGTCGCTGGCGACACTGTAAAAACATACAGGCAACTTGTGTGTCAAGCTAATGTCTCACACAGGTACACCGTACACCAGGTGTCACCAATGTCGTGCCCGCGGGCACCAGGTAGCCCCCCACGACCACATGAGGTGCCCGCAAGCCTGCTTTTCATTCAGGTTTTCAGTTAATAATGTGAGAACAGTAGAAAGAAATGCTTTCTGAAATACAAAATGTGAGTTGTGGACACCAGCATTTTGTTAATGTTCTGGTAAAACAAGCATATTCGCTTTGTTTGGGTTTAAAATAAGCTCTGAAAATAAATGTTACAAAAATGAGTAGCCATTTTCATTTTGTAAAAGTAGCTCTCACAAGGAAAAACGTTGGTGACCCCTGCCGTACACTATACTTGAATACCATCTAGTGGTTCAAATGTGTAGTACACCTCCCATGACAATTATTGAAAAATGTTCTATCTAAAACACAGCAGCTAGAATGGCTGCTGTAAAAAAAAAAAAAGCAAAAAAAGTAGGGCTGTCAAAAATAGTGTGTTAATGACAGCAACTGATATATTTAATTAATTATGTAAATTGTGTAATTTTTTTGTGTAAATTAACGCACACACATCATGGCAAGCCACGGTTTTCGATTATGACGGCGGCATAGTGTAGCTCCCCACAGAGTCACACAGTGTCTGATGCGCTTATATAACTTTATTCTTACCTGAACACATCAACAGCAGTGCAATTCCAACACCATACATGTATCTCCTACTCCTAACAAACATGTCTCTAGTCCATTCATTGCAACACTTCCTCACTGTCACGAGACAGAGCGCGAGATGCGACACTCCCAACATCACAGCGTTTTTATTTTTCTTGTACAGGTGGTGTAAATAAACAGAAATGCAATAAAAATCAACAAGTGGATATTCTTATCACTCACTTTGTAACTCTTAAACAATTTGCTGCATTTACGTATGCTCGGAAATCCCAGAAAATTCACTCAAAACATGTGAATTCAACTTACATGACTTGTTGTCTTTGAACACAACTCATCATTGCTTTTAACAACACAATTAAAGTCTGATTCAAATATACTGCTAATAAAAAAACAGTTTTAGGTAAATAGATTTTCAGACCATCTGTTAACTTGATTTAAATCTGAAGTTAATTTGGCACTGTTAATACATCCAAATATATATAATCTGCCCTGTCATTTATCTTTCTTTCAAAAAAATACAGTAAAAATGGGCATATTTCAGACATGATCATGGTAATAGTTTAATTTATTTCTAAAATGCACACAAGTTACTTTGGAGTACATCACATCGTACAATTTACAGTTCTACATGTCCAAAAAGCACTAGGAAGAAGCAAAGCTTATTCAATCTTACCCCCCACCCGTTTCAAATCAATTGCAATACATTTGTTCACTTCCTGTATTCCAAATGTACTCTTTGGAATGTACTCTCTATTAGTCAACTATAAACCATTTTGAAAAAAAACAAATTGACCTGCATTAGTTTTGATAAGAGGCGACAACACTAATGGTTAAGTTGATGTGTTACTGCTTTGAATTTAAGTCTGCTTACTGTATGTTCTTCTTCTCTTCCAACGGTCTTCTTAACACCCCGTGCTGAAGCTGCTCCTCTTTTAATAAAGAAAAAGCCGAACATACACACAATGTTAATGCTTTGAGGTAGACTGAGCTCTCATGTGATATCTTGCATGATGGCGGCTTAACCTTTTGTAATAAACATTGCAAAAAGCCACAAAATGCAAAGAAAAAACATACCTAGAGTTAATCTTTTAATGCTCTGTATTCAGATTTTGAGTGATGTCAAATTCCGAATTTTACGACCTCAAGGGTGTTGACTGTGTGAGTTCCACTGTCGCTAGATAAAGCATTGCAAGGTAACCTAATACAAGATATAGAGTCTCTGCCTTTAGCTTATTCATGACTTTACTGGGAAAGGAAAGATTTGCTGTTGGGGGCATTTTCCCTGCAGATGTCAGAGTACAGAGGAGAGGACAGATGCTGCATTAGGCTCTGCAGACTCATACAATGTGCCGACACCGCATGCATGCATGCATACTAGCTCTTAGCTCCTAGTACTGCAGTGTTTTGCTAACCTACTGACACCAATTGATAAGAACAGTTGCATGCAGCCTGGAGCTGATCCCAAATATTAGTGAGATTCACCATGATGATTCAGCCATATGTAGTTTATCAATAATAATCAATAAATAGATGTGCTAGCTAACACTGTGTTAGTCACCTGGGGAGTTTACACACCAACACAGAAATGCAATCACCAATTCAATAATAGAGAGATGATTAATTCATTTAAAGTTGATACAAAATGTTAAAATTAATTGAAATGGCAAGAAAAATGGATATGAGCTCACATACCTGCGCCACACCACACACGCAACATTCTCACAGAGTATGAGGGCTACTAAGAGGGAGCAAAATAAATAAGTTGCACTTAATTATGAGCACCTCATGTGATGAACGCAGGGTTTAACACTTAAGTTTATCACGTGGTGAGGATGCCATAATGGAAAATGAAGCTGCCGGAGCCAGTTGTGCTCCACACATTCAGCAAGTTCAAGCCAGGCCCGAGGCTGTTCAAAGTCATGTCCTCCTCCTGCAGTGAGAAGAACAAAGTGCTGCACTGCTGCAGCAAAAACTGATGGCTCATACGCAACAAATTCAAAACGGAGCCACCTTTATCCAGCAGATGAAGAGTGGCACTACCTATGTCACCTGCTGACTAAAGGATGGACGATCTCCATTTCACTCTGTCACAACTGCAGTTAGGCCAAATATTGATATTTTTAGTGCACTGCAGAATAGCAGCAGAACAGAATGCAGAATGAGGACATGGCACAGTGGAATCTCCATAAGAGCTAAGGGTAAGCTAACAGTAGAATGTCTATCCTTAAAGTGACTGATTACAGCAGGGGTGTCCAAACTTTTTCCGCCAGAAAAGTGTAAGGTTGTGGGGGGCTACTTTGATACATTTTGTACAATAAAGATGCTAAAACGAATATAATGTGGGCCAATATATGCTAAACTATCTGAACAAAACATCAACATCTTTTCGTTGTGTTATAGGTGACAAATGAAATTAGTGTAATATCTAATAATACAGCTCATTGATAATGAATCTTTTTTATTTTTAGAATATGCCGAGACCCAATAAAAAACATGCTCCAAATCAAAACGTGGCCCCCGAGGCGCACTCTGGACACCCTAACTTGAGTCATACAGTATACTGTATGTCAGTGCTATGACAATACATATTGTTTTGTACATTTTGGTCGTGGGATGGAACCAAATTTTAATTTTTTAGTTTAAAATGTTTGGGAAACAATGCTTTAGATGCCCACAGTCCAATTTTTGTTAGAATTGTATGAGATTTTGCATGTTTGATTGTTGAATTAAAATGGTTCATTTTCATGAAAAAAATAAGTAAATAAATAAAATGGTTCATTTTGGGCATGTTTAATTTTCTCCTGAGATTATAATTGTATAACATGAATTAAACAGTTAATTAAAACGTGCAAGGATGCCCCTGGCCCAGACCCAGGCATCTCTTGCTAATAATGCTACTGAGAAAGGTCTCTCTAGGGTGAAAAGTGGGATCATTCTCTGAGGTGTTGGCAGTGTGAGGACGAGTGCAAAGGGTTGCAGATGAGAGAGAGAGTGAAAGGAGGTTGACCCTGGAGGTTGAAGTCCCCTTTAAAAGTCGCATCCCGCTCAGATATGCAGAGCTCATGCAGGATCTGCTGCGGCAGTAGGGGAACACTGCTGAGCTGTGCACTTTAGGCTGCCAGCAAGCGTGCAAGGGAGAGGAGGGGGGGATGGGGGGGGGGAGGAGCGAGCGAGGGAGTGATGGAGAGAGAGAGTGCAAACAATGTCATTTTGTTCAGGAGGTAATGCTGCAGTCAACTTTGCAGCGCCATGAAAGCACACCAACACAGCAAGAGTCTGGTAGAAGTTTTCCTCCACGCCGATATGATGCAGCCCGGCAATCGTCTGCAGGTATGCGTTTCATTCCTCTTGTGTTTCCTTCCCTTTCCCTTGAGAAGCATCGCTTACTTCCTAAATTGGCCTCACAGCAAATGATGTAAGTCTTATGTGCATGCCTACTCTCTCCTCACCTTCTCCTGCCTCCTCTGCACCACCAGGCTGTAGTCAGCCAGATGGCTTTGCCAGCCAGCCAGTTAAACGTCAGGCTCTACTGTTCCCTCATCCATGTTTAACACATGGTACCGGCTTGAAATAGCAGCCAGCGTGCCTGCTGAGAGGGCTCCCGTTTGTCTGACTTTTAGGAGAGCACTCTCTAGTCCTAGATTTAACATTCTGCATTAATTGTTGGCAATAAGCAGCGAATGGGTGGTGAAAGAGTGGAAATGAGAATGAGGTATCCTGCATGGGACAGGGGGGCCAGAAGTTCTGTGCTAACTAATTTCCTTTCAAGAAGAACCAGCAGCTCCCTTAAAAAGCAATGCTTTGTGATTATATTGGTAAAGAAGTAAAAAGGTGGATGTCTTTTAAGCCAGTACGGTCATGTATGGTAGCCATGTATGATAGTCATGTATGATGGTTTCAGGGAAGCAAATAAGACTGAGGGAGTGTTTAAAATGTGTTGTGCAACTTTTTATGAGAGTGCTCAGCGTGCTGCTCGACCCGCTCACAAGTTCACATCAGGTAACTGTGCTAAGACCTTGAAAGAGTCGTCAACGGGCTCTTGGTGAAACGCACACCTCCAGCGCATCTCTCTTTGCCACTGCAGCAGGATGAGATGAGTGAGTAGGGAAGAGAGAGGTGAGAGAAAAGTTTACTAAAAAAGACCAAACGCCTCATCCGCTGCCTGACATCATCTTGAAACATCTGCAGTTTCCCTAGTCATAATTCCACTGGCAAAAGGAAAACTGCCGCACTCACCTGATGTTCCTTGCACCTAACCCACCCCCTCCTTTCCCTTTTCCTCCATTCCAATTTCTCTCAAGCGGCACAGTTGCCCAGCACAGTGCCTTACCGGCATGCTTTGCACCGCTTACCTTTCCCCTGCATTAAGACCCACCCCCTCCCTTTTGGAAAAAGTATGCAGCACATGCACTCATCATCATCATCACCATCATCCTTGAGCAATTTGCTTGAATGAAGAAGAGGAGCAGGAGGAGGAGGAGGAGAGGCAGGAGGAGGAGGAGGGAGAAAGCAGCAGTGCAGCAATCCTGCAACGTCCTGCAGCAGCAGCAGCTGACTTCCTGCAGTGCTGGCACACACAAACACACACGCCGCACACACACACACGCACGCACGCACACACATTAAGTCACATGGCACAGGTAAACGGTACCCTGTCAGAGTTTGGAGAGGAGAAGCACGCGCACACACACACACACACACACACACAAACACACACACACACACACACACAGCTTGGGATGGTGCATTGTCCCATTCCAGCACTCCAGTTGTGATGATGTAATCAATGCAGCAAGCTTTGAACTTGCTGGGCTACGGGTTCTTCTCCCCTTGCAGCCCCTCCCTCCTAGCCCCCCACATCCCACCCCAGCTGCAACGTCCCATGAAGTGAGTACAATACACAAAAGAGCTGATTCCCTCGAATGCACATTGCTTATCCATATTTTACTCAAACAATTCACGACTGCAAGGATGCAACTGTGTGAAATTGGTGCTGTAATACAGTGCAGCGTTGCATCTCTGGTTCCAATCAATTAAAGCAGTGATCTGCAGATATACAGTATGCATCCACTTTTACAGCAGTTGCTCTTCCATTTGCTGTCAGCACAGAAAAAAGACAAACCGCATCGTGTACAACAAAAAGTGCTTTCTGGGCACAAGATGAGTGACTTGGCTCTCCCATTGATAAGGTCATCAGTCTGCTGCCTGATGCAGTGGAGAGAGACGAGCACTCTGCCGCTTCCAGGATGCTCAGGCAAGCCAGACTGAGAGCATATTGTAGCAGGTGAGTTTCTGCTGAGCTGGTTCTTGCCACTGTAACTGGAATCTGCCTAGTGATCAACTTCCACTACAACACTGATGAACTGGCTTCACCCTTCCTCTGAGGACAAAAAAAAAAAATACACAAGCAGCAGAGCGGCACTGCATAATTAGCCCTCACCAACGCTGATGAATGTGCACATCTGAAGTGGTTTTGTGTGTCAGTGGGAAAACAGCATTCAGGGCACATTTGGACACATGCTGATTTTCAAGTAATTGAAGTATATTTCATTGAATCACGGGCCTCATCTGTAATTCATGTGACCTACAGTCATGGAAAAAAGTATTACACCAACCTTGTTTCTTCAGTTTCTTGGTCGTTTTAATGCCTGATACAACTAAAGGCGCCTTTGTTTGGACAAATACAACAATGGCATCAAAAACAGCTCATAAGAGTTAAATGTTTAGGCAGTACAATGCTATAGCTATTCATGTAAGAACTTAAGTGATTTTGGTTATTATCAAGAGAACCATGGAGGCTGGATATCAGCTCATAAATTAAACTCTTAGAGCGATATTTGTTATCGTTATTATATTTGTTCAAACAAATGCACCTTTAGTTGTACCAGGCATTAAAATGGATCAATGAACTGAAGAAACGGTGGTCTAATCATTTTTTCCATGACTGTACTGTGGGTTATTGTATCATAGCATATAATGAATTAGCATACTGCATCATTACAGCTTTAATGGACTATTCATTTGGCAGTATGTTTAAGAGCTATTGAGAATTAGCCTTTAAAAATGCTAATAAATTACATAGCTGAATTAACCGTCACTCATAGAAATAGTTGGATGATCAACATTTCAACATCAGAAAATGGTTGCAGTACATATAGACTACTTAAATACTTTTTAAAGTAACTTTTTCATTTTTTAAAAATTCAAATCATATGAAATAACCCTAATAATGATATACCGCTTTATTTGGCAGTAACTTAAAGCCAAGTAAGACTACTTACCTTTAAGAAAGCTAATAAATTACACAGTCCTACATCTGAATTAACAATTTAAAGGACATTTTAAAATGGGAACTCCTGGGAATTATTGTAGTGTGATAAATACAATATAAATGATTAGAAATATAATATTATAATAATGATGGTAATATTAGAATTAGAACTTTTTGTTTGTCATTATAACGGTGATGTGTGTGGAATTTTACTTCGAGTTTAAGTTACCAAATGTGGTTTCTTGCACTATAAAAAGCTGCAAATACACAATTTGAAAATGACTCATACCCTGGCCAAATTTTGAGTTGAAGTGAAATTTTATTTGATTAATGAATTTAAGCTACAAACGACAAGATTACATTATTAAATTTTACAGTTGCAGTGAATTACATTTAAATGTAAATCAATGTAAAAAATTTCAAGAGATGGCCGTTTGTAATATTAGATGTCTTGATGTCTTGTCTTGTTTTTGATTTGTTGGATTATTGCAAACTACTGCAAGTTTATAACTTATAACTTTGCAAATAAACATAATTTACAAAGGGCTTGAATAATTTTGAGGGCAACTGTATACAATAATCAAAACAAATATTTCTGTTCATTGGAATAATCTCGATCAGTTCACTTGTAGCGGCTAGTTATGTAGAAACAAAAAGTGTATTGGTCGATGGCTTTGCTTGGCGTCATGAACTCCACTACAGAAATTAGTGTTTTCTACACATCCGCTTCTTAAACTATTATTTCAAGATGGATAATGTGCCCATTGCTGAAACCTTTTTAATATGTTGCCTTGACTTCGGCTGCATTGTCTTTTGCATAATCACTTTTAATTCTTACATATCAGTAATGTTTGATAGCAAATGCTAACTGGATGAAATACTTGAACTGTGTGCCCTAATGAACGTTACATAGCTAATGTGACTGACATATTACCAGTACTCAGGTTATGTACACAATTATTGAGGAATTATGTGTAATTATCTTTATTGCCATATCAAATATAATTACAATATCAACTACTTTGATTACCTGTAAACTTTGAAAATGTCAACGTGAAATACTAACCATAAATATTTACAATAGTATTTCAAAGTTTACCAGTTAGATTTTATCTATGTTATGTGTTTTATAGAAAGAGGTAGATCATTTTGACTTGTACTTGCATGCTGAAAAAGTGCGTGCACCCCTGACATACATGTGTAGCGTACATAAATACGAACTCGTATTTTTTTCATAAATATAGTAAATATATATGTTTTCTATATTTATAGTAGGAGGTAGGTCTTTGGGGCTTGGTCATTTTAAAAGCAGCTCGCAGGCTGAAAAAGCGTGAGCACCCCTGATCTAGATTATGCTAAAAATGAGCAGGATCCTTTAAAATTGTCCAAAAGATTGTGTTTTCTCAAATGGAAAATTTTCGAAATGAATAAAAGCTAAAGAAATAGTTAATATTTTTCATTCATATATTCTAACAAAATTTCTTACAGTCTTTTGGCACTTTCTTGAGTCATTTTCGGCGAAAGGATACCCATTAATGAAATACAAAATGACTTGAACTCAAAATTGTAATTATTTTGGGCTTAACTGTATATATAAATGCTACTTTTACATAATAAACAAAGCACCAGAAACCAAACAAGGTGGAAGTTTATGCCTTCAGGAAAACAAGACCTCAGTTTTATGACCTATGACTGTACAAAAATCCTCCAGCTGTACATTTTGACTCTGCTCAAACATTCTTAGACCTTCCTTTTAACTTAATGTCCTTGACTTTTATTGTCCAACACATCATATCTACTTTTGGTTCAGACATGAAAGACGAGGCATCAATCATCTTAATGTCCCGTCCTGCAACAAAAGTGTTGCATGCTACCAACTCAAGCAGGCTGAGTCATGCTGGGATTTTCGGACTATATCCTCCCTCACATCATGCTCTGCTCCTCCCCCCTCTGGTTTAGAAGCAGTCTCGTGCACCCTGAGCTGGGCTGAGGAGTTGGAACATGCCTTGACTTGTTGTAGTGGACCAGTGCAGCAGAGACGGACAGAGAGAGACACACAAGCGGCTTTTCAGTCAAGGATCTGCATGCTGCAGCACCAGTGGACAATGCCTGGATGTGGACGAACAAGCTGACCCACTGCCATGGGTGAGTATTTGAATAAAAATGTCTGACAGATACGGTAATGTTCCAAGTGAGCCCTCCTGTGAATGTCTGGGTTAGATGTTACTGCTAGTAAAGCCCACACTTAATGACAAGAAAAAAAAAGCATGTCTGTAAATTGATTGCTGCAGGACAATCTTAATATGACCTGTTAGTTTTGTGAAAGCAGCAGCATTCTCAAGCAGCATCTTAACGCTAAGACGACACCCTTCAAACTTTATACTGTACAAGGTTACATAGAGTGGTTAACACAGCGTCCCGTGATGCTCTTTTCCACTGCATGGTAGCTTCTCGGCTTGACTTTGTATGACGCTACTTTATTGGCAAACGCAGGTACGAGAAGGACTATTTCTAGTCCGGCCTCCTCATATGGTGGATGTAAACCCCTACAGGCCACTCACTGGCTGAGCTGATTCATCATCGCTGTGCTATTGTAATACCTGAGGATACTCGAGTGAGAACTTAGCTCTGGATGCTGCAGTGTTATACTCCATAGACTCCACTTTTCTTTTTCTCAGTCTCCTCCTGGATAAAACTGGTCTCCTTATTGTGGTCAAGACCCTCGTTCTATGCCATTGTTGTTCATTCGTGTGTCTCGTTCTGACTGATGCGTTCAATGCACCGTGGTTGAAATCCCAGTTTGTAAAATCGGCCGTATGCAGAGCATTCCTCAGCTGCTCAGAAGGCACTCACGTTCGAACGTACTGCAAGCATTATATCACGCCTGCTTCCTGCTTTGAGTACGTAAGCTTCGCCGGACGTAACATGAGCATGCACACTACTTATGTTTGCTGTCAGCTAATGATAGCAAATTGACAAAGTTTCGCTAATAACATTATCTATCATTGGCAGTACAGCCTATCATAGCCACAACATGAACATCGATTGTTGACTGCCTGTCTGAGACTGCTTTGTGTGTGTTGACATGCTACTGAAATCTGCATGAATACCAGGTAGCGGTGATGGCCCATCATCTTATTTGGGTGCGACGACAATTTACGCCAAATTTGATGAAGTTTAATTCATAATTGTAAAAAAATAGACATTTTCTTGTACAATCTCTTTTTTTAAACCACAATTTGTTGTGTTTTTTGGCTGAAAAAAATGTCATCTTGAGCCAGCTGCATACTGCCCCTTTAAACCATGACGCAATACTGCGTAGTTGAAAAGCATCAACAGTGACCTGCACACGTAGTCACTAAATCGACCCCTGTCCTCCTTACAGATCACAGCTATGTTCGTTTTTATTGTTGTCAATTTAATACTACTTATACTGTATTACATGGCAAAAATCAAGACAGATGATCATCAGTATTTGTAGTAAAAAATGGTTAGGGACAAAGCATGTTCAGACCATCCTGACTCGCCATCCGTGTTCCGGCACATAATGGCACTAATGTACTCATTAGATTTATAAGCGGTAGATTGAAACCATCCAGTACATCAAAAAGAGACTAAATGATAGCAAAGCCACAACGCAGGTTTCATCACTTTCAGCAAACATACTTATACCATTGCAAAAACCTTATGACATGCTAAGCTCTGTGCTTCATGAGTAGTATGAGAGTAGTAGACCACGGCACTAGTGTAAATAGTGATGTCATTGTTGGCCATAAGATGATTAGGTTTGTGGAATGAGATTGAATCAGCCAACAATGGAACAACCGAGAAACACACTTAGGGGATTTTCTCACTAAAATCCCTTTTTATTATTTTAATTCATTTGGCATGTTGAATGAAAAGTAAAGCCATAATAATACATGTCTCAATCATACGGTGTCATTGTCTACTGCTGTCCTGCCTTCTTCCAATAGTGCATTGCCAAGCGATGTAAACCAATCCTAGCATCTACATGCAACTGTGAGCTGTGTTTCCGTTGCCCGGTGGTGTAGCGACCTGGAGCAGTGGAGGTCAGCATGGTCTCTGTGTATGTGTGTGTATGCATGTACTGTGTATTCTTACACCTTCATCAGGACTTGCACTGACTTTTCCAGCAATTTGTGTGCAGCAGTCGAGTTTCTCTAAGATCAAACGACACGGGCTAACCTTGACTCCTGATGTGCAGTTAATGAGTCCATGCATAGTTTAGCGCTGCTATGACTAAATAGTACATTGGTATACATTACCAGTCAAAAGTCTGGACACACTTCCTTATGCTATTGAATGAGAAAGTGTGTCCAAACGTCTGACTGGTAGTGTACAAGAATGGGAAGGGAATTACACAACTCAGCTTTGTGGACGTCTCCACAATTTTAGGTATACACACACACAAATGAGATCACCATCTTGCCACACACCATATAACACAACAGATCATTTCAAAGTAAAAATGAAAGTAAAAGCAATTAAAAAGTCATCTGACAGACATGCTTCAATCGTGGACCAGCAGCCCATTATGTTTATGTCTGTTTATGTGTTTATTTAAAAATTAAAAAAAATGTTTTTACAACAGACAATTTGTGGCCACTTTTAGTACTATATTATACTATACTATACTATTCAATCTCATGCTATACCCCCTTACCCTCCCTCTCATTTATATCATGGCATGGCTAACCAAGATAGCTTGTAAACTCCTGCTCTATACACAGTGACATGCAATCAGGGGAGGCAGAGCCATGTTATTCAAAACAAAGACTAACATAAAATAACATAAAATAAATATTAATACTGTATTTGTCTGTAAAATAATAAAATAATGTATTTTCTGTAAAATTCCAATAGCTTTTAACAACATGTTTTATCATCCACAACCCTTATGTGAAATATGACCTTTTCTGTGCATTGCAAAGAGAAAAAAACAGTTAGCATGTGGAAGCTAACAATGCACGTAACGGGACGCACTTATTTTGACTATAAAGCCCTAAAAAAAAAAAAAAAAAAAAAACGTAAACAGTGTTCTATTTACATAACTGGCCTGTATATAGACCAAGCTACAGTGACATTGTTATTGTAGCAGCTAACACGAAAAACTTTTATTCTGGCGTAGTGACGCAGCGCCGTACGTCACTACCCACTCCAAATGTGACACCAATCTTTACTGACTGGGAAACAAGAACAAGCATATGAACAAACAACCAAATTATTATTATTATTATTATTATTATTAAGTATTAGCCCACATTCCATGTTTTGTTTGTACACGGCTAGATGGACTGTGCATATAGTCGTGATATCAAGCACGATGTGCTCCATGTATCAGAATCAGTGTCACGGTGACTTACTCGATGGATAGTTGTCCGTCTGGTCCAGCTGGTCTACAGTAGGGCTTCTTTATTTAGTTTATTTTGGGTAGGTGGAAAAAAGTCAGTATTACTGCAGGGTTTGTTAGCACTAACAATTCTTTGTTTGTTGTGATGCAATCTCTTGGAGCAATGTCCTCCTTGGTATACACACAAAGCCTTTCCATCGATGTTAACACTGTATGCCACTCAGTGCAGCAGAAACACTCGATTTCTGTCGTCATGGCTTGGCAAGCTCCATATTTACACCACCAAGTCATGCCGGTCCTGACTCTCTGGCCCCCCTGACACTTCACTCCTTGCCCGGTCAGCTTCTAAAACCTGTAGCTCACACCTCCATATATTCAGGCTCAAAAGACACGGTTCTGAATCCTCATTTGTCCAAAAGTAGTTGTCGGTGGCGGCGGCGGCTCTTACAAAGTCTGCCATGATTGATAGTAGCAAACAGACACGCATTTTCTATGCCGCTATTGTCGACGGAAGTAATGATCAGAACACGGCAAAACACTGTAAGTATTACATGTTATCATGAATGTACCTGTTACTGCATGGTCACAGCATATATACAAAACAATAAAACATTGGAGGTTTTTTATAGGGCTTTATATAGTCAAAATAGGTTTGTCCCATTATGTGCTTTGTTAGCTCCCTCGTGCTAACTGTTTTTCTCTCTTTCGAACACACACAAAAAGGAAAGACATGTATGTTCATGTTTCACGTAAGGATTGTGGATCATTTTTCTTTAACAATCAAACCGCCTACAGTCTGAGTGCACTCAGTGAGTGCACTGAGTTGGATCATGACACAACATGTCAGATTCTGTTTGTTAGCATGTCACCAATAATATAATGTTGCAGAAACATTTATTATACACCATTGCTTTCGACAGCGTATGTAATATCTTTAATGTAAAGTGTGACATCATTATTCTCGATTATATCAATAAAATACATGTCATACAGGAGGCACGTGCAGTACACGCTTGTATGGGTGTCCGATACAAGACCTATCCGATTTCACTTCCGATATGATTTCAATATTGCAGCCTTGAAATATTAGATCAACACAAATCATATATACTTTTCTTACTCGTTTAGTAGCTTATAATATTAAGAAAGGATTGATCAAGTGATATTACTCAAACAAAAAACAATAGTCAGCAACAGTAGGAATCAGAAAAACTGACCCAACGTGATGCATCTGGTGTATAGTTTTATCCACAAGAGGCATAATGTTGTGAGGTTCGGGGCGCTCAATGAAGCTTTTAAACCCGACATTACTAACGTCTGACAGGGACTGGCTCTTTCCTGTTATAGCCAATGACTTTTTGCCATCCCACGGGAGTTTGCCACGCATTGCTAATGTTTCAAACAGCGGTGGATGTTTCAGGAAGTTGTGGTGTTGTGAAATTCCTGCTTCAAATGCGCGTTGAGATGGGTCGTATTAAACTTCCCCTGTTCTGTGCTGTCACAGGACACTTGTGCATGACAAGTTTTGCACTCAGCTGCAACGTCTTTTTTGGACTTTAATAAAAAATAGAGTCACACGGCTGACATCACTCCTACTCCTTGCTAAACACATAGCACACATCACTTAGCTCATGCATGCTGAATAGAAGTGCTGCTGCTGGATAGACGCGCTGGCACGGATACTGAAATGGACTGCTTGTATCGAAGTGCCAATATCGGAGCTTTTAGCCGATACTGTTTTTTTTTTTTTTTGCTGATATTGGACCGACATCCAATATCAGTATCAAGTGGGGACATCCCTCCTCACTTCATCCTAAAGAGGTGTGGGGCATGTGTGAGCTAGAAGGTGCTTGTCACTGTCATCCTTCAATAGGGATGAAAATCCAGAGGGGTTTTTTTTGTTCAGCAGCTGGAGAGCAGCAAGTTAATTACGGTTATTACGCAAAAAAATGTAACGTAACTAATGAAATATATTAGCTACCGCCATTAACACGCTATTTTTGACAGCCCTAGTTTGTTTTTTTTTCAGCAGCCATTCTAGCTTGCAGAAAGTAAAATGCATTAAAGATACAGTATTTTTATGCCCTGCTGAATGAATGAATGAATCTGACTGTCAAGATGGAGAATTATATACCCAAGCTCACCGGTAGGTGATCAGACTTTTACAACAAAGTATCAGAGCTTGGTGAAGGATAGGGTGCATGTACATCATATACAAATAAAAAGGTAAGGACACAAATGTTTTTAGTTAATTAAAAAAACTAAAGAAATGGGACTAAAAAGTAAACAATTTGAAAACATTTTCAACCAAAGTGAATTATCTTCTTCTTGATATCCTCTTAATGAACAACCTACATAAAAAAATCTAAAAAACTCCAAAGGAGTCAGTACCTCACCAGTCATGAACCTCACTGTACTAGCGACTTCTGCTTAAGTACTGTAGACGTCGCAAGTATGTGTTTCAAACTTTTTTTTTTTTTACTTTGACTATAAATACAGCCAAAGTTGACATTTAGCTGTATGGATCCTAAAGCTAAAACTGTGGCAGAAAGGCAACATGTGTCACTTAATTGAGTGTGCATTGATCTGACACAAGAGGCACACATAGACTACCTGGATTTTTGATAGAAAATTACATAGCTATAATTTTATTTCAACTATGCAAAATCACGGTTGCAGCATACTGAATTTCTGACTGCCAGTCGCTCTCTGTAAACATGCTGACAGAGTGGTCTGGGGTCAGTGACCCTATGGTAGTGCAGACCAGTGTGGATCAGAAACACCTGACAAGATCTACCTGTGTCCTGTGTCCTGTCAAAGTCATTCTAAGAGCTTATGCTTGCCAATATTTCCTCCTTCCAATGCATCAAATCCAAGGACAAAAAGTTAATTTGCTATCAAATACATCCTACCACTGACTGTGTATGTACGGGGCGGGAAATCTGCAGTTCAGCTGTTGGAAAGTGCAACTACTATGCTGAGCTGCAGACATATTATAAACGGAGCACAGAGACAAATATTCAAAGAGACAGATAAGTGGGCCTTCTTCCTAACTAGACAGCACAAATAAGACGGGGTGATGACTTTCACTATTGTTTACCACTTTCTGCTTTTGGATTTTCTCATATTTAGACGTTTACACACACACAGGCTCAACTGGGTACAAATATTCACCTAAATATCATAAGAGGTGCTGAAGGTTCTGGAATAATTTTAACCTCCAGGTCGCTGGTGTGTGTGCATGTGTGTGTGAGGGGCTATCCACACGGGAACGCTTAAAGATCAAAAGGGCAAAGTATTTTTATAATTTCAGCCTTTCATCTACACGGGAACGGTGTTCTTGGTGACCTGAAACGGTATTTTTTGAAAACGGCTTCCAGAGTAGAAAAATCAGAGAAGGCCGGCTTGTTGTTGCCATGTATACAGGCATACGTCACAGACTCACCGCCGCCACGTGACGAGAAGTGAGCTTTTGACGACAAACCAACATAATAGCTGAATATTTCAACATACATGACTCACCCCGGTCGACATTCTCATCATATTTTGTTGTCTTATACTCCATAATGACTCGCAGCAGTAATTGCTCTTCTTGGAAGTCTTGAAACGTGGAAGATGACGGACTTCCTTTCTTCTTCTATGATTTGGTGTGTTATGTGGTTCCGCCCGCGTGTTTGTTTAGACCGCCACTCGTAGTTGTGCTAGTGTATTACATCGTTTTCACTCAGTGACTCGTTCCCGTCTGGATGCAACAATTTACTAATCCGGCATAGTATGGATGTGATTTTTTTTCAACCTGCCCAAAAAAAATCTCAGGAACGTTCTTGTGTGGACAGGGCCTAAGACAGGCAGAAAAGTTCTGACTTTTTGAGAAGTCGTTTGGGGCCACCTGCTGATTTGCATGAATACATCTCTAGACCAGGAATATAAGACGACCCGTCCTTTTCAGACTTTTTTCTGCAGGGAAAAAAATATTCATGTAAAGGTTTCTTTATCCTAAATCTTCTGATTCAAAATGTTTATATTGTTCTTGTCAATTCATAAATTAGTCAGACAATACCCGCTACACAGCGCACCGATAGCTGCCAACAACTTTTCCGACATGCACTTTTTAACGAGGCCATCAGAAGGTAAACATGAAGTCAGCAACCTTGTCAGTCATGTAGTAGCTTTAGGCTCCAAATCAGATCTCAAGTAAGCTTCTTGATTCTTGAGGTGTGACACGGTGAAAGAGCCATTGCTCACTAAGCAAGTAAGAGCAAGCTTTAATGTGGGCTGTGTTTGGCTCGCCACAAGGAGACGGTAATGCTGCTTTTGACAAATGAAAGCAGGTCAGCATCAGTCAAATGAGGAGTAGACACAAATTCAGTTACATCACTTTCATAATTCTTTTTGACTTGACACACCAGTCGGGGCATGCATGACTCTACAGTTACACAACCAGGGTAGCATCATATGATAGCATAGTTAGAGCGTATTCTAACAGCAGTATATGTCTTCCTTGTCGCCCGTATGCAAGCGACCGCAGAGATCGGTCTTTAGTGTCCATGGTGTCCTGTCAGCAAGCAGAGTCTGCAGGGAAAGAACAGTACGGAATAGTCCAGGCTGGCCAAAAATAGCACTGCAGTGAGCAAACGCAAGTGGTCGCGAGGAGACCTGAACCGATCTCGTTTTGGTAAACAATCGTTTGCTTTCCATGGTACTCCTAACACATCGCTACAAATCCATGTGAGGTAGATCAAACGAAGGCTTTTTGGTGCTAAATCATGAGTCATGACACAAAGTCTATTCTTGGATCGGGGGTATGTCTGTGTGAGCTTTTGCTCAAGTTGTGCAAACTCAAAGTGATGCTGCATACCAGGCAAGAAGAGGAGGGGTTGGGGGGGGGATCCAGAATTATTTAGGAATGAGCTTTCGGTCACTTTGAGAAGCAGAGTACACACCCATCACTTATATAATCCACGGTAGACAAGTGAGGATGCATTTTATTATTAATTCAATGATTTGAGAACAGGTGATGCCATCCACATATTGTCTGTTTATCTTCCACAGCTTCCAAACATTGACCACGAAGTCAAGAATTAGATGGAAGTGGCGCTGAGGACCATCTGGCGGAGGTACGCGGCTGCTGTGGGTGTTTCTCTGGCAGTGTCTTAGCTGGTTGTTGTGAGGAGTGAGAACGAAGCAATCAGCAAGTATACTGCCGCAGAAATTCTTTGCAATAAGAGGCCCCGCAGGAGACTCTGGGACTGGAAAACTGGCCCTGCAATAAATGTGGATTGTACTGTGGTGTGAGATTTTACATGATGGAACAGACCAAATGCACCGACTATCATCTGCTTGGCCTTTGTGCTGGATTCAATCATCCTACATGTACAATTTTGTAATGTTTTTTAACGACACTCTGCTGCCATCTGGTGACCAATACAAACTCTAAGCGTGCAGCATAAGTAGTTGTTTGCAGACCTGAGAATGTTTTCTTTCTACACTATACGCCTGGTTTCAATTTTGACAATGTTTATTAAGATGCAGCATGTTAATTTGTGGACAAATGTAACCACAGTGAATAGGCTAAAAAGTGGTTATGCATTTTTTTGGTAACTGGAAAAAATAAACATAATGCAATGGAAAATTTTCACATCAGTTGTTTTGCTTTTCGCTCTTGGATAACACAGTTTGCACTGTATAACAGCACAGTGACATTTTGTTAAAAAAAAAAGTGAACGAGTGGGTTTGTTTTCACAAGCAAACATGATGCAAATAAGAGATGTAATGTAACCACAAATTATGAAGACTAAGTGGATAAATCTTTGTTTGGTGACTGGTAGGCAACTGTTAAACGGCAATGCAGATATTTGCCTTTGTAAGGATCCACTGCATTGCTGCAAACATAATGGCTTTGGCATTTTATGTGGGCTGCCTCATGACAGAAGTTCCAAAGTCTAACAGTAGATGCTCATTTTTCAATGTGGCGATGAAAGGGTTGGGTAACATGGTTTTACAAATAAATGTTTTTTGTCATCATGCAAAACAGTTATCTTTGAGCTTGACATAATTGCTGGAATGATTCATTAACACTTGTCACAAAACTGACTCTATGTACCTTCTATTCTTCTGTTATTAATAATGACACGTAACTGCACGTTAGACACATTGTCCTGGCATTGCCAGGACAGAGAGGAGTGCACCGTTTTCTTAAGTCAATTTCTGGTTCTATGGTTATCATCACATTTTTTCTTTGATGCCATCAGTGGTACCCTTTTGTGGTGACATCATGCAAAAAAAAAAAAAAACACACACAAGCCAAAGAAAAGGCAAAATACCCGTGGACCCTTTACGCTTAGTATATGTCAGGGTTGTCCAAAGTGCAGTACGCAGCCTATTTACGGCCCGCTACAGTTTTTTAAAATCTTTTATATTATATTATGAGAATAAAGACACAATATTACAAGACAAAATGTACGAAGAAAGTTCAAATATTTGTAAAAAGAAAAAGTTCACACTAATAATACACTTAGTAACCGATAAGACAAAGCTGAGATGTAGACTGTTTTTTTCTTTAGTATTAACAATGTCTCGGCATATCTACATGGGTTGGTTTAAAAAAATGGAAAAGTGGCCCCCTGTATCCTTTGATTTTTTTGGTATTCGGCCCTTGGTGTAAATACACCCCTCGTTTATGTGTTTTTTTGAAGCCATATTTTTCCCCAAAGGTTTTGATTGGTATTGGTGAAGAATATGTTTGTTATTGGACTTCTAAAATGTTTTGTGTCTTCATTATTATAACTGGTGGTTAGCATGTTGGCCACACAGTCTGGAGATCGGGAAGACCTGGGTTCAAATCTCCAGTGGGCATCTCTGTGTGGAGTTTGCATGTTCTCCCCGTGCGTGTGTGCGTTTTCTCCGGGTACTCCGGTTTCCTCCCACATTCCAAAACGGAAGCTTAATTTAGGTTTTATAATTTTCTAAATGTAATCTATAACTATAGAAACTATAGTTTGGAAATACTATGAAACATGTATGGTATGGTATGTTGACATGTGATTTCCTTATACACCACATACATACTGTAGTTTTCACGATTCTTATGAAATGTATTTTATAATCTTGTATGAAAAAAAGCAAAAGTGGCCACTTTCAAGATTAAATCACATAATCCTTATATGATGCACAATATATGTAACATTGTGACTGAAAGTTAAATTTTAAAGTTAAAATTTTTTGTATTTCTTTTCCATATGGGTTTTAAGACAAGACTGAAAGCATTCAACTGTGGGGGCTGTTTTTACATGAGGGGTCCGACAACTTGTTGCCGACTACAGAAAAGGCCCGGTCTCCCCACGTCTTTGGCGCCACTAGTTGGCACTGGCCTTCGGACTTCATTGTGCGCGCTGGAGCGTAAATTTGGATGAGGTCCAACATGTATTGAGGGGCCAGTCCATATAATGCCTTAAAAACGAACAATTAAATCTTAAAATCTATTCTACAACGAACAGGCAGCCAGTAAAAGGAGGCGTGGATTTAGATGGGGATGTGGGGGGTGTACACCCCCCCATTTTGAGGCAACCATGATTTTTTTGCCACCATAAAAGCTAATAAAATGATAAACCATCCTGGATTCCAGTCACCCAGTCCCAGTGAAGGTACATGTTCTGAATTATGGGCACGTGGTGGACGCATATGCCAGAATGCAACCGAGACGCATGCTATTCCTGAACCCACTGTCAGGCTGATAATTTACATTGGACACTAAACGTGTTCTGTACATGGCTATTCAGGTGGAGGTGCAAAATAAAGGTTCTGGCATCATGACTATAAGGAAAACTGTTGTCTATTCTCAAGGAAAATTAACCAGAAAAGCGATCCCCAGTGACATAAAATTATACTCAAATCCTCGGAATTTACAGCTGCTTCAAATTGGAAAATATTTCAGGAAATTGAGCTAAAATGGGTTTCTCCTAGTACCGGTCATTTTATAAATAGAATGTTTTGGCTTAAACGATATATTCCAAGGATAAAAATAACAACAAACTCTTGAGATTAAGTACAGAAAATTGGCCTCAGATATCACCAGATTGCAGGAAATGAGGTCTAATTTTAAAAAATTTTCTGGGGGAGGGCCCCCAGACCCCCACTCCATTTTCAGGGCCTCGGACTACGGCCTCGGCCACAAGCCCCCTTTTCAAAAAAGCTACAACCGCCCCTGGTGATGTGCTCCTTTTTTTTGGTTCCTGTTAAAAGCCGTGCCACAGAGTTCTGGACTAACTGTAAGCAAGAGAGTGCATGGTGTCTTATTCCTGAGTAAAGTGCCATGCGCCACCTCAGCGGCTGCTTGGTTTCCCCAGTGTAAAAATTGGTGCATTCCTCACTGCACTGGACAACATACACCAACTTCTGGGTATGGGGTGTCCTGTCTTTGGGGTGTACCAACTTCTGCCACAAGGAGTTAGCAGGTTTAAGTATACTACTGGTATGTTGTGTTGGTTAAAATTCCTTCTGAGTTTCTCAGACTGGCCTGAAACGTACGGGATGACAATGTTATTGCGTTTGTTAGTCTATTCTTCCTCATCCACCTTGCTGTTGTTACTTCTCGAACGAGATGCACTTTTCTCTGGCTTCTGAAATGGTTATAGTGCAAGCTGATTGTGCTCATGGTGTAAGTGTTGAAAATATAACGTTTACATGTATGTAGTAACAATGTATTAATTACTACTCATCACAACACATTATCAGTGAATGTTATTATTGTGTTATTGTTGTGTTTTTGTTGTGAATATTTGTCTTTCCTCGCTTTGGTGTGCGTCCATGGCTGTGTTTTGATGAGTCTAGTTGCCTAAAAGCGTCCTCAGCATGACGTCACAGCCAAGATGGCGACAGTTCCGAAAACTCACTGGGGGAGTGTTTGATAATCACAGCTGCATTTCACTCCTATTTTATATTATTGACTGGCAGGTGACAGAAATTATTAAGTGAACTCTTTCATCTTATTGCTTTTTTTTTATGTTTGGTGTCATGAGCACTTTAAAGTCACACTGACTTGCTTGGAAGAAACAACTGTGATGATATGAGAACCACTCAGGGTTAGAGACCTTGTGTCTCCAAAACAAATTCCTACATTGGTGTCTCCATGTTGACGGGCTCTGAGGCGACCTTGCGCCTGTGCCTTCCTTACTGCTAAATTTTGAACAAATATGCTTCTGTGCCTTCTTTCGGGGAGACGCTTGCGTAAGACTGCAACAGGGTTTGAGTCGACTTTCTCCTACTTACAATAAATAAGACACTTCTTTTACCATCCATCAGTTTGTAGCTGAACTATCTCCTAGCATGCAAGGTTGAATTAAATTGTATCTCTCATTATTCTCAAAGTGCTTGTCCTTCTCTTGTCCACTAAGGGGCTAACATTTTTTTTCCCTTGACAGTTGGTTTCCACATTGCACAACCTTTATGGTATTTGAATTTGCCGGTTCCTTCTACATCAAAAACTCAATATACAATTTAAAATATATTGGTGCTTCCCTGAGGTATCTGTTAGACCTGTTTAGTCAATTTATAGTAAACAAAAACACTTTTGATTGGTTGATTGTGGTAATGTCACCCTACATTGAAAACAAACGTTCCCTCTTATGCAAGATTTAATGAAGTTATAGCAGTAATATTTGTATCTGAAGCCTGTTTATGACCACGGGAGTTTATGTGGAAGATGGGAGGTACAGAGACCAGAGTACCTGGACAAAACCCAAACAAACACAGGGACGTCATGCAAACATGGTAACCATGAAGCCCTTATTTAACATGGGTGTACGTTAATGTTATGTTTTTATTTCCGTTAATTGGTTGTTTTTGTCTACATACAGTATGTTCAAATCCAGTTGAAAACACTTTTATTCAACTGTGCATTTGAGAACTGAAAGTATTTGATCTGCACTCTTCATTTTTATTATTTTTTTTATAGAATGATTTACGGAATTTTATGTAAAGATTTTAGAATGATTGTTTTTATGGAATGATTTTATGAAGTGTGTTAGCATGTTGGCCACACACTCACAGTCAGGAGATCGGGAAGACCTGGGTTCGAATCTCCGTTGGGCATTTCTGTGTGGAGTGCATGTTCTCTCTGTGCGTGGGTTTTCTCCGGGTACTCCGGTTTCCTCCCACATTCCAAAAACATGCATGTTAGGTTAATTGGTGACTCCAAATTGTCCATAGGTATGAATGTGAGTGTGAATGGTTGTTTGTCTATATGTGCCCGCCGATCGGCTGGCGATCAGTCCAGGGTGTACCCTGCCTGTCGGCCGAAGTCAGCTGGGATAGGCTCCAGCATACCCCAGCGACCCTAATGAGGAGATGGATGGATGGATTTTATGAAGTGATTTTACCCTTCTTTTCTGTAACGCATTTTGAATTACCTTGTGTGCGAATGGTGCTCTCTAAATAAACTTGCCTTGCATATATTGTATGATCTGTGATTGACTGGCGATTGTACCCTGCCTCTCTGTGTGGTTATTTTCACCATTTTCCTTGCATTCTCACTGAGTAATGCATTCATGTTATGCTAAAACGTGTATCTGTGAAGGTGCTGAGCTCAATTACGGTTGCTTTGGCCTTGGAAAAAGGTCTGTTCTCTATTGGGTAGAGTATGTTTCTTTTGAGTTTATTGAAGATGCCATTATTTTCCATAAGGAAAACTGTGTAAACTGTGTGCACTGTGTGTGCATTACATACCTTGGAGGAGAAATGGGTTTTGGGATTATTAGTTGCCATGTTAAATCCGGGGTCAAATCCTGCAGCCCAAAATAGCCTAGAGTGTCCACACTGACCAGCTGACTGTGACCTCAGCTACAAGAGGAAGAGGAGGAGGAGGAGGAGGAGGAAGAGGTGGACCGGAAGGTGTTTTAAAAACTCAGATGTTTACTTCACTTTCTTGAAGTGAAGCGGACACATTCCACGCAGTTGTAAAGCCGCCATCAAAGTAGAAGTTGAGCTAGTTTATCAACAAATATGCGTGGAGTGTTGTAGGGCTCGAAAAAGATGGCAGAACACAACGAGACAGTTGTGTACTTATCTGAGCAGGTGGTGGTGTTGTGTTCGTGTGCTCTGTCCTTTGTGGGCTCATCGCTCATCATAGTCCTTTACATTAGTTTGCCAGAGCTGAGGACCACTCCGCGAAAGCTGCTGCTCTTCCTCTCCGTGGCGGACTGGCTGTCCGCCGTCTCCTACGCCTACGGAGTGTGGAGAGTGTTCGGTTCCGACTCGCCGGATTGTATCGCCCAAGGAGCTATATCCACCTTCGCCAACACCAGCTCGTTTTTCTGGACTGTGGCCATTGCTATCTACTTGTACGTGTTCATCGTTAAGTCCAATCAGACGGCTGCTGACAGCCTGGTGTTGCTCTTCCACCTGGTCAGGTATGTAAAAATATTGCTACTATATCTTTAAGACGCCCCGGTGCATCATGGATTACCTACACTACTGCATTCTGTTGTCTACAGATACATTATGCTATGCCTCTATATACTGTATATATATTATACACATTCAAACATCGTCATCGTTTTGTTGCATTAAATAATTTGTTGGGTGAAAACAATATATCCAAATAGTTATTTGGTGAGAAAATGTATTTTTATGATGTAATGCCTTTTGCGGTGGACATCTGAATCTATCACACGAATAATTATTTCATCCATCATCGTTTCTACTGTTTTGATAAGAGGAAAAATACAATACAAACTACAAAAACAACATTTTTTTACAATCTAAAGCGTTTTTTTTCTTGAAGAAAAGCATGCCCAAACCTATTTTTGAGGTGATTAACAAGAATGGCGCATCTACTCATTACTGAGTCCTTTTTTTGAACATTTTATTTCTATTTTAGGGGTGTTGCTGGCTTTCTGGAGCTATGGTCTTAAACTTTTAATTAGCTATGAAAAGCCTATTTCACTTTAATGCTTGTAAAAAAAAAAAAAAAAATGCTGACACAAAATGTTTTTTGTCTCACTTCCATTTCTTCTTTTTGCATTCATAAGTTATTTTTAGAATCTCCTTAAGATCCAATGGTGCAAAATGTGAATTCTTGCAATTTTTCAACTGGTCTTAACATTTTGATCAGGAGTGTATGTGTTCTCCAAACCTGCAGTGATCTTTACAGGGACCTTCTATTCTATGCGTATTTTAGAATGTTTAGTCATAGGTAAAATGAAAATTCCGCGCTTGTAATTGTGACATTATTGAGGTATAAGTGATGATAAAATGAATATTGGATAATATTTGGTCTTTTCTTGATCCTGGGTATTGGAGAAAAAAAGGACACAAAAACCTAACAGGAATCTCATGGTTTTATTGAGTGGCTCTGATATGAACTGTAATTGCATCCTGTAAAATTATTTGCAGAGGAAGTCATCATTTATGTGCTCTTTGCAAAACATGCACACAATTTGTGCTACACTGATAATATGGTCGAAGTACAGGAGCTTTCGAAATCCAATAACATTTGTTACTTTTTTTGGCCGCTACGTGGGAAGAGCCTTGAATGTGTTCTGTTGTGCTTCTAACAAACACCAGCTGCAAAGCAATAATCTAGACTATAGTTATGGGGACAAATTATTCCACGTGAATAAAACGTTATTAAGTTAATGTATTGATATTTAAAAATCATGTGTTGTCCAGTCATCACGATTGTTATCACTGACACATATTTTGGTGAGTATAATGATTTATTTATCTTTTTACATGTTTTTTATTATGTAGCAGTGATTAAACACTGCAAAAAATAAGCAGTTTTGAGTGCACCTCAACTTTAAGATTTGACTCCATTGTTGGGTTTTTAGTCAGCAGGTTTGGGGAACACATCATATACACATACACACAGGAAGGATCATCATGTTGGTCTAGAGATGTACAATAAATCTACTGTGTTCACCCTAGAGTGCTCCACAGCGCAGCATCTGCAGAAAACGTTTTGCTTTTGTTTTTGTGATTTGTTGCGTTCCGGGTTTCACAACAGAGCTATTCATCTGCTTGTACAAGTAGCACACACAGCCTGGCCTTCGGCAAGGTGCTATTAAAAACAATCTGTCATTCTGACATGAAAATACATATTTTTAGCTTTTGCAGCCTGATAAGAGCTTCAAACATTTTTTAATGACATAGCGACAACGTCCCAGTCTCAGTATGTCACATGGCATCACATGGGGGTGGGCATTGAAGTCACTCAGCATTTAAAAGTGGAACAACATATTTTTAAAAAAGTGATTCAGTACTGGGGCCAAAACTGTTCAACTTATACATAAACGATATCTGTAATGTCGCAAAAGACCTAAAGCTGGTAGTATTTGTGGACGACACTACCGCATTCCGTTCTGGAGAAGGCACACAAGAACTAATTTTTAAGAAATCACAGATGAAATGACTATACTAAAAAGATGGTTTGATAAAAACAGATTATCCATGAACCTAAGTAAAACTAAAATAATGCTATTTGATAATAGCATAATTACGTGCAAATACAAGTAGACGGCGTGGACATTGACGGCGTGAATGAAAATTAATTTCTATGTGTTATAATAGATGACAAAATGAGTTGGAAATCCCACATTAAAACAAAACAATATAACAAATACCTCAATACTGAATAAAGCAAAATTCGTGCTGGACCAGAAATCACTCCATACTCTCTATTCTTCTGTAGTCTCACCACATCTAACTTACTGTGCGGAGATATGAAGTAATAACTATAAAAGCAGACTTCACTCACTAACTGTACTACAAAAAACATCAATTAGGATAATCCATAATGCCGCTTATAGAGAACATACAAACCCTCTATTCCTAAAATCACAACTATTAAAATTTGTTGACCTGGTAAACCTTCAAACAGCTAAAATTATGCATAAAGCAAGAAATAACCAGCTACCTAAGAGAAATATGACCTTAGGAAAAAATTAAACTTAAAACACCTATTCGCCCGCACAACACTAATACCCCTTAGCATATCAGTATGCGGAATCAAATTATGGAACGGATTGAGTAAAGAATTCAAACAATGCACTAAAATGAGCCATTTGAAGAAACAGTACAAGCAGCTGATTTACAGATTTACAGATTTCCAAACCTCAACCTCATTGTAATACATTGTTAGATTTCTTTATCGTTTTGTCAAGTTCTTGAGAGCTGGCAAAGGGAACATGTTGATTGGGAAATGAACAAGTCTATCAGCAACTGATGTGAAACAGAGGGGGTAGGATTGAATAAACTCTGCTTCTTCCTACTCCTTTTGAACATGAGGAATTGTGATATGTGATGTAGACTGAAGTGAAATGAAATGTTCAAATAAATCAAATCAAATCAAATGATGTCATTGTCTAAAACGTTTGTGTATTGTCTAGCTGGGGGGTTCCTCTGACTATCACAGTTGCAGCGGTGTGCCTCAACAAGATTGGCTACAATGCTTCAGAGGTGTCCGTGGGCTGGTGCTGGGTCCGGATCCACAGTCCTGACCGAGTCCTGTGGATGCTTCTGACTGGGAAGATCTGGGAATTCCTGGCTTACCTCACCCTCCCGGTCCTCTACATCCTCATCAAGAGGCACATCCACACAGCGGTGAGGACACAAAGAGCAATTCAAGTATAAATGTCCTTTGTTTCATGTATATTGTGGTCTCCCTCCTCAGCATGCTGCCCTTTCAGAGTACCGTCCACTCTTGGCCAACAGGACATCATCACACTCCTACTCCTCCATGGCGGACATGAAGCTAACTCTCATCCCCATTATCTTCATTGTGTTGCGGATTTGGAGCACAATACGCTTCATTCTGCTACTGGTTGGATCCCCGGCTGGACAGAACCCTGTGCTGGTGACTCTACATGTGAGTGGAATTCTGTCCTCATCCAGGCACAATTAAGCACTCCGTCAGCCCACAGAACACAGTGATAATGGTGACGCAGTCAGGGCCAGAAAGGCCTTCTTTGCTAATCTAACCCTTACGACAAGCACTGACTTACCTTTCAAAATTAAATTGTAGTATTTGTTCCATTAAATTATATAAATTTATTCCCAACAGTCTATTATTTTAATTATGTAGCGTGTTCCTTGGCTGCAGTACTTTACGTACTGTATGCGTATGTTAGATTTTTTTTTTTTTGTCCTGTCAGATTTCAGGTTCTATGTGTTGCCATATTAATGTAATCTACACAGGTGACCCTGGTTCAGAACCCTGCTATGGCACCTATTCATTGTCATTATTGTTTTGTTTTGTGATACTGGCTTTCACGGTGTATAGTGAAAAGAATTCTGGCCGGCCCGCTGAAGGCACAGGTACCAAATGTACCGCCTGCCACTTTGTGTGTTTGTGACAAGCTCAATAACCAGACACTCCACAGAACGCATTTCTGTTGCTCCAGAGTCCAGCGGCACATTTTGTTGTAATGTTAATGCCTGAGGAGGTTTAGAATAACACACTCAGCAGAGCAACATTTGATCTCAGCACTCAAACCTACACTTATAACTTGAATTGTCTTGCTTGGGTATTAGAACACTTCCACTTTGCATAAACACTACTTCAAGTTGATGGTGGAATTTTCACACACTGTACAATCTACAATCTATATTACATACATTCAATTTGTGGAAAAAAGTTACTGTTAAAAGCATCATGCTTTGGTCATGCATGCAAAGTTATAAAACAGTGATTCTCAACTGGTGGCTCCTCACAGAGCCGTTTTGAGTGGGTCGCTGCCTTGCCCCAAAAAATTGTGTAGTGACCCGATGTCCCTGAATGCCCCTCTCGTCTCTGCTATTTGCTTGCGACACCACCGCAAGGTGCGTGCCATATTTATGGGCGACTTGCTCAAGCTTGAGCAGGAGAGGAAGGACATCGAGTGCGAATGTAACATGCCGCCTGTGTGACACACAGCTACAGTTGATTGTCTGTGCTGAAGAGCGCGCTGTAAAGAGACGAGCGTCTCGCCGCTCCAGCTCACGTTGTGTTTCACGGGGGATTCCGCCCACAATGCAGACTCGCAGGTACAGTTTCTATTCATGCCCAATTCGATCTATTGACCAGGCACAGAGGTGGTCTACTGGTCTACTGGGTGCTTTCATTCAACTCCTCAGATAGACCATGTACTGAAAACCTTTACACACACTTTTTGTTCAAATATTTTTTTTAATGTGTGGATAAAAATGTATCGTTCCAGTCTGAGCAGGAAGAGGGCGGGATATAATACTTGCATCACGTGAGAAAGTAAGCGCCCTCTGCAAACTTGTTGCAAACAGGTTCTTTAAATATATAATATTTAAGATGTTTTAGTTGAAAAATTGTTGCACTTTGGGTGGCTGCTTGTCATTGAGGGGCGATGGTTAAAAAAAAAAAGAAAATAGTGTTGCATTTATATTTTTGCTGAGTGTAAAACTATATATTCATGTTGCA
Source organism: Dunckerocampus dactyliophorus (assembly GCF_027744805.1). Taxonomy (NCBI): domain Eukaryota; kingdom Metazoa; phylum Chordata; class Actinopteri; order Syngnathiformes; family Syngnathidae; genus Dunckerocampus; species Dunckerocampus dactyliophorus. Next base: position 29,423,926 of record NC_072819.1, on the reverse strand, counting down.
GCAGGGGTGCAGTATGGAGACCACTTAACGTTAAGACGACTTCTTACAAAATTCTGCAATCACCATGTTATGACTTATCAGATGATCACATGAAGATGTGTAGATTGTAAATGAAGTTACACTCTCTGTCTGCAGGGCATCGGCAACACATCACAGGGAGCAGCCAACTGCATCATGTTTGTTTTGTTCACCACTCCAGTCCGTAAGCGCCTCTTCGCTGCACTCTGCCGCTGCTGTAAGGGCAAAGCAGAGAGCCAGCAAGCACTGGACGCCTCTCCCGGACTGTTGACAGGAATGCAGCCTTCAGGCCAAAGCGAGGACACCATCACCACTGACAGGTGATGCTCGTTTGTCCAGATAAGAGGACAGAAAATGGACGTTAAGCCTGTGATTACTTCTGTGAGCTGGGTGTATATCCATATGACGGGAAATATCACATGCGCTGCACACCACAGTAACCTTCAATTAATATGGTGGCACTCCATGCCATCTTATTTATGCTTAATGAACTCAAATATTTCAATATGTCATATGTGTGGGGCAAAAAAGTCACTTATTATTGTGAATGTGCTTGGTTATGTTATAGAAATAAACAGGATTACCATTACTCTCACTGTTATTGAATTAAGTCATGCGTGTCATTGATCATATGAAGTCCAGACCCCAAATTGGACAAAACACAAACATTAAATATTGATAGTCCACCTAGACCTTAAATACACTCCAAAATACACTTGCTCTAGCTTGTTCAATTTAAGTACTGTATCTAATTTGTTTGCAGGTGTATGTTTCTCCTTCTTAGTTGAGATATTAGATCATCACTTGTATCATTGATTGATATATATACAGAAGGGATGTAGAAGTCTTTGTGATAGATGATTTGATTTGAATCTAGATACACAGGTTACGATACGAATCAAAAACGATATTTTGTAAAAGCAGAACGATTGATATGATTTGACGCAGTGTACAAATTGGGTTAAAAGCTACCTAGCAAACGGGAAGAAATTTGTAAAGCTAGGAGAATAGACATCTGCAAGTTTAAATATTACGTGTGGAGTACACCAGAGGTCAATATTGGGACCAAAACTGTTTAATTTGTATATCAATGACATCTGTAAAGTGACGAATTTAAAGACTTAAAGTTGGTATTTTTCACAGGAAGTGACAAGCATTGATGTTTGACACAAATAAGGCTTCAGTCAGATGACTATGACCGTGATGTATTTGATCGTTATTTCTCTGCTCATTTTTTCTTGATGTTGTTTTGCAACATCATGGTTTTTGACACGTCACCGTGACGAGCATCCTCTGTGGTCATCATGGTCACAATGTTATGAACTATCATCACATGCTATCCTTCCTACTTGAAACTACTTGGGACTGTTCTTTGACCATTGAGGGTCTCACTTCTCCTTTGATCTGCTGACGTTTGCTCCAGTTAGCCTGACTTAGCTTCAGCCAGCGTGGGCTTTGAACCCACTGAACCCCGTAGCCCTGTACCATATGTTCACTTACTAGTGTGCTCAGCTGTTTCTCCATCTATATCATCTCAAACTAGATTGTAACAGCACTGATATTGTGGCAGTTTTAGGAATAATTTCTAAAAAATACATATCCAAAGATTTACAGTAGCTCTGTATTCCATAGAAGTGCAGAGGTTATTCTCTCAGGACCACTTGTTAGCATGTCCGGGAAAAAGGAGAAGTCATGACAGTTTATGCTGATGATGTCATTTTTTGTTTTTGTCCTTGAGGACCAGCACTTGTATAGTGTGAGGTCCAGGGACATATCCATTGTGTCTTTTGAGTTTTGGCTGACATTGAAGCCATCCCAGCATGCAAAAACATTTCATGAGGAGATTTTTGTCAGCTCGCTTGCTGCCCACTTAATTCATTAAAACTAAACGAGGAGAGTACACACAGAATTAGGTGATCAACTCGTCATTCAAGTTTATTGATGACAGTTCTTTTTTTGCAAAACAAGCTTCTTATTGTATGTTTTTTCACCAGTGCTGGTCGTCAAACACAGGGCAACAAGAAGTAAGCCGTGTCAGTTACCTGTGATAGTAGCTGATTCTGAACAAAAGATGAAGGTATTTTAGCTCATATTTAGTCAATGAAATGTACACACAGCAGTACATATTCCACCACTTTTTTTTTTTTTTTTTGGACATTTTAGGGGAAGCACAGCTTCCCCCTGCAGTTTTGCAGAGCAAACACATGTACCACCATGCTGCCCAGTGGGAAAAAGTAACACCTAATGCATTATCAAGGGACCATATTTGGTTACTTTTAGTAAATGTTAAAAATGAACCTCGCATGCAGCATTATGAAGCAGAAAAACTGAGATTTCATCCACTATTTTTACTTTATTTTCATATTATGTTTTATAATAGGAATACATTTTTTTGAAAAGGCAATAAAAGCCCCTCCCAAACCACACCATTGATCACAAATGTTAAAATATTTATTTTCCAAATATAATTATTTATTTACTTTACTTACTTTTTTTTTTTTTTTGCATCAGCAGACATAGTACGCATTCAATTGTAAACACTCATGATGAATGAATATTTTGGGAAATGACACATACACGCACCCACAAAAAAAACAGTATATGTCATGAAAGTAAGGCAAAAACCAAAAAGAAACAACAAAAGAGTTAATTTTGCATAGTGGAACGTTGTGTTATTGTATTTCCAGTATAATACAACATATAGAGCATGCAAACTGCATAACGCACTCATCCAGCTTTAGCACCATTATAAATCCACTAATGTTTATATAATCAATAGTTCACGTCATAAACCTCTAACAGTAAGATAGCCAGCACAATCAGCAACATGACAGCAATAAACAAAGTGGAGCTTTTAGATGTGATGATGGCATGTTCAAAGGGCAGTCAAAATGGACAAGTGCAGTTTACCAAAGTGCACAGTTATTTATTGTTACCGCAGGCACAAAGGCATCCATGGCGGACAGTGAGGAATGGGGGAATCCTGCTGAAAGGCGAGGGGTGAGTGTCACACATCACATTCTGAGTGCTGTAGTGATGAATGCTCTATAAAAATGCTGCTAATGTTCCTTTGTAGAGATTAACAGCCGTTCTGGCACTGGCAACACTCATATCTGCATTTGGTTCATCCTTCCAGTATGGATATAATGTGGCTGTCATCAACTCTCCAGCACCTGCAAGTGTTACACACACTCCTTTTTTGCACCCATGCATTTGCATTTACGTATTGTTGCGTTACTCTGCTCTACAGTTCATGCAGCACTTTTACAACGTCACCTTCCTGGAGCGTTACGGTGCACGCATGGAAGACAACCTGCTGACTCTGCTGTGGTCGCTGTCTGTGTCCATGTACCCACTGGGAGGCTTCTTTGGCTCTCTTGTGGTGGCTCCACTGGTCAACAAACTGGGAAGGTAATAATGTGGATTATAACCTCTTCCACAATCAAATTAGATCCGAAAGACTTCCTAATATTTTGACAGAAAGGGAACCCTCCTCTTCAACAACATCTTCTCCATCGTCCCTGCTCTTATGATGGGAGTCAGTGAGCTTGCAAAGTCCTATGAGATCATCATTGTGGCAAGATTCATAGTGGGCATCTGTGCAGGTCTGACCGCTTTAAAGCCCATTAAGAATCATTCCGACACATCTCATATTCCCCTTTCTGCAGGTCTTTCATCCAACGTGGTGCCCATGTATCTGGGCGAACTCTCCCCCAAAAACCTGAGAGGAGCCATTGGCATCATACCACAGCTCTTTATCACCATCGGCATCCTTAGTGCCCAAGTGCTGGGCATCAGGAACATACTGGGCAACAGTGCAGGTAGACGCAACGATACATACATTATACATGTCAGATATCTTTACTGGTCAAATGTGAATCACATCCCCACCATGATGTTACTTCCTTGAAGTGTGAGGCAGTCGAATGATTCAGAGTTTGACCTAAAATTCAGTGAAACACCAAGTAAGAGTCCAGAAATCAAACAAAAACAGAACAATAAGGAATGAGACAACTGACTGACCTTACCCTCTCATCCTGCTCAATACTTTTGTGTGTTTTCTTAGGCTTTTTTGTGTGTTGCAAACCCTTTCACGAGCGCATCAGTGATGATAAGACAAAGAGGACAATAGTGAAGGCCATGATGGAACTAAAATAAGGAATTCAATAGTGGAAGTCTAAGCTAAATTTAATATCTGAACAGACCAAGTGAAATGTTCTTAACTTTGTGTTGGCACTTAAATATGTTTTATTTACTTTAAGTAATGTCTCAGATGTTAGTGTACGTATTCGCTAAAGATAAGCAAATTGGTGTTCGATAAGTGTCTGATAGGAAAAATGTCTTTTTAGTCAAAAATAAGCACTTTTGACCTTGATTAGAGCAATTTAGTCATCAAGATTTCCACTTTTTGCAGTTTAAGTACAGTTCTCTACCTGGGTCATAGTTTTTAGGTTTGAATATTAAAAACAGTTCACTTCCTTTTCACTTACTTGAACAACATTACCTGTACGGTATTTTAAGCTACCATGTTGTAAAATTGCAAAAAAAGTTATTGATGCACCATTAAGGGTTTCTCAGGAACAAGCTCTTTGAGAAACATTTCTCTGATCTGTCTAAAGGGTGTCCTTAACATTTGTGAGGGTTACTGTCCGAGGCCACCAGCGCTAACCAAATAAACAAGAGAAATTGAGACGCCTATTTTTGCATCTCGACGCCAATATGCTCTACTCCAGCTCACTCCTCCTTCTCCAAACCCTCCTGCTAGCTTGACGTTGATGTTCTCCTACAATTTTTGATCAACATTTGCAGTAAAAGTAGCTGTTGTAATTGTTAGATTAGATTCCGCTCCAAACCCCTCCCTGTCTTTCTTTAACTGCCATTGTTGGCTTGTAACAAAGGAAGCAAACAAGCTCAATGCACAGAAGAACAATCCAGGTTTAAGTCCTAAATATGCCTCACACACTTGTTAAACACATTTAAAATGATAAAATGTATAGGTACTCACCAGTGGCGATTGCTCTAAGATTGCAAGGGAAGCTCAGCTTCCCCTAAAATGTCCAAAAAAACAAAAAAAAAGTAGTGAAATATGTACTGCTGTGTGTACACTTCATTGACTAAATATGCGCTAGAATACCTTCATCTTTTGTTCAGAATCAGCTACTATCACAGGTAACTGACACGACTCCCTTCTCATTTGGATGCTCGGCTTCTGCATGATGACTGGATGATCTGTCTGAGGCGGAATCCCTTTTTGATTGACAGTGAAATGAGCGAATCAGCGATCTTGAAGTATAAACCTCCACCGGAGCATTTTCCAGGTTTTTCATTCCGTTGTTCTGAGCTGATCCGGAATCTTTACCGATCCCCAACGACTTTGTCTTTGTTAAAAACGACTAGTGTTGTGCTTGGCGACTCTCTTCTGTCACTCTACGGTTTCTTTCCCGAACGAGCAGTGGCAGCTGCTGAGCTTCTTCCCCCCGTCACGATCACTTACACTCACAGCCGGTCACACAGCTCCAGCTGCTAGCAAGCTGCACATCATGGCAGATACTACAATTTACTTACACACAAATAAACACATTTATGATGCAGGCCGGAAAAAAAATGAGCCTCCCCTCATTGATTGACTAGCAGCCGCCAATGGTGCTCATCACTATCCATCCATCGCTCCATTTTCTATGCCGCTTCTCCTCATTATGGTCGTGGCGGTATGCTGGATGAATGATAACAAAAGATGATTTATAGAACAAATGGAATCGGAGTTACGGTCTAGTGTTTAGACTGGTCGTCAGTCTCACACTACAACTGCGCTTCCGTCTGCTGTGGTGCTGCCTCCAGCTCCTTCTGAAGTGGCTCGCGGTAGTACGTGGCCCCGCTGCTCCGCAGGCCACTGGGTTGTTCCAGCTAGCTGTCAGAGAAGGCGTTTCTCTAACCCGCGTCAACATAATCCACACTGCTTGCCTGTTGAAGTTCCAGTAATGTGTTACAATCATGTATTAACTTATGGTTTGCTATCACGTATTTATAAGTTATTGCTGACTTAAGGTAATGGGATGTGTTTTCTACAGAAAAAACAGGCCATTTTGGAAAAAAATATGAATATTAAAGAAATAATAAGCATACTTTTTTTTACCAAAAATATGCAAATTTGCAGGGATGCAAATATGCAGAGATCCACGGTATATGATTGTACTAGAAATAAGCATTTATCAAAAAATGTTTTGCTTGGAAGTGTTGTTTTACTTGGCTCATCTTAGTGCATTGTTTCATTTCTTTACTCAATCTTTTCCATAATTTGATTCCACATACTGATATGCTGAAGGTGTTTAGCGTTGTGCGGGCATATGAGTGTTTTAAGTTTTGTTTTTTCCTAAGGTCATATTTCTCGTCTTGATAAGAAAAATTGTGTTGTGTTTTTGCGTAGCAAGTTTTTTTTTTTTTTTTTTTGCTGTATGCATAATTTTAGCTGTTTGTTTTTCTTCAGCCATTCAGAGGTGGACTTGCTGGTGTGTTTTGGATCATTGTCCTGCTGCAGAACCCAAGTTTGTTTGAGCTTGAGGTCACGAAGAGATGGCCGGTCATTCTCTTTCAGGATTTGTTGGTAGACAGCAGAATTTATGGTTCCATTTATCACAGCAAGTCTTCCAGGTCCTGAAGCAGCAAAACAGCCCCAGACCATCACACTACCACCACCATATTTTACTGTTGGTATGATGTTCTTTTTCTGAAATGCGGTGTATAGAGTAGTTTGATCCCCAAGACCACTGGGAAAATACTCTTTGATCTGACCAGACAAAAGCTGGACTTTTTGGAAAGTGTGTGACCCATTACATCTGGTGTAAAAGTAACGCCGCATTTCAGAAAAAGAACATCATTACTGTGCTGTAAGAGACTCATTGCATGTTATCGCAAACACTCGATTGCAGTTGTTGCTGCTCAGGGTGGCCCAGCCAGTTATTAGTTTTAAGGGACAATCACTTTTTCACACAGGGCCATGTAGGTTTGGATTTTTTTCTCCCTTCATAATAAATTTATCACGGCTTGTTTGAAGGTTGGATCCGGTATGCAGAGAAGAGGCCAATGTAGTTTTTAATAATGTTTATTTGACTCACGAAAATCTAGCTGGCAAATCAGGTCAAAGGTCGAGGAAAAAAGAAATTCAGAGGGCTGCAAAGGGGCTGAGCGAAGAAGACACGAAGACAAGAAGTTGCATGAGAGGTCAGGAAGGTGTGACAACTCAAACTGAAGAACAAATTGGCAAATGCAAACAACAGCAGCGGAGCCTCAGGGCTGTGGTGATTAACTAGAGTGACTGCAGGTGTGTCACGTGGCTCTGCCCAGGACCAGGAACTGAGGTGTCTATAACAACAGACAACAGACTGGGAAGCGCTCTGTAGTCCCCATGGCAGTGACGTTGACAGCATGACGCACTGCATCACAGACTATATAAACTTCTGTGTGGAGAACACTGTGCCCTCCAAGTTGGTGCGGTGTTTTCCCAACAACAAACCCTGGGTGACCTCCGAGATTAAGGCCCTGCTGAACAAGAAGAAGAGGGTCTTCAACTCGGGGGACAAGGAGGAGTTATGCAGAGTCCAGAGGGAACTCCGGCACAAGATCAGGAAGGGGAAGGACTGCTACAGGAGGAAACTGGAGAAGCGGCTGGAGGAGAATAATGCCAGGGAAGTCTGGAGAGGCCTGCAGACCATCACAGGCCATGGTAAAGGAGTGGGGAGAGACCAAGCCAGTGGGGACAAGATCTGGGCAGATGAACTCAATCTGTTTTTTAACAGATTTGAGTCTGCCCTCCCTCCCTCCCCTACCAACTCACCACTCTTCACCCCCACATCCCCATCCCAGCCATCCTCTACTCCCCTCTCCATAACTGATGATCAGGTGAGAAGTCAGTTGAGGAAGATCAAGGCAAGGAAGGCCCCGGGACCGGACGGCATCAGCCCCAGAATCCTCAAGGACTGTGCTGACCAGCTCTGTGGAGTTCTCAGGCACTTGTTCAACCTCAGCCTGAGCCTGGAGAAAGTCCCGGCCCTGTGGAAGACCTCCTGTGTGGTCCCGATCCCAAAGACACCACGTCCCAAGGAGCCTAACCACTTTAGGCCTGTTGCCTTGACCTCTCACCTGATGAAGACCATGGAGAGGATTATCCTGCAGCACCTGCGACCCCTGGTGGGCACTCAGCTGGACCCCCTGCAGTTTGCTTACCGGCCTCGGATCGGAGTGGACGACGCAGTGATCTACCTGCTGCACAGATCACTGCTACACCTGGAGGACAGCGGGAGCGCTGTGAGGGTCATGTTTTTTGACTTCTCCAGTGACTTCAACACCATCCAGCCGGCACTACTCAGAGTGAAGATGGAGAGTGTGGGAGTAGACCAACACCTGACTGCATGGGTTATAGACTACCTCACCAACAGACCACAGTATGTGAGGCTCCGTCACTGTGTGTCTGACATGGTACTCTGCAGCACAGGTGTCCCTCAGGGTACGGTGCTCTCCCCTTTCCTCTTCACCCTCTACACCTCGGACTTCACACACAACTCCACACAGTGTCACATCCAGAAGTTCTCCGACGACACAGCCATCGTTGGTTGTGTTTCAGAGGGGAATGATCTGGAATACAGGACGGTCATCAGGGACTTTGTCAGCTGGAGTGAGCTTAACCAGCTGCAGCTCAACACCAGCAAGACAAAGGAGATGATCATTAACTTCCAGAGGAAAACATCTCACTTTACACCGGTGAACATCCAGGGAGCGGACATAGAGTTGGTAGACAGCTACAAATTCCTGGGTGTTCACCTTAACAACAAGCTGGACTGGTCCGTCAACACCCACGCCCTCTACAAGAAGGGCCAGAGTCGCCTTCACCTGCTGAGGAGACTGAGGTCCTTTGGTGTGTGCAGGACTCTTTTACGGACCTTTTATGACTCTGTGGTGGCCTCAGCCATCTTCTATGCTGTGGGCTGCTGGAGAGGGGGCAGCACGGACAGGGACAGGAGCAGGATAAATAGACTGATCAGGCGAGCTAGCTCTGTCCTGGACGGTCCTCTGGACTCCGTGGAGGAAGTGGGGGAGAGAAGGATGTTGGCTAAGCTGACATCCATCATGAACAACACCTCTCACCCACTACATGACACTGTTGTTTCCCTGAGCAGCTCCTTCAGCACCAGACTGTTACACCCACGGTGTAAGAAGGAGAGGTTCCGCAGGTCCTTCATACCGACCGCTGTCAGGCTCTACAACACCTGCACCACCTGAACCATGTTGTAGACACTATGCTTTCTTTACACTGTTCTCTTTACTTGTCTTGCTGCTGTAACAAGTAAATTTCCCCGCTGTGGGATAAATAAAGTACATACACAAAGGAGAACAGCAGAGGTCAGCAAAAACCCACAAACAGTCAGAAGACCCAGACCGTGCCAAGAAGGTTTCATTTACAAACGGCATTTTGTGTTCAGTTGTGTTGTCATTGACTAATATTTAAATGTGTTTGATGATCTGAAACATTTAAGTGTGACAAACGTGCAAAAAAATAAGAAATCAGGAAGGGGGTAAACACCACTGTATAAAAGTATAACCAATAGTTTTGTCGAATTAATGAAATACTAAACAACACATTTATTGAGATTGTCAGCGATGTTTGTTTACTTTTGCCCAGAACCTTTTAAGTTCGAAAGCTACTTTCCAGCATCCTGGAATGCAGCAGAAAATCTAAGAGCACAAGTAGATGCACTTTCGCATGTTGTCCATTTCGATGTTAAAGTGCATCACCAATTAGTGGCTTCACATGCATATTACAGCATTACCCGTTTGTGCGGAACCCTGAGTACCCTGAGTAGTGACCACAGTTTGTCTTGGTACCATGTCTGTTCAGGCTGGACCCTCATGTTAGGCCTCACTGGTATTCCTGCCCTCACTGAGCTCCTGCTGCTGCCCTTCTTCCCAGAGAGCCCCAGGTACATGCTCATCCAAAGAGGCGATGAAAGAACAGCAAAGACAGGTGATTTGCAAATATGACGTTAGCATGAGATGACACGGCTTTAGGGTCTCCCTGCCTTTAGCGTTACAGCGCCTGCGTGGTTGGGACGACGTAACTGAAGAGCTTTCAGAGATGCGTCTGGAGGACCAGTCAGAGAAGTCAGAGGGTCACTTGTCTGTGCTTTCCTTGCTGTCCCAGCGCTCCCTTCGCTGGCAGCTGGTCTCCATCATTGTCCTGAACATGGGTCAGCAGCTGTCAGGGGTCAACGCGGTGAGGCCTGGACCAATGACGCACCATGGCTGCTGCTCTTGTGGCTTTATTGTTTCTATTTTCCCACTTCTCTGCTAGATCTACTACTACGCAGACAGCATATACGCCACCGCGGGGGTAGCACAGAATGACATCCAATACGTCACAGTTGGAACTGGTGCTGTTAATGTCATCATGACCATAGCAGCTGTAGGTATCCTGATTGTAGATAGAGTCATATGACAAAGAAACTATTCATTTAGAATTTGCGTCTAGGTATTCATCGTGGAGGCCTTAGGGCGACGCCTTCTCCTCCTCTGTGGATTTGGAATCTGCTGTGGAGCCTGTCTGATACTCACTATTGCTCTCTACTTCCAGGTAAGATGGCGCTCAAAACATCCCTCAGCATGTTACTCTACTGCCCTCTAGTGGCCATTCTTGGACCCCTCTATGGTTTACTGCTCAATTTTTTCTCGTTTAGGTTTGTAATTGCCAAGTGATTTCAAATGGTCTGGCTTGTTTCCCGAATAGTAGCATTATGCATATAACTACACATAGCAATTCCTTTAGAATGTTGCAGGTGAATGCCAAAAAATACAGTGTTAGTTCAAAATTCAAACAAATTCAAAAACGCACTAAGAATGCCTCATAACACAGAACAGATTTCATCATGCATGTGGTCACACTAAAGACTTCACCCTACCTACCTGCGCTACAAGTCATTTTCACTTGTTTTCTAAGGGAGAGTGTTTTTGTGGCGTGGCTCGACTCAGCTCCAGGCAGAAGTCAGAATTGAGTGCTCAGATGATGTTTACTGTATCAGTCCAAAGGGTAAAAACAGCCCACATAGGTGCAAAACTATTTACAAAAAAAAGAGAAAGTAAGGAAAAATGTCCAAAATACATTCACACTGAAATAAACAAAATAAAGGAGTCGGTGTATGAGTTCTACCTTCCTATGTGATGTATTCCATTGTAACTTCTATGCATGTTCAAATACAATTAAACCATTACCATTACCTGAAAGGAAAATTGCACTTTTTGGGAATTTTGCCCTTCATTCACAATCCTTAGGTGAGACATGAACACACGTCTTTCTCTTTTCTGTGCGTTCTAAAGATATAAAAAGAGACAGCTCATCACTGCACGTAATGGGATCCACCTATGCCGCCTACAAAGACTGCCATTAAAACACCTCCAACAAGGTTTTATGGTTTTATATACATGCTGTGACCATGTAGTAACAGGTACAGTCATGAAAATGTGTAATACTTACCGTGTTTTGCGTATTTTGGCCATTTTTAAGCATGAAAGGAACTTCCGTCCTTGGCACATTGACATCACATAGCAATATAGAAACGAAGGCCTACACCTAGCTTTTCCAAACTCAAAAATAAAAACACAGCAGCAGTGGCGGCAGCCTTACCTTTTCTGTAGTGGTCTGAGGCGTTGTGAGCACGACGCTGACGCGATGCAGGCAAGTCTGTGGTGAATCTAGTAGCTAGCGGTGTGTGTCAATACCCCAGTAATGTAGTTCAATCGTTAATAATAACAAGATGAGGCAATGTCAGTGGATATTGCGTTTGAATGCTGAAAAGCTTAAACAAAACTGAAATGCTTTGAAAAGGTACAAAAATGGAAATGTAGAATAAACATAGGAGCCATTTGGAAGCTGAGCTGAAGCTGGACTGAAATGCTGTTGAAATGTACAGTGTATAAGGTCTTTTACCCCCCTGAGAAGTGAGAATTTTGTGTGAAGCCCAAATTTTAGTGATGTGAAAAACAGGTAGCCTGTCTTAAACATGTTGATACAATTTTACAGAAAGTGGGCATTTTGCATAAAACAAAAAATGTTGTCATCTGAAAAATAGGTAGCCTGAATGTCCTGAACGTGTTGAACAGTTTGATGTTGAAATGGCTTGAATTAATTGAGAAATCTGGACCATGAAAGAAATCTTAGAAGAAGAGGAAGTAGTGTTCCAAAAATGTTTCATGTTGGGATGGTTGGAATCGGTTGAGAAATGTGCGAATGGTCGAAGTTTGAAAAATGGCCCATTCATTTGGATGGATTTTTGGAAAATGTGTGAATTTTTTGAAAAATCTGAATAGATAGCTAACTATTCCCGAAGACCGATTTAATGCTTGAATCAGTTGAAAAATGAAGGAGGAGTTAGAGGACAAAAAAGTTGAGAATGAATGAGAATATTAAGAATAAGCATTACTGCCCTCTGCTGCATGCACCCTGAATTATGTACTTTATTTATCCCACAGTGGGGATTAATTAACTGAATTACAGCTAAGGAGTTCGCACTTGAGGGAATCTTCAAAGACAAGAAGACACCGACCAAAACTGTTTGCAAAAAAAATATTCTCCAATTATTTGAGCATTCTGTCTTAGAAGCTGTCCGAATCGGTTGAGAAATGTCAAAAATATCGAACATTGAAAAATTCCCCATTTATTTTCAATGGGAAAAAAATCTTTAGCATGCTAGCAATGCTAAAATGTTAACTGATAGCACCCTAACCCTCACTACCAAATGATGGAAGTTTCGCCTTTAACAGTAAAAATGACAATGTTACTATTAGCATGCTAGTGCAATGTGCTAACACCTGACATAATAGCAAGTGTTATATAGGTTTCTACTCATGTAAACAGCTAAAACTCTACTATGTTAATGTTAGAATGTTAGCAACGCTAACATTAACATGCTAAACCAAGCATGATAGCGTTAAGTGTCTGCCAATGTTAAAGCTAATGAAAATGGCTAAAAATGCTACTATGCTAATGTTAGCATGCTACCACTTACCATGGTAGCAATAAGTGTTTCTGTAAGTCTGTACAACCTAACTCTAACCTGGTGGAGGTTTTGCCTTAACAGTAAAAAATACAAAGAAAAACGTATCGGCTCTCAATCAACATCACTGCGTGTAGCCTAGGAGTGACAGACGGCTTGCAACGGGTACCTGAGGGAATCTTTAAAAAAAAAAAATGCCCACACCATATGGCATAGACTAAAAATTTTTGCAAAAAAAAAAAATTACCAATGATTCAAGCATACGGTCTTGGACGCGGTCCGAATTGGTTGAGAAATGTGAGAAATATAGAACTTTGGAAAATTCCCCATTCATTTTCAAATGAATTGTGCAAAATCTCTGACTTTTTTGAAGAAAAAAAATAGCTGCTCACTATTCCCGAATGAGCTGAACAATTTGATGCTTGAATGGTGTGAATCAGTTGAAAAATGAAGGAGGATGAATGCATTGACACGCATTCACACAACAAATAGATGGAAAATGGTGAACAATTTGTGTGAACGTCGCTATAGCTTGGTTTTATAAAAGCAAGTCACATTATATGTAAATGGAGCATTTTCACAGGGCTTTATAGGCGGAATAAGTGGTTCCCTTACATCAGGGGTCTCAAACTCACGGCCCGCGGGCCTTTTGCAGCCCACCAAATCGTATTTTGCGGCCCGCGACTGGACATCAACGAGTAGTGTAACTGCAGCCAGCAACATCCGGGCAAGCTCAGTGTTACTTACATACTTACAGGGGCAAGTAAACACCAACACTGAACTAACAGTGGTGTTATCACGTGGATGTATTGTTAGGTACCCTGAGATTCCCAGCCCTACTCCCAATACTTGATGCGGCCCAGCCTCACCCAGACTCTACCTCCACTGGTCCCCAGTGAAATTGAGTTTGAGACCCCTGCCTTACATGCAGTAATGAGCTGTCTCTTTTGATGTGTTTTTATATCTTTAGAACGCACAGAAAAGAGAAAGACATAGAGTACGTGTTCATGCTCACATAAGGATTGTGAATGATGGGCAAAATTCCACAAAAAGTGCAGTTTCCCTTGAACTTGCTGGTCCTTTAAAGTCAATTCAATGGAATCACAAGAAGAGCCACAGACCATGTTACCTGCATTGTAACTTCTGGTCCCCTGCCTACCTGCCTGAAAAGGCTCTACTTACTGTATAAATGCCAAGCCCCTCCAAATTGGCTTCAATGTTCCTCTTAATAATTATTCAACCAAAAAAACAGGTAATCCTGCCACATAAATTTAAACTAAATCCAAACAATAACAGTACATTAGTACATTTTTAGTACATTAGTTTCCTTATATCAGTGGTTTCCAAACTTTGCACAGTCGCGTACCCCTTCAGACATTTGACTTGAAGCCATGTACCCCCTACTCCTGCACACTTACACAAACATAAACTTGAAATACTGTACATGATTGATTATTTTTATAGTAAGTAAGTCATTCAGGTTCAAAAATGCGTATTTTGCATAGTCAAATTTTGCTAAAAGTTTGACATGAGCACTGATAAGTAGGTAAGTATCTTATTTCAGCCGGATCTTGGGTTCCTGCCATTTGAATGATTTGAACTTTGAACCTTTACTTTTCTCCACTAGCAATCGATATGATTTAAGCCTGCATATTAATTTGATTGCAAATTGAAAGGGAAAGTTTAACAAACATGATAAAGCAGTATCCACAGTACAAAAAGACAAATAGGGATAAAGCCGTACATTGACAGGTTTTCACGGTGCTGGGATTGGAACACCGATATAAATTAAATCTGCAAGCTTAAACACTCTTAAAGCACAACATAATCATCAAACTTACTTACGTTTTCATATAACTCACACACAGCAATGAACTTAATGCGCTGTGAGGCGTTCAGGCGCACTCGTAATTTTTAGCGTTAGGGGCTAATTGTTTTGCATTTTTATTCACGTACCCCCGTGACAATTTGCGTACAGCTGGGGGTACGTGTACCCCACTTTGGAACCAAGGCCTTTACATAATGCGTCGGTCACATGAACATGAGCGCGCAACCAGGACGCATTTAACCACCCCGGAAGTAATGGTCCGGGGTTTTTTTACCCACGAGGGACACAGCAGGCAAGATAGGTAAGTTACCAACAGGTGCATCTCTGTGTATGAATGTCAGTGAATAAAGTGCTCCCAAGTGTGTGGCGTTGTTAGTATTTTTCTCTATTAAAATGAATGGGATGACGAGTGGTGGGAAAGATGAGCGTGTGTGCGTACGAATGTGTGTGGCTGCATTGCCGGTAACCCGGTTTGATTTATGTTTTGCATTACATCAGTGGTTAGCGTCTTTTTACACCTGTCTGCCAGTTAAGAATGCAGGAGGCGCATCTGCAACTTTTAATTCGACCTCTGCATTCGTCATCAAAGTTAAATGACCGAATGAACCGAAGCTTTTTAACATATACTGTGTCATGGGCGGCCGTGGAACACGGCGAGTATTTTAGGATCCCAAAATGCAGACAAGGGAGGCAGAAAGTACAAAAGAACAATTTAATACACAAAAGAGTCCAAAGCAAAAATACAAAGTACAAATAAGGAAAATCCAACAAGGTAAGAGTCCATAACAAAAAACACTAACAGCAAAAGGCTGTTAGGAAAAAAACTAGAAATAACAAAAATACACTGCAGGCAAACCTTACAGGAGAAGATCACAAACAAGGCTAGCAGGTAGGTACAGGTAAGCGGGGAGCCGGGGAGCCAGAGAGCAGGGTAAGGAGCAGGTACAGGGAGCAGGTTGTCAAGGAGTCAAGGAGTACAATCTGGCACCGGTCTGGAGTTTGGCTGGAGCTTAAGTAGGCCGGTGGTAATGAGCTGCAGGTGTGTGTAATTAGGGCTGGGTCATGTTCAGGGATGTGCTGCAACAAATAAACGACAGAGGGCAGCAGAGCAGAACACAGAACATGACAGTATGCCCCCCTCTTATAAGGCGCCGCCTGGCGGCTTACCTGGCTTGTCAGGATGGAGACGGTGGAAGTCGCTAATGAGGGACGGATCCAAGATAAGGGAGCGGGAGATCCATGAACGCTCCTCAGGACCATAACCTTCCCAGTCGACCAGATACTGGAACCCTCTGCCCCTCCTTCGGGAGTCCAAAATGGCCTTCACAGTGTAGGCTGGGTGGCCATCGATCAGGCGCGGCGGGGGCGGAGCCTCGACCGGAGGGCACAGGTGACTGGTAGATACAGGCTTGAGACAGGAGACGTGGAACACTGGGTGTACTTTGAGACTGGATGGCAGTTTGAGTCTCACGGAGGAGGGGTTGATGATGGAGTCCACAGTGTAGGGACCCACAAATCTGGGCGCCAGCTTCCTATTAGTCCCTGCTAAAGGTAAGTCCTTGGATGATAACCAGACCTCATCGCCAACCTGATAAGTGGGAGCTGGGATCCTGTGACGGTCAGCCAGCCGTCGATTTCGTGCCGCCGTGCGGCCTAGTGCAGCGACTGTCTCTCTCCAAATCCTCCGGGCTCGGCGTAGATGAACCTGCACGGATGGCACTGCAACTTCCGCCTCCTGTGAAGGGAACAGTGGGGGCTGATATCCGTAAGCGACCTTAAAGGGTGACATACCTGTGGCAGAGCTGACAAGCGTGTTGTGTGCGTACTCCACCCAGGGGAGGTGGGGGGCCCAGGAAGATGGATGCCGGTGACAAACGCAACGAAGGGCAGCCTCCAGGTCCTGGTTGGCCCGCTCTGTCTGGCCGTTGGTCTGGGGATGGTGACCGGAAGAAAGACTGACCGAGGCCCCCAGCATCTTGCAGAATGCCTTCCAGACTCTGGACGTGAACTGGGGGCCCCTGTCTGAGACGATGTTCGTGGGAATGCCGTGAATACGAAAAATGTGTCTCACCAGCAGACGAGCTGTGTCCAGGGATGTAGGTAGTCCAGGTAGTGCAATGAAATGAGCCATCTTAGAAAACCGGTCCACAATGTTCAATACTGTCGTGTTCCCCCTAGAGGCAGGTAAACCGGTAATGAAGTCCAAGGATATGTGAGACCAGGGCCGGGCGGGGATGGGTAATGGTTGGAGCAGGCCGGCTGGTGGTCGGTTTGAAGACTTACTCCTGGCACAGACAGAGCAGGCCGCGACGAACTCCTTGGCGTCCGCCGCCATAGAAGGCCACCAGAATCTTTGCGCCAGTGCGTATAGCGTCCGTTTGAGTCCCGGGTGGCAGGTTACTTTAGACGTGTGACCCCATTGTAGTACCTCTGACCTGAGCTCCTCTGGGACGAACAGTCTTCCTGGGGGGGCAGCCCTCTGGTGGTCTCCTCCCATCTGTTGCTTCCGACACCTTCCTCTCCACCTCCCACTGGAGTGCACCCAACACTCGAGCCACAGGTATGATAGTCTCTGGTGCCTTTCCCTCCTCCGTGGGGCTGAAGACTCTAGATAGGGCATCGGGCTTGACATTGCGAGAACCGGGTCTGTAAGTGATTGAAAAATTGAAACGGGTGAGGAATAATGACCAGCGGGCTTGTCGAGAATTGAGTCTTTGAGCGGTGCGGATGTATGACAAGTTCTTATGGTCCGTGATGACTATGAACGGAAGTGTAGCACCCTCCAGCCAATGACGCCACCCCCGCAGCGCCAGAACGATGGCCAGCAGCTCCCTGTTACCCACATCATAGTTGCTCTCAGCCTGTGTGAGGCGACGAGAGAAGAAGGCGCAGGGGTGCAGCCTCTGGTCGACCGAGGATCGCTGGGACAGGACGGCTCCCACTCCCGTATCCGATGCGTCGACCTCTACAAAAAATTGCAGGTTAGGATCAGGATGAACGAGCACAGGTGCTGATGTGAATAACGATTTCAGATTACAGAAAGCCGTCTCTGCCTCTGGGGTCCACACAAACGGAACCTTAAGAGATGTAAGCCTAGTCAGAGGTCCTGCCTTACTGCTGAAATTGCGGATAAATCGCCTGTAGAAGTTGGCGAACCCTAGGAACCTCTGTAAGTGCTTCCTTGATTTAGGAGTTGGCCATTCGACCACCGCCTGAATCTTGGCGGGATCGGCACGCAATTGACCCTTCTCCACGATGTACCCCAGGAACGGCACTGATGTGGCGTGGAAATCACACTTCTCAGCTTTAACATACAACCTATTTTCAAGGAGGCGTTGAAGAACGAGTTTGACATGCGTAGTGTGTTCTTGTAGATTCCTAGAGAAAATCAGAATATCATCAAGATACACGAAGCAAAACAGATTAATCATATCGCTTAAAACGTCGTTAATCAGATTCTGGAACACCGCTGGGGCGTTAGTAAGACCGAAGGGCATGACAAGATACTCAAAGTGCCCCAGCGGAGTGTTAAACGCGGTCTTCCACTCGTCTCCATCCTTAATGCGCACTAAGTGGTAGGCATTACGGAGGTCCAGTTTCGAAAAGATCCGTGCCGAATGGAGAGCGGAAAAGGCAGAGTCCATGAGAGGGAGCGAATAACTATTACGTACCGTAATACTGTTCAAACCCCGATAATCGATACAGGGGCGCAAGGACTTGTCCTTCTTGGCAACAAAAAAGAAACCCGCACCGAGAGGAGAGGAAGAAGGACGGATGAGACCGGAAGCTAGCGAGGCAGAGATATAGTCCTTAAGAGCCTTCTGTTCCGGCCCAGAAATATTATAGAGCTTAGCGCTGGGTAATGTGGTGTTGGCTAGTAATTCTATCGAGCAATCATACGGTCTATGAGGTGGAAGTGTCTGTGCACGATCTTTACTAAATACTTGTTTCAAATAATGATATTCCTCAGGCACATTGGTGAGGTTAATCTCCTCTACCGGAAGTGGTTTAACGGAAACCTCGGAAACGGCAGACCTAAGGCAGTTAGCGTGGCAGAACGTACTCCAGTTGACTATGTTCATCTTAGTCCAATCTACGGCAGGATTGTGGAGTTTGAGCCACGGTAACCCTAACACTAGTGGAGCTGCTTGGGAAGGCATAATAAAGAAGCTAATCCTCTGAGTGATTACCCGACAATTGCAGAGAAAGAGGTTCGGTCTGATACGTGACTACTGCTAGAAGACGTCCATCTAAAGACAGAACCTCCTGTGGAGAGGATAGCTTAATCACTGGGATATTATGTTTCTCAACGAATGACGTATCCAAAAAGCAGTCATCGGCACCGGAGTCAACTAGTGCGGTTACAGTCACATTTCTGCCCCCCCCTGTAATAATCCCCTTGACCTGGAGACGTCTCAGGGACTCATTGCCTGTGTCGATCACTTCCTGGGGGTACTCACAAATCCCAGCTGAGGACTGGCTGCTGGTGACGGGAGGATCGATACTGGATAGCGATAGTTGTGCCGATGGTGCTCCTGGAGTCGACCCTTGGCGACGAACTGGACGGATGGGGCATTGAAGAAGCCGATGACCTGGGTTACCGCAATACAGGCACAGGTTCAGGCGACGGCGACGGGCTCTCTCCTCGGCGGCTAGTCGTCGTCCTCCCAGCTGCATTGGAACCTCCGAATCACCATCAACCTTGATGGGGTGAGTACTCCTCTGCTCCGTGGGCGAATGTGGTATCGGTGTATGAACCTGGTATCCCTCCTCTGCATAGTCCCTGATTCTCTCCTTTACTCGGTTGTCTAAACAAATCGCTAAGTTTATCAAGTCATCAAGCGATGTAGTATTATCCTTGGCTATTAGCTCATCCTTAATGCGGGCACTAAGAGCCCTCCGGAAGATACCACGGAGCACGGTATCGGGATATCCGCTTGCTGCTGCGAGCACACGGAAGTCAATGGAAAAATCGGCCACAGATTGCCCTCTTTGTTTTAAGTCTAACAGGCGATTGGTGGCTTCTAAACCCCGGATAGGGTGATGAAACACCCTTCTTATCTCCTCTAAAAATAATGGTAAGGAGGTACGGATGGCGGGCATAGAAGTACTTATGGCCAGGGCCCAAGTGGCAGCTCTACCCGCAAGCAAGCTCATTATGAAGGCTACTTTAGCTTGATCAGAGGAGTAAGCTGTAGGTTGTTGATCAAAAACTAACGAACATTGATGTAGAAACTGGTTACAGGAATCAGAGTCACCAGAGAAGCGAGGAGGGTGAGGGATAATGGGCTCACGAGCTTGATGAGCAGCAGGTGTGCTTGCAGCTGTGGCAGCAGCGGAATCACTCATGGTAGTGGTTGTACCGACCTCTGGTGGCGGAATCGGAGCGGAACATCCCAGTCGTTGATTTAATGCTTCCATGTTAGCAGAGAGAACAGAAATGGCTTCCAGGATCCCTTGGAGCGACTTCTCATGGCTTCCAACCATGTGTCCTTGGTGTGTCAGGGCTTTTCGGAATTGTTCCATGTCTGCGGGATCCATGTTCTTGGCCAGATTGTTCTGTCATGGGCGGCCGTGGAACACGGCGAGTATTTTAGGATCCCAAAATGCAGACAAGGGAGGCAGAAAGTACAAAAGAACAATTTAATACACAAAAGAGTCCAAAGCAAAAATACAAAGTACAAATAAGGAAAATCCAACAAGGTAAGAGTCCATAACAAAAAACACTAACAGCAAAAGGCTGTTAGGAAAAAAACTAGAAATAACAAAAATACACTGCAGGCAAACCTTACAGGAGAAGATCACAAACAAGGCTAGCAGGTAGGTACAGGTAAGCGGGGAGCCGGGGAGCCAGAGAGCAGGGTAAGGAGCAGGTACAGGGAGCAGGTTGTCAAGGAGTCAAGGAGTACAATCTGGCACCGGTCTGGAGTTTGGCTGGAGCTTAAGTAGGCCGGTGGTAATGAGCTGCAGGTGTGTGTAATTAGGGCTGGGTCATGTTCAGGGATGTGCTGCAACAAATAAACGACAGAGGGCAGCAGAGCAGAACACAGAACATGACATACTGTACAGTATTACCGAGGTTGACTTATTTTTACACTTGGTTAATAATGTTAGAATGTCACTTAAAGCACTGTGCATACAGTTAATAAAGGCTTTATGACGGCCACAGTTGACCCTGAAACAGATGTATTTCCATTTCCACTGTGATTTATGTGAACATTTACTTTAACAGATGCCATGCAAAGACCCCCCCTAGAGGCTGTGAGCAGAATAACAACACTGCATGTTGACAAAGTGCTTCTAGCGAATGCCGTGACATCATTTTTGTTTTTCTGTCCACAATTTCACCTCTCAGCCTTCCTGCAGAAAATGTCTTTATGTTACCGAACGGATACAAATCATGCAGAATACATTATGTAGCTCAGCGACCCACCCAATCCAAGACACCGCTTACGTAAAAAAAAGGGAATACAGGGCCTCATCAAGGTAATGATATCAGCCGTTGTTTTGTGTTGACAGGGGAGTGTGACATGGATGTCCTATGTCAGCATCACATGTGTTATTGTCTACATCATAGGACATGCCATTGGACCCAGTGAGTGTGGAGCTTTTGACATATTTTTCCATGCGCGCTCCCACACAGACCTTGCGGACTAACAATATGTCTTGGCTGTTCCTCCATAGGTCCCATCCCGTACGTGGTGACCACTGAGATGTTCCGGCAGTCAGCCAGACCCGCTGCCTTCATGGTAGCAGGTTCTGTCCATTGGCTCTCCAACTTCACTGTTGGTCTGCTATTCCCCTTCATGGAGGTCAGTTGCACACCACGTGAGCCTCATCTTTTTTCCTTCCTCTCATGTAGAATCTCAATCTACATTACAGATTCATTCAATGAAATTATTCATGGAAGAAATAACAAATCTGTTTTGGAAAATGTTAAAAACAATGAAAATGGTGAATATTTTTAGTTAATACCTCTAACACAGTGGTTCTCAATTATTTTCTGTCATGCCCCCACTGGAGGACAGAAATGTACATACAGTATATACGTACATACCGGTACATATAGTGTGTATATATACATAGTGTACATATACGCACACATATATACAGTATTTATCATGTGTATATACTGTATATATAAAGAAAACATGGTGTGTCCAAACTTTTGGCCCGTTCTATTTGGACACACCGCATGTTCTATTTACATGGTAGATTCTCACTGAAGAATCACTTTTTCACGCAGGGCCATGTAGGTTTGGATTTTTTTTTCATTTAAAAACTGCATTTTGTGTTCAGTTGTGTTGTCACTGACTAATATTCCAAATTTGTTCACACTGATCATGTTTTGTCTCTGCCGATAGAGAAGCCTGGGCCCCTACAGCTTCATCATTTTTTCCTGTGTTTGTCTGCACACGCTGATTTACATCTGGCTGGTGGTGCCCGAGACGAAGAACAAGACCTTCCTGGAGGTCTGCCAGATGTTTACAAAGAGGAACAAAGTGGGGGTCAAGCTGGTCGACGGCAGTGTGCCTGTGAAAGACAGCAAAGACAGCCTGCAGTACACACAGAAGGTCACAGCCTTTTGAGGGGGAAAATAGAGGAAGCCCTCACTCTGGGGGGTTTGCATGGGACTAGATGTGCTTCTATTTTTTTTTTCCATTTAGTCTTTGCACAAAGTTTTTGTAGTATTGAAAATAATCAAAGTGATGGTTGGTAGAAGCATGAATGTTCCTTTATTTGTACAGTATATTGCTGAAGCTTACATTAAATATTGCAAGACTGTACCGCTTGTATATTGCAATGCATGTTTTAAAGCCTGAGCATCACCAATGTTGCAGCGTATTAAGCAGCAGAAGTGTTTTTCAGGAGCATCTGTATTGACTCTCCAGCTGCACACCCCCATACAGACTAAGTTTGGTGGTCCCCCAGCTGAACACATTTCCCTGTGCGGTGATGTTCTTCTCACATGACATTTGGTCCCGAATGTTTGCCGTGCTTAGCGTATAGTCCCACACATTCACATCCGTCATCTTCCCCACAAAGGCGTCCATGTTGGAAATACCCAGCATTCCGTCTTGGTCATTTCCCAGGATGAACACACCCCCAGTGCGAATGGTATAGCCACTTTTTAGGTAGCGCCGCTCCCCCACCATGCCGTTGATCCACAGCTCCGCACCGCCAGTGCGGGACGACCATGTGATGCAGTAGTTGGCCCAATTTTGGGACTTGAAGTTGAACGGCAAATTGACAAACTCGTTGCCAATCCAGAGGCCTACCTCCTTGCCATCTCTGTCCTCACTGATGGAGATCAGCAGCTCATTGTGTTGCTCATTGTTGCTGGAGTACGAGATGACCGTGTGCGCGCCCTCCACTTCAGGCAACACGTGCATGCAGACGGTGAAGGAGTCCAGCTCCATCGGATGCCCCAGGTGGGCTTTTACATAACTGCCAGAATTCTCCCGCTGGAAGTTGAGCACCAGCGGGAACAAAGCTTGAGGTTCTGAGGAAGACAAAAAGCCATAAGCAACTATTAACGTTGGTTATCAAATGCATCCTTTTGCCCTGTGATTGATTTGTGACCTTTCCGCTGGGGTAGGCTCCCGCTACCCGCAACCCCCAACAGGATAAACAGAAAATGGATTGCAAGAGCGACCAGTCCAGGGTGTACCCCGCCTGTCGCCCGAAGTCAGCTGGGATAGGCTCCAGCATGCCCCCGCGACCCTAATGAGGATGAAGCGGTATAGAAAATGGATGGATGGATTGCAAGAGGAAATGCACGCTCCACCCTTTTTACAAATATTACACAAAACGAATTTACGAGGCTTGTTTCGTTTATCCTGTTTTGACAAAGACTAGAGTCGTACATTTGCTGTAATATTTTTCACTAAACACCCTGATGTATCGTTGATGTTTGTTTTTCCAAATTCAATTAGTTATTATGGTTGGCAAAATATACGTAATAAGGTCCTAACACCTAATACAAGAGTATCATCACCCCCCAATGCATTGGATTGGCTGCGAGACGTGCAGGGGTGTCAAACGTCCGGCCCGCTAAGGGGTTCAATCCAGACCGTTGGATGAATTTTGAAAGTAAAGTAAAAAACATTAGTGCTGTCGAAAATAGTTAATGGCGGTAACTAATTTATTTAATTAAATTAATTTTTTGTGTAATTAATGCATGCGCTTCATGGCAAGCCACGCCTCTCTGTTATGACGACAGACATCAACAGCAGTGCAATTCCAACATCATATATCTATCTCTATGTCTCTAATTCCTTCATCATCGGAACGACGCTTCCTCATTGTGACTGGATGACTGCTAAATGCATTCACGGACATGCCAAACATGACAACGTCTTTATTATGCGTGTATGTGTGGTCTAAATAAACACGAATACAAAGAAAAACAAGTGGACATTCTATCACTCACTTTGTAACTCTTAATGCGCAAGTACAGTTTGCTGCACTTAAGTATGCTTGGAAAGCCCAGAAAGTACATTCAAAACATGTGAATTCAACCTAAATGACATGGTGACTTTCAACACAACCCCTCATTGCGCGTAATAAAACCGTTAAAGTGTGATTCAAATGTTCTGCTACTATTACGGAAACTAGTGTAAAGTAAATACATTTTCAAACATGTGTGGTATCTTTTAATTTGATTTGTATTTTCAGTTCATTTAATACATACAAATATATATTATAATCCAGTCCTGTCATTTATCTTTCTGTCAATAAAATACAGTAAAAATGGGCCGATTTCAGACATAGTTTTCAAATGGTGATTAATCATGATGAATTAATTTGAAAGCTGTGATTAATCGGATTAAAAATTGTAATCAGCCCTAAAAGAAATGCATAAGAGACATAAACTCGAAATTCTTAATAAAATGCTATTTGTAAATCATCCACTGGGGTGCACTGTTGAAAGTGTCTAGCAAAGTAGAAGAGTAGTAGTAGTAGGTAGCCCTCTTCTTCAAATGATGGCGTTCTCTCTATGCCACGTTGGGATTGTCGGTGTACCCGAAGGTGACTGATGAGTCCAATTCGAGATTTAAAAGACCTTCTGCCAATAGGGCAGGTTGTTCACCAGGGTAAATCTGTTCTAGCTACCTGGTTGATCCTGCCAGTAGCATATGCTGGTCTCAAAGATGAAGCCACGCAAGTCTAAGTACACACGGACCTGTACAGTGAAACTACGAATGGGTCATTAAATCAGTTATGCTGGTAGTCACAGCCTCAGACTTTTGCACAGTACTGAACATTACTTAAAAGTCAATTTTTTTGTTCAAATGCAAAATAAAAATAGCTCACCATGTTTGCTTGGCCGTGAGTGTTGTGGTCCACCTCCTAAAGAGTACAAGTAAGTAACAGTTGACCAACATTTGTCAGTAAATAGGAGCATCTGTATTTGCATTCAGCCAAGTGTGACTTACAATATTTGCTTGCATCACACCTCACCTGAGTAGACGTTCTTTCCAAGGGAGGTTATCAGGCCTTCGATTTTAAGCAGCTTTGATTCTATTTCGTCTTGTCGGCAGAACGCTGGTGAAGCAAGGAGGTGATCAGTAATGGTCTGTCTTACTCTTTAGTGAAGCAGTCAGATATTCATGAAATACACACTTCCTTTCCCAAGCCGCGGCAAGAAAGACGACTCCACCACTCGGTCGTTAAGGGGCTGAGCGATGCGATAGTCATTCCACAGGGTCTTGTTGTCTATGTCCATCAGTGTGCTCTCCAGTTTCCTGATCTGGGTGCAACAAAGTCAAAAGGGGAGGTACAAAAAAGTGCAAAACAACAGTGTAGTACCGAGGGTGAATCAAGCGTTTGTGCCCCCTAAAACCTGAACCTGTAGCACTTCCTGTGACTTTTTGTTTTTAGGATTATGAATGTGTTGCATTGTTGCTGTCAAGATAGAATTCTGTGTTTGAAGTGCACTGACAGAAGTTACCGTCCTTACATAGAGATGTGTTGACAGAAGTTACCACTCTGTAATAAAGATCTGTTGACAGACATTGCCATCCTGTCATTTTGTATGTCTAATAAGCCTGTGAAGGTGTCTGCAGCAACACAGATTTGCACCCAGGGCAACTGTCACCCGGCTACGCCACTGCATGCAAAGGCCTCCATGCCTGTCGAGCCTACCTGGTTGTGTGAAAGAGTAATGGGGGTATCGAACACCGTCCACAAGATGCTCTCATAGCAGGGGGGAGTTGTGAGGGAGCCCTGGTACCTGAAGAAATGGTTCATGTTCTCGGGGAGCATGGAGCGCACGTCCAGGCTTGAAATGTTCATGGACTGACCTACCAGGGTCATTTTAGGTCGAAGGGGAATCAAACAGATGGGATGTCATGCATACTGTACTTCTACCATGACACTTAAGTTACTTACCTGCATATTTGATTTTGGCCAGGTTGGAGATGAAATCACTGTAGTAGGTGTTCTCAAAATGACCATCCTGACAATGTAGCAACAAGTCATTAGCAACAAGTCTTGTGTATATACAGAATAGTGTGTACGTGTGAACTGTGACCTTTTCCATAAGAGGGCCAATATTATCGCTGACTATTTTAATACACACTACATCAGCTGGCCATGTTTCTCTGCTATAATAACTTCTAATTATTGCCACCAGTGATATGACTGGGGATGATAGACGTTGTTACCATAGCGATCAACACATCAGGGGGCCACTGGCTGCCTGAGATTCACAGCATTCCTCTGGGGAACAAACTAGGTCCTCATGTGAACTCTACTCAGTTCAAATCATATTACACAATGTCCGGTGAGTGACTGAGATACAGTAAACACACACAGCTACACATGGAGGGGAAAGGGAAGCATACGTCATAGAAAAAGGCGAGTACTGCCAGCCCGTCTGATTTATCTCTGGCCTCAGTGAAGCTCTTGTACTTGTCCGAATTGTAATGGACGACATGGAGCTGAAAGACAAAGGGGAGAACAGCAACGGAATACCAAATGAGCATTGTGTCTGAATGAATAAGAGGCACAACAATGATCATTGAAATTCAGAGCCAGACATGAAGCAAGAAAAATGCATGCTGACCCAAAAAGAAAAACAGGAACCTATCCAGTAACACCACAACCTACCGTACATTTCCCTAATCTGTTTATTTTTGGTTTTTGAATTAAACATGGCCATTCCACATAAGCAAAATCATCTCCCTCACTTCTCGTCTGCTCCATTTTTGAGAAAAGAGGTGCTCAAACGGTCGCTTTTGAAGTTACGGTACAGTTTTTTCATGACATCATGAATGAAAAACCTCCTCCCTTGCTGACAGGATATCGCCTCTGTCCTGCTCCTAGATAGATGATCCCGCTCCGTGTAGACACTCACCACTTCACAGAGAACAGCATTGTAATAAAAATAAAAATAAAAATAAAAATAAAAATAAAAATAAAAATAAAAATAAAAATAAAAATAAAAATAAAAATAAAAATAAAAATAAAAATAAAAATGCTTTGCTACACATAAATAAAGAAATAAAGCCGGCAGCTCTGCCATCTATCCGTCGGTTAGGTACAGATGTGTGACCTGTAAGCTTTCTTCAGTTAGGCAGGCTAACCTAGAGTGATGTTAAAATTGTGATCTCAATGTTAGCACTATAGCTCACATCGCTATGCTAGTGTTCCTAACGTTTGTGTACTCCTCTCCCACTCCTTAATATTACGTTGTTGTATGTGATATATGGCATCTATTATGTTGGACAAGTGTAGAATTACAGTGTTAAGAGTGTATAAAGTGGACAACAGCACTTTTTGGAGACACACACTCACATTTTATGTTTCAGAATACATTTCTTTCTAGTGTTCTCACATTATTAACTGAAAACCTGAATGAATAGCAGGCCTGCAGGCGCCTCATGTGGTCGTGGGGGGCTACCTGGTGCCCGCGGGCACTGTGTTAGTGACCCCTGCCCTAGAGAATCTGTTTTTCAGGGAGTATGGAAGGCCACAACCGTATTATGTTCTACGAGGGGAGACTCACTGTGCTGCACTTACCCCCGAGCTAAGCTTTCTTTCATCTATGTTAGCACCTGATGGCTGCACACACTGTCACTCTGACACATGGACATTTTTTTCAGCCAGCAAGATGTTTGTGTTTCACATGGTCGTCTGTCGTCACTGAAGCGTAAGGAGTACAAAGCTGCTGTCTGTCCATTGCTGCTCTGTATGGAGCCCATCAGTGTTTTTATTTAGTCTACCTCTGCCATGTAGCGGATGCCGTCAATGGTGTGCTCTGCCCCGCTCGCCTCGAGGTCCCAGCCACCCCAGTGTAGATGCATCTGAACAGCTGTGTATTTTCCTGGTAGGCCCTTTGTGATCTTCATGGTGGGGGGCAGGTCGATTTGGACTGATTGAAACAACATGGTCAACTAGTTAGGTAAGTGCACCAGAAGGATGTGTGAGCTTCCATGTTTTACCAGGCCTTCCTTTGCTGCTTGTTGCCTTCACTTTTCAGTAAAGGAAACATGCTTTATTATATTGAGGTACGGCAACTGACTTAGCTTTTGAATAATATTCCATTTATTTGGCTTAAAAAAGTCTTGAATTGCTTTTGCAGTATGTCTAGGGTCATTATCCATCTATCCTATCAGTTTAGTAGGAGTCACATCATCAATAAACACCAGTGAGCATGTTCCATAATGTTCCATGTTATGTTCCATAACACATGCTGTGGTATGCTTTGGATTATGAGATGTTTCTTTGCTTCAAGATACTGTATTTTTTACATTATTCTGACACAAGTTGGTTTCATCTGTCCCAAGAATCTGATTCCAGAACATGAGAGACTTTTTTAGATGTCTTCTGGCAAATAAATTCGAAACAAGCTTTTCCGAGACTTTTTGAAAGCAATCCCCTCTCCCTTCACTTATTATAGAATATAGATTTTCTGCATAAAAGATATGTACTGCTCAATTTAAAGCCTGGAACTTTATTTAAGCTGCAATGAGGACATTAATCGGAAGCAGGGGATAACTGGAGAGAGATTTTTATTTCATCTATAAACAACCCATTTTGTTTTACCGGTACTTTAATAATTATTTCAAGTGCATGAGAAAGTGGAAAGGAAAACATAGCTCTTTTTGCTCGTTTATTAAGTACAATGTACTGCACAACATCACAGCAACAGAACCAATGTTGTTATAACCGTAAGAAACAAACTGCTCGGCCAGCATTAATACTGCTGATGTATTGATTGTAAGCAACACGCTCAAATTTCACACCAGCATGTCTGCTATCAGCCATCATACAAGTTTTAAGCCCGGAGTCATCGTTTGAACTCTGCGTCACTTAGATGTTCTGTCTAAACTGCTGCATTTCCACTTTTACTTACTCGTATCATGTTTTTTTTCACATTGCCTTTTTGCACCGGCACCTTTGGTTGCCGTTTGCCAAATCACATGACTGTAAGTACAGTACCTGCACCTGCTTGTGCTTTATTAAAAACTCTTCTTATACACGTTGCCTCTGTCCCTGCAAACCGAGGGTCCAGCCTTCGACAGCTCCTAACACTACTGCTGTCTTGGGGTGTTAATTAAAAAACTACATCAGAAGGTTGCCCACAGCCACAATGCTCGAGAGCCCAGCGATCATTTGCTTTTGCAGACCACCCAAGAGATGTTAATTGAATAGAGGCTTTAATTGGAGCAGTACTTGCTAAATGGCAAATGCCATATTTTTTCAAAACCTCCTTAATTAAAGCTGAAACTCTACACTTCGATCACATGTTGCTTGTTTTACTCCAAATCAATAGCGGTGACGTATACTGGCATTCAAACACATTACATACAGTACATTACAAATACATTACATTCAAATAAAAAACATTCAATGAAAATGTGTTGAAGTACGTTGGACTGACCTGAGTGCCCATTGTTGGACATGAGGAAGGTCCCTCTCTGAGCGTCATATCCACTGAGCTCCAGCTGTAAGATGTCTGGGTTGTGTCTCACGCTGCGTCTCTGGATGTCAATCGGGGACTGTTTCTTACCCCCGCATGCTGGATACTTGGTTGGCCAGTGCATCTGGTCCAAAGCTCCCTCTGCATGATGTTGCAAATATTGTATGTGAAATTAAAGTTGCAGATTTTTATCATATTTTTACAAGCCAGTACTTGAAGCAGTTAGTACGTGAATGTTCATGTAGTTTAAATGGATCTACGTTATGTTGTATAATTACTAGAGCTGTCAGGTGATTACAATTCTTGACCAGATTAATCATGAGTTTCAAATTAAATAATCATAATTAATCACAACTACGTCTGAAATACACCAATGTTTACTCTGTTTTATTGAAAGAAAGCTAAATGACAGGGCAGGATTATATATAGTGTATATTTTAACAGCTCCAAATGAACAGAAAATGTCAATAAAGCTAACAGATAGCGCATGTCTGAAAATGTATTTACCTAACATTAGTTTCTTTAATACTAGCAGAACATTTGAAATCACACTTTAACCGTGTTATTATGTGCAACGAGGGTTTGCGTTCAAAGGCATCACGTCATTTAAGTTGAATTCACATGTTTTGGCTGTATTTTCTGGGCGGCACTCCTGTTTTAAAAGGATAGTTCGGATTTTTTGACATGAAGTTGTATGACATCCCCATCAGCAGTGGACTATATCAACCCTCAAGTCCAGTTCTGTTGGGATTTCCGTGACGTGAAACGTAGTTGTGCTTAGTTGCTGAGTCATTTAAGTAAAGAGTTTGGCCGTGTCCCTGCGCACTGTAGCCTCTCCATTCTTGTGTATGTGATGAAGACGCTTGCATCTTCTTCCACACATGTAAACAAGATGGCTGCGGCGCGTACGAAGATGCAAGCGTCTTCATCACATACACACGAATGGAGAGGCGGCAGTGCGCAGGGACACGGCGGGCGACAAATATAACGGCGAGCGTTTTGTGAGGTCTGATTTTTTATTGACAGCTCCTCCACACGGAAAGTTGTGTGTTGCAGTGAAATGCGTCCAAGCAGAAATGGCAGTTAGGCTGAACTAATGTTCTGCACCACAGAGCTGCATTTGTCAAAATTGTCCCCCAGCCGTGGGGGTGGCCACTGGGGTGGCCGGAGAATGGCCACGGCCACCCCTGGCCACCACGTAGCTCCGCCACTGGCCAAAGAATATATCATGATACTGTTAGCATAAGAGGCTGCAATGTACTGTATATCGCAGTATGGAGATTTTAGGCCATATCATCCATCCCTACTCCAGACTATACCGAGGTGTCTTTTCAGGTTTATATAACATATTCTGTAATTATTTCTGCATTATTTATTATGTCAGACAGAGCAGAGTGTCCTATTTTTTTCTGTGGAGTTTTTTTAAGCAATTGCTTAATCAACCATAGTCCGAAAGAATTCATCAGATAAGGAGTGGCTCTGTTGTACAACTGTAGGATGTTTTTTCTTTTTCTGAATATTAACGAGTTTACAGTCATGGGCAGGACTTGCCCAACTTGAATATGTTGCAACTCATCAATATTTCCCAACAGATTATGAAATTATTAACTGTATGATTGTTGTGTAAATTGGTTTGATTAGTCTGCAACGATAATAATCATCATCATGATCATTGTCGCTATTATGGTAGGTTTTTGGATATACGTGCTTTGTTGTTATTATTATTATTATTATTAATAATAATAATAATAATAATAATATTTGTACACTTTCATCATTACACATCACTTTATTTAAGTGACGTTACACAGCCAAACAAATGCGCAATGGATGTCACGCAAGTTTTACACACCAAATGAAATAATTTCTACTACATGTACCACATTTCCCGATAGGATAAAGTGCAAATCACAAAGATCAAATAAGCCTACCTGTGTATGTCCAGTGTATGGCATCATGAGGGATCCCTCCATTGGCAACACACACACAAAATGCGTAGATCAACAAAGAGTTTAAGCGCATCGCTGCGTCGGGGTTGCTTTGCGCACGATGTCTGTGGCACCTCACAGCAGAGGTTGTTGCTCTCCTCATAAGTGAGAGGGAAGGGATTAAGGGAAGTGCTGGAACCTGTTGTGAAAAAAACGCCCAGAGCCTTTTTCCCCCAGCAGACCCTCAGTGACAGGGCTCTATCTATCTATCTATCTATCTATCTATCTATCTATCTATCTATCTATCTATCTATCTATCTATCTATCTATCTATCTATCTATCTATCTATCTATCTATCTAGCTCACAGCTGAATTTAGCTTTAATTATAAATGTGGACCCAAGCTTACAAAATAACATGTATTTAAGCATAATAAATGCAAAATAGATAAATGGTAATAATAAAGTGTAATTGACACCAGAAATGAATTTAAAATGCCCTTAATTGTGGTTGACTCAATAAAAACAGACCTATAAGTTAAGGTACATGCTTTTTGTGATGGGAACAAGTCCATTCACGCCTCTGTCACTTTGCTTTCAGGTGATTTTGAAGCTGAAATGACAATGCGAGTTAATAAACACAGTGAGTAATGTGATAATACGCATCACCTGTTGGAGATCCATACCAGTCGGAGCATGTCCAACACCTCCGCCACAAATGCCAGACTCGTGAGAGGGCTGAGCAGGAGCAAAATGTCCTCACAAGCAAACAAGAACTTTGTTTAGTGGAGAGGGAACGATGTGACAGCAACATAACAAGGTTATTTTAGGATTTGGACATTGTTTAATGCAGGATTCTCAACTGGTGGGTTGTGAGCCAAAAGTGGCTCACGGAGCCGTTTTCAGGAGGTCGTGGGTCTTTGCTTGGGCCAAAAAAAAAAAAGAATGACCCAATGTTTGCCAATGCACCTCGCTTTGGGAATGCTATTCCCTTGCGACGTCGCCAAGCTTGAGCAGGACAGGAAGGACAGCTAGTGGGGACGTAAATGCTGTTCGACACACAGCTGCAGATATCTGCTGGAGAACAGCACGCCATAGAGAGAGACAGCGTCTCACCACTACAGATCACGCTGTGTTGCAAACAGTCCCTTTAAAAATAAGATATATGAGAAGTTTGAGTTGAGAAATTTCCGCAGTTGGGGTCACCGCTTGTTAATGAGGGGTGATGTTGGGTCCCACAGTCCAACCAGTTGAGAACCACCGGTTTAAAGCACAAGCTATAAAAAAACCATTGGTGAGTGTCCTGCCGCCTGTGCGTTGTTTTAGAATAAAAGAGCTCATGAAAGTGTCAAAGTGACATGTTACCATTTGGCATACGTACGTTTTACTGCCTGACTACAGGGGACTTTGTGTCAGTTTGTGGGTCAAGCATGTGTGAAAACTACTCAAAGTTTCTGCATTTAGCCAAGAACTACTGACGCAACATGTGTTTCCTGAGAAGACTGAGGAAATTTGGCATGTCCACCACAATCCTGAGTTGCTTCTACAGATGCACTATCGAAAGTGTCCTTACCGCCTCCATCACTGTTTGGTACGGTAACTGTACAACACGTGAAAGGAAGGCATTCCAGCGGGTGATCAAGACCTCACAGAACATTGTTGGGGCAGCCCTCCCCTCACTGCAAGACATTTATAAATCTAGAGTCCTACGCAGAACACACAACCTCATCAGGGACAGCACACATCCACAACACTCATTATTCACACTCCTACCATCAGGCAGACGCTACAGGAGTTTGAAGTCCAGGACCACAAGGCTGGCAAACAGCTTTTACCCACAGGCCATCAGGCTTCTCAACGAAGCACTCGCACACGCCGCACGCAACACACGCACACACTCATAGCACTTTATTTATTTATTTATTTATTTATTTGTATTAATGTCTCTTCTGTTGTTGTTGCTTAATTTATTGGTATTTATGTTTCTTATATTCTTATTATTTTTCTTGTGTTTTCTTTCTTTTCTTGGGAAAATGAACAGAATAAGAATTTCATTGCATGGTATAACTGCCTGTTTTACTATGCATATGACAGTAAAACTCTTGAATCTTGAATCTAAGGTTATTGAATCTAGAATCAGGTTTTTAGACCCCACTGAACATCAACATACACATAGACACACACATTCAATACAAGAAGTCGACATATGCGACTGCTTGCCCATGAACAAAACAGCTTACAGTATTTTAATGCACCAATTGACAACTCCATAAAAAAAAAACACCCACAAGACCCAAACTAGCAGTTACATGAGCGATCTAGTAAAAAAAAAAAAAAAGTAAACATTTTTGGAGCCTTTTTAACTAAAAGCGAGGAAAAATGTCATTTTGGCCTCTTGTTGTTAACTGTGGCGACGATGACATAATGCAGACATTGAAAACGGGTCTCAAAGTGGAAGTTGTGTTATCGTTTCTGCAGGCCTGTGTGAACTGGGATGGTTTTGACAATATCAGGACTGTTTTGAAGCCGCAGACTGGGCCATAGACAGACCTGGGGTCTCATCTATAAAGCTTGCGTACGCACAAAGGAGGGCTGAAAATTTGTGTAGAGCGTTTTCCACGCAAAGTAGTAATCTACAGGTATAAAAACACTCCACCTTGTAGCTGGCATACACACTCTTTGGAGACATGGCAAAAAGGTGAAAAACAGATTAAGTGGTGAAGTGAAGTCATATGTTACAAATAAAAATGTGGAAGCCAATAAATGTTTATCCATCATTGCATGAAAACATCACGTCGTTATTGACTTCAAAACATTTGTGGAAAGCATTGCTATTTTAAATGACATTGACAGATACTATCTAACATATAAAATCTAATATGCTATATTATATGGGCTCATCAACATATGGTGACTGCAAATAGATTCATAGTCGTGGTATCAGTCTCAAAGTAGAAACACTATTCCGCACGAGAGTAGTATCCGGTTATGTATTCCATTAATGTTAATTATAATAAGGATGAAGTTGTCAATTAAATAATTTTCTAGGGTTTAAGTTTACAAGACACAGAGCTAATATGTCCGCAGTGCTCCATTGCTCATTTTTCTTTGGAGAGTTTATGAAAAAATGACACTGTTCCTCGTTGCATATATTAAGTATGCCACCAATAGAAACATTTATTTGTATTACCATGGACTTTATTCATGTGGCTAGTGTCAATATCTTGATCGTGTTAATGTCAACATAACGTTAGATATTTTTAATTAATTTTCAACGTAACTTCATCTCCTTTTTTACTCTTTGCATCCACCTTAAAAGGATAACCACCCAATCATTAGCATTACAACTTTCCGGCAACCGCCATGAGACCATTAGGTTTTACGTCATTCCCTCACAATCAGCCCCGGTTGTCTTAGGTCTGCCCTGGTTACGTCTCCATAACCCCACGTTTAACTGGAAGTCGGGTAGATTGGTTAACTGGGGGGGAAATTGCTATGCTCGTTGCTTGTGCTCTGCTGTGCCCAAGGGCTCTCCGCCCAAGAGACACACGGAGAGAATAAAACTGTCGGGGGTTCCCCGCGTCTACCACGACCTAGCTGCCGTGTTTAGCAAGAATGCCACACTTAGCCTGCCTCCTCACCGGCCATATGATTGCGCCATAAAATTGCTCCCTGACACGCCGCTCCCCAGCGCAAAATTATACAACATATCCAGACCGGAGCTGGAGGCACTCCGTGATTATATTTCGTCATCCCTCGCAGTGGGTCTCATTCGACCTTTGTCTTCTCCGCTGGGCTCTGGGTTCTTTTTTGTGTCCAATAGATTACCGGGGCTTACTGTAAATGAGATAACGGTTAAGAATAAATACCCGCTTCCCCTTATGAACTCCACGTTTTCCTCTTTACATTCGGCCAGTATTTTTACTAAACTGGACCTACGTAGCGCATACCACTTGGTACGCATCCGAGAGGGAGACGATTGGAAGACGGCTTTTAACACACCCATGGGGCATTATGAATACCTTGTTTTGCCATTCGGACTGACTAATGCCCCAGCGGTGTTCCAATCTCTTATAAATGACGTGCTGCACGATATGATTGGACAATATTGTTTCGTATATCTTGATGATATATTAATTTTTTCTAACTCTTTGCAGGAACACGTTCAACACGTGAGACAAGTCCTCCAGCGGCTCCTGGAGAATAAACTTTTTGTTAAATCTGAAAAGTGCGAGTTCCACTCCGCCTCAGTTACCTTTTTAGGCTACATAGTGGAGAAAGGCAAGCTGCGAGCCGACCCCGCCAAGGTTCAGGCGGTGGTCGATTGGCCTCCTCCCACATCAAGAAAGCACTTGCAGAGGTTCCTAGGCTTTGCCAATTTTTACCGCAGGTTCATTCGGGATTTCAGCATTAAAGCGGAACCTCTAACAAGGCTGACATCTGCTAAGTTTCCTTTTATTTGGACGCCGGAGGCGGAGAGAGCTTTCAGTAGACTCAAAAAACTGTTCACGTCAGCGCCAGTACTTACACATCCCGACCCTTCACTACAGTTTTTAGTAGAGGTGGACGCGTCTGATACAGGGGTGGGCGCGGTCCTCTTCCAGAGGTCCCTGGTCGACCAGAGGCTGCACCCATGCGCATTCTTCTCGCGTCGCCTCACACCTCCTGAGAGGAATTACGACGTGGGGAATCGGGAGCTGCTGGCCATCGTGCTTGCCTTGCGGGAGTGGAGACATTGGCTGGAGGGTGCTACCCAGCCATTCCTAGTCATCACGGATCACAAGAACCTCTTGTACATTCGTTCTGCTCAAAGACTGAACTCTTGCCAAGCGCGCTGGTCCCTATTTCTTACCCGTTTTGAATTTTCTATCACCTATAGACCCGGTTCACGTAGCACCAAACCCGACACCCTGTCCCGGATCCACAGCGCCACGGAGGAGAACAAGGACCCGGAGACCATCGTGCCTGAGGCCAAGGTGCTGGAAGGTGGGAGGTGGAAAAGCACGTTACTATGGCCCTGAAGGACACTGACATCCCGGAGGGTTGCTCCAGGGACAGACTGTATGTTCCTCCCAACCTCAGATCAGAGGTCCTGCAGTGGGCTCACTCAGCCAAGGTCTCGTGCCACCCGGGCGTTCGACGCACCCTGTTCCTGGTGTCGCAGCGCTTCTGGTGGCCCTCCATGACGACAAACACCAAGGAATTTGTGGCGGCCTGCTCTGTCTGCGCCCGGAACAAGTCTTCTCACCGTCCTCCCGCAGGTTTACTCCACCCTCTTCCGGTTCCACCCAGGCCCTGGTCCCACATCGCCTTGGACTTCGTCACTGGACTACCTTCTTCCCGTGGTAACACGGTAATACTGAACGTTGTAGATCGTTTTTCTAAAATGACTCATTTTATTGCACTACAGAAGCTACCCTCTGCACTGGATACCGCACACCTACTCGTCAGACACGTTTTCCGCATCCATGGAATCCCTATGGACATTGTATCGGACCGGGGACCCCAATTCACATCCTAGGTGTGGAGAGCCTTCTGCCAGGCCTTGGGCGCCAAGGTCAGCCTCTCGTCGGGATATCATCCACAATCTAACGGCCAGACAGAGCGGGCCAACCAAGACCTGGGGGCAGCCCTCCGCTGCCTGTGTCACCGACACCCCTCCTCCTGGGCAGCACACCTCCCATGGGTCGAGTACGCCCATAACTCCCTCGTCAGCACGGCCACAGGAATGTCCCCCTTCAAGGCTGCCTATGGGTACCAGCCCCCCTTGTTTCCCTCACAGGAGGCAGAGATCGCCATTCCCACCATAGACGCACACCTCAAGCGAGCCCACCGGGTCTGGCGGGACACCCGCGCTGCCCTTTGCCGCACGGCGGACCACAACAAAAAACTGGCTGACCGCCACCGCATCCCAGCACCCACATTCCAACCCGGACAGGAGGTTTGGTTCTCCTCCCGGGACCTCCCACTGGCAGGGACTCGCAAGAAAATGGCGCCAAGATTCGTGGGACCCTATAAGGTGGAGGCAATCATCAACAGATCTGCAGTCAAGCTCAAGCTACCGCCCTCACTCAAAATACACCCAGTCTTCCATGTTTCTTGCCTTAAACCCGTCAGTTCCAGCCCATTGTGCCCTCCAGCCGAGGCTCCACCTCTCCCTCGCATCATCGATGGTCAGCCAGCCTATACGGTGAGAGCCATATTGGACGCGAGAAAAAGGGGGAGGGGGGTGCAGTATCTGGTGGACTGGGAGGGTTATGGGCCTGAGGAGCGCTCGTGGGTCGCCCGCTCCTGTATCCTCGACCCACAACTCCTCCGTGACTTCCACTCGTCTCACCCTACCAAGCCAGGTATGTCGTCAGGTGACGCCTTATAAGAGGGGGGGATACTGTGGTGTTCTGTGTGCTGCGTTGCTGCCTCTGCTGTGCTCTCGTTGCAGTACACCATTCACACCACCCTGAGGAGCAGAGTGGCAACACCTGTGGATGACTGACAGCAGGACTATATCAGTCTGAAGCATTCTACACCTGCTGCCAGATCGTTGCCATTCCTCCACGACTCAGGCTCTTGTGTTTTCATTGGCTGTTGCCCACTACTAGCTGTACTTGCTATTTTTGTTCCCTGCCTGGCTTACTCCGGCAGTGTAAGGACATTACTAGTTTTTTCCTGCTTGATTTGTTCAGCAGTGTTTTGTGTTTCCTGGCTCTACCCTTTTGGTAGCTCTTTTATTTTTTGTTGTTTTCCCGTGTACCATCCGGGTCACCTTTAGTTATACATCCCTTTGTTGTACCCTTTTTCTTGTGTTGTACTTCTTTCCTCGTGGTTTGGAATTAAACTCTTCTCCAAACCCCAACGTTGACTCCCGCGTCTTGGGATCCAACCCGCGGCACGCACCGTTCCTTAACAGTTTCAGATTTTGTACGTTATCTTTAAGACTGTGATTTGTATAATATTTTGCTTTAAAATGTCAGCAAATAATAAAATAAAATAAAGTTTATAGTGTTAAGACATGTCAGAGCCAGATGCAGTCATCAAAAGAGCCACATCTGACTCCCGAGCTATAGGTTCCCTACCCCTGGCCAAGAGGCTTCATAAGCTTCATACATACATTACATTCAACAGCGAACAGAGTGAGCCCTCTTGTCAGTCATACAGTCTCTTTGTCTCTGTGGGGGAGGCGGGGCCGCGAGCATACGCACACAGCAAAAGAGTGGAGCTTTGTGAGGAGCAATGCAAGGTAATGTGAGGGAAAAAGATGCCACAGCCCCTGTCTGGAAATGTTAATAATGAGCAAGGTGAGCCCGTCAACACAAACAAGCCAGTATGCCAAATTTATTCCGGTAGAAACATAAAAGGCAACAAAACAAACTTGCCCACATCTAACAAATCCACTGTTGGAGATTAAATTCTCCGCAACCTACTAAAGGTCAAAAGGACCACTTTAGAAAATGAATTAAGACAATTTCACCTCCCCCTTACGTGTTCGTTAAGCTCCTGTTATGAGAAGGAAAGAAGACTCACACACCGGTATTAGATTTAGAAAATGTATTGAAAAATAAGTCAGACAGAATCATTTGCAGCTCGAAGCTCCGGACTGTGTCTCTTCCCATGAATGCCTGCAGCCACCCCGCCAAAGAAGAGAGACAGGTCCTGATTGATAGTCCCCTCTGCCTTTTTCTAATTGTTTCCTCAGACCTTTGGCGGCAATCTCTCCAAAGATAACATTTTCCTGGATTCTTTGACAAAGTTGTGTGACGCCAGCAGGTGATAGTCTGAGCTTTCACCGATTTGTTGACACTTCTTGCACAAACATCACATACTCCTCCAGTCTGTCTCAAGGCCTACTGACTTGTTTTTCTTACCATGTCTGGCTGCTGGTCCCGGCTGGCCTTCGGCTGATTGTACACTATGTGTGAGCACTCACTATATCTGTTTGACCTTTGACATACTTAAACAGTACTGTACCTAAGGCAATCAGTTAATAATTAAATCATTAAACATCAATGCAAACAGTTGTTCTAAAATCTACTTGGAATAAATATTTACTCACTCAGCTAAGAAGCTAATAAAACATTATTATCCTATACCACCCAACCCAGTTTTCCCTTCTCGGAAAAAAATACAAATAAAGATACAGAGACTTTGTCCCAACAGTCAACACTCACTGAGACGTTTGGTTGGCAAAGTAAATACAAACAACACAGGGCAAAATGGTGTATTTTCACAGACAGGTATCGCATTCATTTCATTTCAAGAAATGCTGCAAACGTTAGTACGAATTGCCTGTAAGAAAATTCCTTGTCACAAACAGAAATCCCACAACTTTACAGAGAAATATGACATATTAAAGGAAATATTAAGCAATGTTAAGGAAATATCATAACATTAGTGGTTTATTTGGTCTCAGAAATGTTGACAATAATATTATTGAGTATCAATTTCTGGGACAATAAACATTTTAAAAAGCATTTGCATTGGTTTGTGACATTGTTAAACAAAAAAAAATGTTTATCCAGTCATATTTTTTCATTGTACTTTTCTTAAAAGTAATATTAAAGTCTCATCTCATACTTCTCCTCTCTTGTTTAGAAAAATTGTATTACGTTTTTGGGTAGCAGGTTATTGTTTACTTTATGCATAGTTTTAGATATTTGAAAGTTTACCAGATCAGCAAATTTTAATAATTGTGATTTTAGGAATAAGGTGTTTGTATGTTCTCTTTAAGCGCCATTATGAATGATCCTAACTGACCTTTTTAAAAGTACTTTTAGCGAGTGAAGTGTGCTTTTATAGTTATTTCCCCATACCTCCACACAATAAGTTAGATATGGTAATACCAGAGAACAATAGAGAGTATGGAGTCAATTTTGGTCCAAAACAAATTTAGCTTTATTCAGTATTGAGGTATTTCTTGCCACTTTATGTTGTTTATTTTTAATGTCGAATTTCCAACTCATATTATCAACTTTTATGACCCCCCCAGAAATATATTTTCGTTGACCTTGTCTATGTCCACGTCGTCAATTTGGTTTTGAGTACAAATGTCCTTTCTCCTTGGACTACCAAATAGCTTTATTTTAGTTTTACCTAGGTTCAGGGATAATCTGTTTTTATCAAACCATCTTTTTAGTATTGACATTACATCTGTGACTTTCTCCTGAAGAAAATGCCATAGTATCGTCTGCAAGTAATACTAGCTTTAGATCTTTCGTGACTTTACAGATGTCATTTATAACTACTCACAAGAAATTAGAGATATTTCAGATATATTTCAGGATGAACCTAAAATGTACCATTTAACCTTCACAGGTGAACTTAATTTGAGCTTCTTTCATTTTGAATGCACGTCCAACATATTCAATACGTAACACACTTAACGCACGACTTGCTGTTGAGTTGTTTGGACAAAGATCCTGCAAGAGACAGATGTGCCGTCTCTTTCGTGTTTATTGAGTTGTCTGGATAAAGATCCTGCAAGAGGCAGATGTGCCGTCCCCTTTGTATTTTTTAGAGCTGTTTGGACAAAGATCCTGCGAGAGGCAGATTTTTTGGTTTGGTTTGGTTTGGTTTAGTTTATTTGAACATGAAGGTTACAATGGAATGCATCTCATGAATCATCCTTTCACAGTTCCACATGTCCAAAAGGAGTAGGAAGAAGCAAAGCTTATTTAATCCTACCCCCCATCCATTCCACATCTAGTACAGTACATATTGATCACTTCCTGCATTCCATCTCATATTTTATATAATAATCAGTGTAATAATAAATAATAAGTAGTAATAAATAGTAAAAAAAACAACAACAAAAAACAAGCATGACAGAACAATCATTGTGATGATCAAGATTGTTCTTCCTTGTTTTTAGCAAACAGTTCCTTACTCAATCCATTCCATAATTTAATTCCAATACTGAAATGCTGTGGGTTTTCAGTGTTTTTCTCATATATAAATGTTTTAAGTTTAATTTTCCCCTAATATCATATTTCTCCTCTCTTATAGAGAAATACTGTATGAGGTTTTTGGGTAATAAATTATTATTAAGTTTATTCATTATTCTAGCAGTTTGAAAGAGTACTAAATCTGCAATTTTCAATATCTGTGATTTTAAAAATAAAGGGTTTGTATGTTCTCTATACTTGGCATTATGAATTATCCTCACCGATCTTTTTTGCAGTACAGTAAGTGAGTGAAGATTGCGTTTGTAATTATTGCCCCAATATCTCCACACAATACGTTAGATATGGTAATACCAAGCAACAGTAAAGAGTGTGGAGTGATTTTTGATCAAGAAGATATTTTTAATTTGTGGAATTGAATAGGGTTATGAAAATAGCTCTTCCAAGCATTAAAAATAAAGCAATCAAAGTATTGCTGAATTTACTTTTTTATTACCCAGCATGGCCAACAATATTGTTTTGCTTTTGTAACAAACCTTTGTGAGTCAGGTCTCTAATACAATGAAAATCCATCCAATAAAAGATAGAATTGGAAAAAACGGGCATGCAAAATACTTTTAGAGTAGGACTAATCATTTGACATAGATAGATCGTATAGATCAATTTGTGGTGTGATTTAGAATACACTAGGTCCACTAGATGCTGTACCCTATGTTGCTGACACTTTTTGCTCCTGTTTTTCTATCCACTATACCTGTGTCCACGAATGATGTGCACTTTTTGTTATTAAACTAAATGTTACTTTTGCGTCCGTCTGCTTTTGGGTCTTGTGACATGAACATGACATACTAGCACATGCACATGTCCTCCTTTTTCCAAAATAAACATTTTTCAGTTTTCAGGAATAAAAATGGCAGCATTTACAAATGCTTGGCCTTTGAGCAGAGTTGTCCTAACCTTTTTTACAGACGGCGGCATACAGAAAAAAAAAAAATGCCATGACCACTTTGATATTCTTCACTTTTTGTTTATTAAACATGCCACAGCATGCTACCCGACCACGCCTACTCTGTTGCGATTGGGCAGGGGTTTCTGCCCCCGGCCATCACTCAGAGGTGCACAAAAACACGCCCCCCCTCAACCATACTTATGGTGATCAGCAAACAGTAAAGAAGAATTGGATAATGGATATAATTGGATAAATATTGGCGAATACGACATCAAACTTTGCTTTGTTCATAGAATGTGTGTGAAGTGGCTATTCCCGCCTTTCTCCAGTTTAGACAGACAAGTCTTACATAAGGAAAAAACACGTTTTGGCTAATCGGCGGTCCTGAGCAATGCTCGCCGATTACCACTGTGCAAGCAGCAAGTTTTCATACATGGACTTCCTACAGCTGTGACATGGGAAATTCAAAAGACATCATGAAAATCTCATGAAGATTTAGGAGTGGCATGGAAATTAAACCAGGCAGGGATATCTGAAAAACACACCAACCTCATATTATGGCACTTCTACATCTTGTAGAACAAGAGTACAATATTCTAAACATACATATAAGTCTGAAAGTTGCAAATGTAGGATAGGTCCCCTTTAAATAATTTGTCTTTGTCACTGTGTGTCATAACACATCATATTTGTCCTTTACGGTTTCAGGAGCGTCCTTAGAGTGTTAAAGACCACATCATATAAATTGTTGAAAAATAAGCTTGCTACTATTTAATTATGTCTTCCAGTAGATCCTCTTTCTAAGCCAAGCTAATGAGCAGCATATTTAACATACTGTAGCAAGTGCTTTCAATCTTCTTAACGCTCAACAACTGAGTGATTATTATCCCCAAATGGCAAACTAT
Source organism: Dunckerocampus dactyliophorus (assembly GCF_027744805.1). Taxonomy (NCBI): domain Eukaryota; kingdom Metazoa; phylum Chordata; class Actinopteri; order Syngnathiformes; family Syngnathidae; genus Dunckerocampus; species Dunckerocampus dactyliophorus. Next base: position 29,380,437 of record NC_072819.1, on the reverse strand, counting down.
ACTCTAGGTTGTGCTCAAAGGTTGGACTAAAAGTTTATGGTTCGGACAGATGCTTCATATGGCCTGCATGTGTTTGTGTTGAAATGATCAAAGCGTTCACCTTGATTTAAGACCCGCTCATTGTTGCACCTAAAGCTCTCATCCTGGCCTCTCTAATTGATTCCAGTTGTTTTCCTGTTTGGGAATCGACAGCTAAATGATGGTAAAAGTCATCATAAACAACACCAGATGGTGTAATAGATCATGTCGACTTTTGTGAGCACTAATTTGATGCCTTGGATACACCAGGATTTAGACAGAAAAAGACATGATTATCTTTGTCTGGAGAACCCTGACAGTATGATACAGATGAAAGGAACTTGGGTTCTGCAGCAGGACAATGATCCAAAACACACCGGCAAGTCCACCTCTGAATGGCTGAAGAAAAACAAAATGAGTACTTTGGAGTGGCCTAGTCCAAGTCCTGACCTGAATCCTATTGAGATGCTGTGGCATGACCTTAAAAAGGCAGTTCATGCTGGAAAACCTTCCAATGTGGCTGAATTACAACAATTCTCCAAAGACGAGTGGGCCAAAAATTCCTCCACAGCGCTGTAAGAGACTCATTGCAAGTTATCACAAACACTTGATTGTAATTGTTGCTGCTAATGGTGGCTCAACCAGTTATTAGGTTTAGGGGGCAATCATTTAAAAAAATGTAAAGTAATTTGCTCAACACGGTTGACCAATGAGACAACAAATTTTCAATATGATTCATGATAAAACTTACTTACATAGAGCAGGCTCAGCAATAAGATTCATTGAATTGCTTGATTTATTTGTCTGAACCACTTGTTGCAGAATGCGCCACTGCCCCACAATGCAGGGAAAGAACAGGGAGAGTTGGCAGACACAGTTAGCTAAGACTGACTAGACAAAATAACTACATAAATAGCACTATTCATTTTACATCTATAAATAACGATCATTAAATCTTTGGAGCTACAAATCTAAGCACATGTTCGGCTTTTGGGTTTCTTTGTGAGTTTTTCCAAAACAAGGACAAGACAAGGTGACTATACAGCAGTGTTTGGTTAAATTGTTTTTACACTAGTATGACAAATGTTACAAATGGAAAATATGTGTAAGGCATGTACATTACAATATTAAAGTGGTTAACTTCTTTTGACACATTTACAATAGTTAAGAATGTTACTTAAAATATTGCCTGTATGGGTAATAAAAGTTTTATGATGATGAAAGTTTGACCAAGGAACTGATTTATTTATATTTCCCAAATTATACTTAATAGTCTACTCCAGTGTCAATGATGTTTATGCTAGATCCAGTCTTGGATGTGTTCGCACAGTAATAACCTTCCTTATGTCTTCACGTTCTGTTTAGAATCATCAGCAATTATGGAAGGCATGAATTTACATACGGAAAGTTCAGTTTTTCATCTTCTGAAATGTGCTGAAATCCCTGATGTATGATGAATGTCAGGCCAAAAGTGGAAAAAAATGCCCTGCACAATACTTACATGTACTGTTATGGTTCACAGCGAACTGTAGATGGCGCAGCCACACACAAGTCCAGCGCCAAGGTCACTGTAGCAGACCATAGGATGCGGCAAAAAAAAATATATCCTGCACAGATGTGGCCCCTTTGTTCAATAATATTGCAGTCATTGTTTGACAAATACGAATAAAAGGTAAATAGATTAAGTGTTTTCATGTATGCCTCACCTCATGATACCTCATGATGCTTTTGCATAATCTTGTGTCGGATGCACATTTGTTTAAGGGTATCGATACTGTACATGGCATGTACAGTAATTGCATGGTCTCCATGAATGTCCAATTACAAATCCACTATCTTAGTATTTTTAACTCCTGATGGGAAAGAAAGTGTGAATGCCCAGAAAAACATGAACACTGCAAAGGACATCCTGCCTGTCTGCACGTACACATCCTGCGTCATCTCTCCTCATTCACCAGCCTGAGCCTGTAATACGATAAATACTACATTTCCCATGATGCACCAGAACTACAATTCAATCACGTTTATTCGAGCACGACTGCCAAGTTCATCTTCCTCTTCCTCTTCGTCACTTGTGCAACCGCAGCAGTGATGGCGAACGTGCGGCCCACCGCGAACTCATGTACCACGTGACCAGCTCTCAGCCAATGGCGTGGCTCCGTGGCTCGGTTCCGTCTCGAGTCTGTCCACTTATTCTCCAGCCCGGCACGTCACGAGCGCCTTGTCTGCCTGCCTGCACCAGAGAGACACCATCGTCCTTGCACACAGTTAGGCCGGAAAGGTAAGTATTTCTTTTTCCATTTACTGCGTCATTTTATGGTCGCAGAAATTCACTGTCATTCTATTATCCAATTTCAGTGTCTGTTGTGTAATTTTATGTCTTCCTTTATAACGGCATTTTTGTGTGTTTTTTTCAGTATTGCCCTTGACGATTTGGGGTCGTTTTGTGCATGTCCGGTTTTCGCTAGTTGGTTCCTCACTTCTGCTGAGTAGTTTGTACCCGGCATCTATTTTTAAATTAAGACCACCAGCTGGCGAGCTCAGACCCCATTTTTAGAACTGCAGTGTGTGTCAGAAACGGGCGTCATGTTGCATATTTCCTGTAGTCTCTTAAATGTGCTGCCGAACGTTGGAGAGGAAGCTCGTCGGACAATTTTATAGGCGACACCAGTTGCTTGCTGCAAACATGGCGCACGGGGGCGTGTCGACTGGAATTACTAATATTGCTGTTTCTATTACACAATGACATTACGGCATCACGTTACACAAATCAGTGGTTTGTTAAGAGTCATAGCTTTCAAAACCTTCTCGCCGTTTATATAAACCAGGTTTGATTCTCACCTTTTATGTTGCATTATTAATCATGATGTTTCCCCTCAAACTGTTATTCAAATGCTGTCTGTGACTGCGAAACATTTATGGTGAGAATGTATTCAAATGTGTATGAATTCTGCCTTAAAAATCCTCATGCGTGATTTATCTGTGAGTACCATTTTGTACTGCCATCTTGCTTTTCTAAGTGTTAACGGATGCCAGCCTGCACAAGTATACGTTTGTAAAACCTCACGCCATTTGCCTTAAACGGATAGTTCGGATTTTTTGGCATGAAGTTGTATGACATATCCATCAGCATTGTAGTCCAATAATAGCAATTTACCCCCCCACTTGGTTTCCTAAGTCCAATTCTGGTCAGATTTCTGTGATGAAGAATGTAGTTACACTTAGTTGCTAGGGAAAATTAAGTAAAGGGTTTGGCTTCTAAAAACAATACGCGTTCAAAAGATTAAAACATTTGCATCACAAAAATGCCTTCTCAATAACTCAAACCTCACAAAACGTTATATCTGTCTCCCGCCGTATCCCCGCGCACTGTCGCCTGTGCGTTCATGTGAATGTGATGAAGACACTTGCATCTTCTTCCGCTGTGGAACACATACGTAAACAAGATGGCCGCAACGCTGCGTCGATATTTTTGAGAAGGCATTTTTGTGATGCAAATGTATTCATCTTTTGAACGCTTATTGTTTTGAGAAGCCAAACTCTTTACTTAATTGTCCCCAGCAACTAAGTGGAACTACGTTCTTCTTCATCAGAAATCTGACCAGAACTGGACTTAGGAAACCAAGTGGGGGGGTAAGTCGCTGTTATTGGACTACAATGCTGATGGGGATGTCATACAACTTCATGTCCAAAAATCCGAACTTTCCCTTTAAGAGCTGTGGTGAATGCTGGGTTGACAGTCCAGGGTTTTGGCCCAGCGGTCAGCGCCGTCTACTTACTCCCTTTTTAAAGGTGCAGTGTTAGATCCCAGCATAGTGCTGGCTGAAACAGGCAGGTTACACAAACAAAAAACACTGCACTGCAAACACGAATAGGATTCGGGGTAGGCACAGCAGTTTGAGAAAATGAAGAAAAACATCTTTTTAAGGCCTGCTAGGCTAACTTCACTTAAGGTGCAATCAACTTGATTTTATTACCTATGTTGAGAATAAACAGTGTGGGTGATCAGAAAACGCCACAAAACTTATGCGCTATGCATGATAATTTATCTGTGGGTGCCATTTTACTTTGCTCTCTTCTGTAGTCATACAGCAAACAAAAATTTGCTTCTTGGTCAACTTTCTAGTAAATTAATATAACACTTAATCATAGTTGCGAATATCTAGAAAATATTCTTCATATTGATGGGTGAATTATTTAAAGCATTATTCTCCTTGTCTCTTTGTAGGTTTGTGTTGGTAGTTGGTTCACTGTTGTTTTGGTTATGGTGCGAGTGATTTTATTTCAAAGTTGGGTTGGGTTACTAATATTTTTGTACAAAAAACAAAAAGTGGTGCTATACCTTCCTTATTGGGAATATAGGGTTCTATTTTATTGGTTTCTCCAAATCAGAGAAAAGATAGTGGTCAATGACAACCTAAACTTGGTAGAATTGATGATACCTGAATGCTGGTTAAATGGAAATACATTTTTTGTTGGACTGTAGTCTTAGTCCTGCAAGCACAATACGAACAGGAATTCTTTAAAATGGTAAAACTTGTACACTTAAGTTAGGTGTAGACACTGCCAAAGTGATGGTGCATGTAGCGTCCACTCATGCATTCATAATAGGTTTATTGGTGAATGAATTCAAGTAAAACGGGTTAGAACTAATGACAATCAATAGAACAGAAGGGCTCAGTCTGGTTTAAAACCTTCTGTGACCTCCACTATTTGAGTGCGACTTGATAACAAAGTTACCGCTGGGTTAAACCGTGACACTAGTCTTTAACAGCTTATCAGTATAAAGATAACAAAAACTATTGACCTATTGTCTCATATGTAAGGGGATTTTTCCACTTTTGCAAGCATTTCACAATCCTATATAGAATAAATATATGCAGTTAAGCCACACCTGCTGTGACTTATACATGTGGTTCTGCAAACTTCAGAGTTGGCTCCAGTGGGCAGAGGCATAGTATTTAAAGGTAGATGTTTAGTTTTTGCTCACTTACTGCTGCTCTAAGCAATTTAATTTGGTGAGTTAGGAGCGGAGGATGATCAAGCATGTCTGTATTCTGACTTCTGTCTCCTGCAATTTTCTGCAGATCCACAACCATGTCCATCCTGAAGATCCACGCTCGTGAAATTTTTGACTCCCGTGGCAACCCCACTGTGGAGGTTGATCTCTACACCAAGAAAGGTACTGTGCGGTTGTTTAAATATTTAACGTTGTGTATAGTAATTGGAAAAAATAATGTGGATCATCTAGTTAACTGCAAGCAGAGTAATTCATAACAATAATACCACCATATTGACAATAACGATACATTGACTGCAAAACTATATTCTTTCACATTAAGCATGCAAAAAGATACTTAATCGAATAGGGATTATGCTTTTCTATTTAAATTGAAGATTATATGAGCAAATTGTTTTTAGGATTAAAAGAAATAATGAGTAATGCTACATAATTACACAAAGCTCGTGGTCTTATCAGGACTGCATTTTACAATGAAATCTGTATTAATGAATTAATTGTGCAGATTCTGTCTATTGATATTTTGTCTGATTTATCCTTTGTCATCAAATTATTTAGTCATAACTGGTGCTGAAGTGAAATCAAAACTTCTTAATATCATTTTTGTAGTTAATTGGAATCCTTTGGGAATAAATTGTGAAGCGGTTTGCCTTTGCTGTTAGCAATTACCCAATTTAAGGCCCAGTGGGGTGAGCTCAGCTCTTTGAGCATGTGAAAATAGCACATGTAACATCACTCAGGCCACTGTAATGATTCCCCTCAGAGAGCACAGATAACATGAGTCTGTTCAGTGGTGAACACTGGCCAACTACTGATTGTATGTGGTAGCAGTCTTGTGTAGATGATAATGATGCTGCAGTGGAAAGGGCTTCATGATAATAGTGCGGAGCAGCATGCTTGTACGAACGAGTATGGTTCACATTCAGCTACTGTGAATAACATTTGGCTGGAATACCAGTGAGGGCTGAAACAAAAGACTAACTAACCCCAGAAAAAGTCCTGTGAATGTCAATGAAGCAACCTAAATGACCACTGACATGGAAGTGAGGTGGCTCAGAAACGGCTCTTCATTTGTATGGGATGGTTGCTAAGTGCTGCCGTTTGGCAAATGGCCTCCTCCCCTTTCTGTACTGTATTGGATCGCCTTTCAAGGCAGGTCAGTCTGATTTCTCATCCTTTTATCTTAGGTGAGTTTATGTCTGTCTGTCATATAAGCAATTCTCTGTTACATAAGCAGCCTCCCGGTCAGGCACAATGCTGTGCTTGTGTGTTGATAGAGGGATGGAATTTCAGCAGCACTGTTAAGCTCCAAAAGACTATCTGAATAAAGATATAAAATACACAACACATTTCCCAAATTGCAGCTTGTGGCCTAGATGGCAGCTATTATGCATTAGATTCCACACCACCGACCCTCTTTGCCAGTCCATTGGTCAAACTGAATAGATTTTTGCTTCCTTCACCCATACAGGGATTGACAGGCTTTCACAGATGCACTGCACATGCTCAGTTGATCCCTCGTATGGCCTTGTTACATAACAGTGCACTGCACCACAGCCAGCACTTTTTACATGGTCTGTTTGTCACTGCAGGGAAAACAGTGAACCTTAGCGTCGTTAACTGCCATTTTCATTATTTAAATGTCATGCATCCTTAGACATAAGCATATACTCTGTTCATATATGTTGTCACATGGAAATTCTTCAATTTATCAAGTGCATAAGTGAATATGACAACGTTAAAATACAAATATATTCATGCCACTGGTAACTTGTGTTAATATACCTAAAGCCAGTCTTTTTGGGCCATGAGCACTTTCCAAGCTTAAAAATGTCCTCTCTGCCACTCAGGTCTGTTCAGAGCTGCAGTGCCCAGTGGTGCCTCCACTGGCATTTATGAGGCGCTGGAGCTCCGTGACAATGACAAAACTCGCTACATGGGCAAAGGTAAAAACTTGATGTGACTTCTCTGTTTTCAACACACTTCACATTCCGTCTCTGTCCTCGTCTTTTTCCAACTCCTCCATCTTCCTCCTGTTAGGAGTCAAAAGAGCAGTAAAATATGTTAACGAATTCTTGGCCCCTGCATTGTGTAACCAGGTAAAGAGTGTGTAACGAAGGTTTGAACTAACATCTCTTTGTGCTCGGCAGCATGAAGAATGTGTTTGCTTTTGAAAACTTAACTTCATAAAACTAACAAATGAATGTAGATGGGGGTGTAGAAGGTTATTTTTTTTAAATACAACAATTGTACTGTCATGATAACTATATCTTGCCAGACTGCTAATAAACAGTAATCCAATAGAAGAAGAAAAAATACAGTAATGTAGTAATTTACTTACTGTGTTCCAATCTACATTGCCTTTATTGGTGTCAAAGGTGATGATGCAAGTTGCTTGTACAATGAGCTGTGAGGAATGGGAAAGGAAGTCTGCTGGATAACAGTATCTGGGATTATTTTAAGGTTCATACACATTAGGGATGAGGGAAAATAACCAATACCCAATACTTGTCGAAGATGAGATGGCCCAAATTGGAAAAGCTGTGTCACTGAGATAATGAGATGGATTCAAGACCCATTAAACAGCAAGACTTTGGGAAAACAGAGCACCTCTCCAGCCTCTTTTAACTTGGTTTCAACTGTGAGCTCCATCAAAAAAACAAAAGTATCACAACTTCATGGTTTCTTCATTTTTTTTTTTTTTTCAAATTGTATTGCATCTTTTTTTATCAGAAATATTTTTATTGACTTTTCACAAAATCACAAACAAGTGTATACAGGAAGTCTGGAAAGAGAACAAGAGAAAATCAAAAATAACTAAAACAACCAAAGAGAGGAAAAAAAGCAGGCCACGCACAGCCAAAAGAGACAGAATCCTAAATTAAGTAGTGCGCTCCCACAAAAGACCAACCAGCAGTCGGAAGTCCGGTTTTGATCTGGGAGGATATGACAATTAAATGTAAGAAAGCCAGAGCAAATGAATAAACGAGCAAAACATTAGGTGACAATAAATGGGAAAGAGAGAGGAAATTAGATTGGGGGGCTCAGTTAAATTTAAGTAGTGTATTTTCTCTAAATTTAAGCGGGACATGACATCTCTCAGCCATTGAGCGTGCGTAGGCGGGGCAGCATCCTTCCACCTCATCAGAATTGCCCATTTCGCCTGTCTGTCGTGTCGGCTCTTGCTAATGTCGTGGTACTCGCATCTTGTGTTGACGTTCACTAGTTCCTTATTATCGTGCAAATTTAAAAAATTGTTCGTAGAATGTGTAGTCTATTGACGACAGCTTGTCACACGCAAAGACTATCTGAGTGTGCGTGTGTGTGTGTGCGTGTGCGTGTGTGTGTGTGATCGCTCATGTTTTAATCTCATTCCATTCCATTCCATTCTGGCGGCTTTTACCCGTTTGCACTGCCTTGCTGGTGGTAGCTAGCTAGATCACGGTTGAGCCAGAAGTGGCGTTCACATTCATGCTAACTTAATTTTTAACTTAACACTTCACTTGTCACTTAAAAATCTTACTCTTTTGCTATCTGAAGTAGCTTTAATAATGTTGCAAGGTGTCTACACCTGTGCTATCATAACCTTGGACTTTCAATTTATACTCTTTATATACCACACATTTCTATAACAAAAATATTTACATTTTATTTTATTTTAATTTAAAAGTTATTTTGAACTAAAAAAATATATATTATTGAATAATTCATTTCCCACGTATTAGTTTTACTCTAAAGCAGGTTTGTGTCCAATAGCACACAGTGTTGTACTATTGGACTAAATAGGTCAGGTGACGATAGGAGGCTCAACGTTTTAAACACTCACTTTAATTGCTCTCAGCAACTTTGCCATTAAATAAAAAGTTTTGCAATGTTCTTGGTTCATGTTGTGATGATGGTTGTTGAAAAACGTTAAATAAATAATTAAGTCATAAAAATTGTCATAATAAAAAAAATTGCAGACACAGCAGCGACACAACACAGCGGCGGCAGTCCCATGCAGCCTACCACCACACCTTAAAAAATCCTAGGGGGGGAACCCTGCACACCCTCAACGTACAATATGCCAGACCTCTGGATTATCGATATGTTTGTTTGGCGGAACAGGGAGTGCAGATCCAAGTAGTGCTGGAATAGAGAAGTTTTTAGCCATATCCAACTCCATCTCCACCAATGTCGGACAGTCAGGAAGATGCTGATAATGCGACCAAAATGTAACCCACTAAATATTGGCTGCCCAGTAATAACGACGAAAATTAGGCAGCGCCATCGCCCCCTCTTGGGTAGATTTTTGGAGATGGATTTTATTCAACCTGGGATGCGTACCCTTCCATATATAGAAAGGTCTAGAGTGTCGAAAAAAGACTTTGGAATAAAGATTGGGATGGCCAGTATAGTGGAAAGGGGTGACCATTGCGTCAGGCACTGCATCCTGTTGTTCAATAGGGTCAAAAAAAATTCTTTGAAAAGACACTTGTGCTTTTTTGTAACTGTAATACCCAAATAAGTACATTTGTTTTCCACAATCTTAAATGGGAAGTTGTGTTCACCAATGCCGGCGCCCCCTTGTGGACAGGCAAGGGATTCTATGGCCATATTAAAGCATAAGGGGTTTAAGGGACACTGTTGTCTCGTTCCGGGGTGAAGATTAAAAGGTTGTGACACCTGAGTGCTGGCCCCTCCACCATGCCATTTAACGTGAACAGATGTTTTCCAATTCCGTCACACGCCGGCTCAGGTCGTCTGATGCAAGCTCAAAGAAGAAAAGTCGCTGGCCATGTTCGCTCACGGTGGAAATTTATTTTCCACCTGTTTTAAAAGATTCTTTAAAGTCACCGGCTAGCTCGGAAATGGCCTCCATCGTCAGGCTAGTAGGCAGGTCATTTTCTGCCATTGGTCTGCCACAGAGTGATGCCATTTGAAGAAAACGTGGGTAAAATAAAAGTAAACTCTACATAAGCGCAAACGGGTTGGTGGAATGAGGAGTGAAGGAGTGAAAATGGTAAAGAACTGGACCTCTCGCTCTTGCGTCTACCCCATGCAGCCGTTGACCGGACGTCCAAATTGTATTGCATCTTAGTTGGAGCAAATGGTATTATGTTGCATCAGGAGATGCCTTAAACATATCCTTTAATATTTATATAACCTATTCCTCATATTGGCAGTGTACTGAGACAAATATATATCTGCTTCAGAGATGGAGATGTAAAACCTAATACATACATACAGATGCATTTCAGCGTTTCTCTTTAATTGTCAAAATAACTGACGACCTAGTACGATTACGCATTGGTGGCATGTTCTGTGGTCATCTTCCTCCCCTGCTCTGCATGGTCCTCTTCAGCCTGGGTCAGTTATGGTCTGCTTGTCCTTTGCAGGTGTCTCAAAAGCTGTTGAGCATATCAATAAAACAATTGCACCTGCACTGGTTAGCAAGGTAGGACCATTTATTGTCTGACTAATATACTGCACATAACAATTCCTGAAAAGACTAAATACTGTATTTGATTGAGATCCTAAGTGTATGCTTTGTGTGGACTAACACATGCTGCCAAATGACATGTATAATTGTGAGATGTTGCGACTTCTCTAACAATTGTGTTTTCTTGCATATCTATTGAGATTTAATACAAAAGGCCTGATTCCCACTTTTGCATTTTCACATTGAAATGACTTTTGTGGTTATGTGGAATCCAGGATGTGAGCGTTCGGGAACAGGAGAAGATTGACAAGCTGATGCTGGACATGGATGGAACAGAGAACAAATGTAAGATGCCCGATGCAGTGCTATGTACATCCTGTGCTATGTTGAAAGGAATCAAATGTTGAACTATATGTGTTTGTCTCACCGTAGCTAAATTTGGTGCTAATGCCATCCTGGGCGTGTCCCTGGCTGTGTGCAAGGCTGGTGCAGCTGAGAAGGGTGTGCCGCTCTACCGCCATATTGCTGACCTGGCTGGCAACCCTGAAGTCATCCTCCCTGTGCCTGTGAGCGTAATGATAATTCAAGTAGGGTAGCCAAGAGAGGGCTAAATATGAATAATCTAATGTGGATCCCGTGTTGCTTTTAGGCATTCAATGTCATCAATGGTGGCTCCCATGCGGGCAACAAGCTGGCCATGCAGGAGTTCATGATCTTGCCTGTGGGTGCCAGCAGCTTCAAGGAGGCCATGCGTATTGGTGCTGAAGTCTACCACAACCTGAAGAATGTTATCAAGGAGAAATACGGCAAGGATGCCACCAATGTGGGAGATGAGGGGGGCTTTGCACCCAACATCCTGGAGAACAAGGAAGGTGAGACAAAACTGTTATTTTAGGGGAGAGGGCGATTATTGACTGCTGCTGTCATGCATCCTCAACATTCCAAAGGGTCTTTAAGCATTATATTCTTGGATGCCCAGGAAGCTACTTCACTCATGTCACTCTCAGGCTGACATATGGTTGCTAAATTAAGGCTTCAAGTCCAATGCATTTGCTGCCAGCCACATAGTCCAGTGTCAGGTCAATGTACTAAAAAGCAACCATCACAGAGAGCATAAAAATAGATGGCCATTAATTGGTGGATGTTTACATTTTCTTATCTTATTATTATGGTTATTTAAGCGTTGGAGTTGCTGAAAAATGCCATTGGCAAGGCTGGCTACACTGACCAGATTGTCATCGGCATGGATGTGGCTGCCTCTGAGTTCTACAAAGGTGGCAAGTACGACCTGGACTTCAAGTCTCCCGATGACCCCAGCCGCTACATCTCCTCCGACAAGCTGGCTGACCTCTACAAGAGCTTTGTCAAAGATTACCCTGGTGGGTGTTTTAACTCCTCACACTATATTTTGCTCCTGATAGTCATGTTAAAAACATGACAAACTACCTGTTTTATAATGGGAGAAGGAAAGACTATTGTAAATTTCGTTCCCATGATGGCACAATTTTCACATTTACTTCTGTTTTCAGTACATGTGAACACCCGTTTAGAATGGTATGTGCACAACGTTTGGCTTGCTAAACGATGCGAAATACGTGTACATCCTTTTTGTTTTTTCCATTTCATTCTTGTCACCAGATAACTCTCCTGGACTTCTTTTGAAGGGGTCAAATGGTTTCCCGTACATTGAAATAAACTTCAATATCTACTTCTCATTGTTATATTTCCTACAGATTAGTTTTCATTTGCATGTGTAGTAGATGAAATTGTAGAGATATTATGGACGCCCTATACTTCTTTTCAAAAATAACCAACAGGCCAGAATAGCCAGCATCTATTTGTCTGCAGATATCATATACCTGTAGGAGTATATCATGCGGTGTCGGCCATGACATCAAAGCCTGGCTAGAGTACTGTATCTATCTACTGCTTCCAACATTTTATTATGTGACACCACCACAGCCACCACTTGTCTGCAGATGTTTGCATGTTTTGGGTCAAACTCAATTCCCATTTTGAAGTAAAAATAGCAAGTCTATCTCTACCATGAACTAAGGTTGTTGTTTTTTGTTTTTGCCACACCTTGCAACACTTGTTCCAATGTCCAGTGTATTATGATCTGCCTTGTGAACAACAATGCCTTGTGTCCCTCACAGTTGTATCCATCGAGGATCCCTTCGACCAGGATGATTGGGAGGCGTGGACCAAATTCACAGCCAACACCAACATCCAGGTGGTGGGCGATGACCTCACAGTCACCAACCCCAAGCGTATCGCCAAGGGCGTGGCTGAAAAGTCCTGCAACTGCCTGCTGCTTAAAGTCAACCAAATTGGCTCAGTCACAGAGTCCCTGCAGGCGTATGTGTTGGCAACACTACAGTTGAGGCACACCTGTTCCCCACAACCAAACAAAGCTTACGTGCATATGTTCTTCTTATAGCTGCAAGTTGGCCCAGAGCAATGGCTGGGGTGTGATGGTCAGCCACCGCTCTGGAGAGACCGAAGACACGTTCATTGCTGACCTTGTGGTCGGTCTCTGCACTGGACAGGTACTGCCAGTCTTCATGAAGGCCGATGTTTCAGAACAGTGGATGTCATTTCTGTCTGCTTGTTGAGACTTGAATGCAGACTGTTGAAGCCACACCCAAGGTGCTTGTTTTCAAAACAAAAGTGTTTTTTTTTGTTGTTGTTTTTTTCCAGATTAAGACTGGTGCACCTTGCCGATCTGAGCGCTTGGCCAAGTACAACCAGCTACTCAGGCAAGTCCAGCCTAAAATACTGTACTATAATGTGTATAGTGCAGCCGAACCCACCGGTGTCTGTGCCCCTAGGACTGGCTAACTAACTGACGTTGACATAAACGGTTGTCGGTATTACGGAAAGCAAAACTTGCCACTGCTCGCATATTTACATGTTAGATGCGGCAGAGACATGATAATGACAGTGGACGATTAATAAAAGACTTTTAAAAGTACAGCACTTGGATATTTGTGCATCATTTTATTTGGATCCTGCTTTCACATATTTCATACCCATATCTAACAGAGCTGATGCGGTGATTTCTTGACAACAAAGGTTACATAAAATCTCTCTTCTAATGGCTAACAATCTAAAAACATGAATTGGGTGCATTTTGTTAGTTTCTGTGGTAAAATCGATGCTTTTATTTTTAAATGTACTTTGCGTTGAACAGGAAGCCACTAATGCTGTGTAACTAGACAGTAGTTATGTTGCTGCTGTCTGTTCAAACTGCTCAGCGATACAGGCGTCCCTCATTCATAGTGGTTAATTGGTTCCAGAACCGACCGCGATAAATGAATTTCTGCAATATAGGGTTCAATGGTTTTGAATTGGAATAGTAGTTAGAGCATAGAAAACCTGTTTGGCTTTGTAAATATGATTTAACACATGAAATAACACTTCTATAATCATCTTTACACCCCCATTATTCATTGTTTAGAACACATTGCGCAACTCTTACACTGCAGGGACTCGAGACGGTCGCTAGTTAGCAAGCTAACAAGCTAGCGAGTGAACCAGTTAGCCTCAAATGTATTCCTTCTAAACTTAAGAAGCCAAAATTTGACCACTACCACGTGGAATGGTACAACTTTTTTTTTCACTATCACATGGGACATGCCATGGCTGTCTTCATGACGTGTCATTAGTGCCATCTAGTGACCGGAAAACTCTCACTTGTATTGCAATATGCTTTTACTTATAGACCACAAAACAGCTAATATTTAATTTCTGAAAAGCCGCAATAAAGCGAGGGATGACTGAGGAAGTTGACAATACCACAACACGTCGAGATAAATGGACTCACTGATTATTCATACAACATTTATGTTGAGAAAAGCAGTTGAACATGTATGTCGATTTAGGCGAGCACTTTGTAATAGTAAAAACAACAACACAAAGTTTGACATAAACGGGTTCTGCTGTATAACAATATTTGCTGTTTTGTTGGTCATTGTGACAATTTGTTCTCACTCTTATTCAGGATTGAAGAGGAGCTCGGCGACAAGGCTCGTTTTGCTGGCCAGAACTTCAGGCACCCCTTCTGAGCTTGCCCTTCCTCTTCAGGCCTCTCTGGGTGTTCGCCACTCATACTTAAAACGACACGCTATGTTGCCTGCTGTGTCCCAAGAGAGGTCCAAAATGTGGCCAGCAGCATGGTGAAGCACCGTGCATCTCCTAGTACAGCCACATCCTCATAATGTATGCTTTTGCTCTTGACTTTGTCCCTTTTGTACAGGTCTGTCTATCTGTGGATGAGGCCTTGTAACTTTCTTGAGTTGTAGTCATTCTTGGTCCTCTACTGAGTATTTCAGTTACTGTAACTTTAGTACTGCCTCAAGCAGTGGAAAGAGTATTGTGTGTGTGTATGCGCAATGTGTTGTGTCTGACAAAGTCTTGTGTTGCTGTAAGTGTTGGCAGATATATAATAAAATATAGTTTGAAATCTTGTTACTCCCCCATTCAAAAGCTATACATTTTACCAAGATGTTAGAAATTAATGGTGCAATTTACACGCTGTTCCGTAATAATATTGCAGGTTGATTTAACAGTGTCAAACTATTCGGTGCTGCCTAGCAGATGAAGTGACAGCTATGGATCTTCTTGTGACTGCTCCTGTCACTGAAGTGTTTGATGTAATGTGAGTACCAGTGGGAGGCAGAAACATGAGCCTCAGTCTCTCAGGGACGCACCATTTCTGGCTCCATGGGTATAAGAGTCTTAGTTCTTTAACTGCAAAGCCGTGCCAGGATGAATAAAGGTCTATTCACCAGTGGTATGACACCACTGGGAGTTGTCAGCTGGTTCATTTACCATTCCATTTCAGTCGCTTCAGCTTAATGTAAACCTGCCTCCTTTTTTATTCAGCTGTAACCTAGACGATGTGACGCACTGTAATAAGCTAAATCAAGCTTTATACAATTAGGTCCAAAAATAATGGTGGTTACGGATATGCTTAACCGGTGATGTACTTTAATGTAATGTTTGTGCATTTGTACACTTGCACATTTCAACATGTCCGCAAAGGAGTAGGAAGAAGCAGACCTTGTTTAAATCCTACCCCTTCTCCATGGCTCAGCAATTACTGATAGCTTGTTCACTTACTGTTTAAAATGTTCAACTCTTACCATTTTCTGCTAGGGAGAGAAAGGATAAAGTATGGCTGCCTTCCAATGGCAGGTCGAATTGCCGTCGCTGACTTGCCCTAGGCATTTGCCCTCGGGGGAATCCACGCCGCCGTCATAAATGTTCTATTTCTCTGAAAAGCTGACGTGAACTTGGTGAGGTCTACCCTTGCAGGTCTAAGGGAGTTGTATTTTACCCACAATGCATTGCAGTGGTGCAAGAAAACTGCGTCCAAAAACTTTTCTGTCCCTCAGTCCAAGCATGACAGAAAATAATTGAGAACCACTACCATAGGTGAATTAGGCGACTGCCTAGGGCCCCCAAGCTGCATGCTGAGCCTTATCTGAGGAAAATGAAAATGTCCTGTCTTCATCTATAGCCACCTCGTGCGTTTCTTATCAAACCCTTATATACCGTGTCCTCAAAAAAGTCCAAAAATTGCAAGGAAGCAACAGCAAGCAAACGCATAGCAACACATGCAAATGATGCTTCAGTAATTCGGCCATCATTTCCTACTATTTTAATGCATTTGTAAAATAAATAGGGTTGACATATTTGTACTCACAATCTCACTGTCTGTGGTGTCTAGACCTGATTTGTTTCATTTGACCTTTACTTCACAGGTTAAAAACTCATTGAGATTAAAAATCGTTAAGAGTGACAAGGGCCAAGTGGCAGCAGCAAAACACATCACACATTTAACTATCAGGGTTTTATGCTGTGGATTCTGATACCGATCATCTATGAGTTCATCTGATACTGGTCACATGGATTAACTGTAGATTTTTTAATCTATTTATGATGAGTACTATTGGCCAGAGGCCTCTATTAGACAATTCCAAGGGCCCCTGGCAAATAGTTAATTATTCAAAAATAAACTCTTGGGTGGATTGTTTTAATAAAAAAAATGCCTTTATTTGTGTAAATTTTGTATTATTTGACACAAACCTGAATTTAATTTGATACATGTTTTGGAGTAATACGAATACATGGGAAATAAATTGTCCAATCATTAATTTTTCAGTTCAAGATAACAAAAGTAACAGAATAAAATAATAGAAATAAATATCATTATTAAATATCTTAAAGTGAACTTAAATATTACTTATTAAATATCTTTATTAAAAAAAATAATAACTTCAGTGTGCAGGTTTAAGTGATCTCCAACTTTTATCACTGTTAGAGCTGTCAGCTATTTTTGTTTTATTTATTACTGGCAACATTTCAATTGTACACTATTTACTAGGGGTGCAACGATACACAAAATTCATGGATCAGTTTGGTTCGCTACAAAAAACAAATTACCTTGCCTTTTTTAATTACAGTTTTTGTTTAATTGCCACAATATTTCTCACCTTAAAAGTACAGCTCTGCTGCACACACTCAGCACCATATAAGACCAAAAACGCACCATGTAATAATAACAATAAATAAATAACAACCCAAATACAGTATATTTATCTGATGTTAGACCCATGTGGTGCGTTCTTAGCAGCTGAGTAAATATGACAGAAATAAATCCTTACAAAATCAAAGCTATACCATACCCATCGTCTGGAGTACATTCTCAGCAGCATATTACGGTAAACAAAAAACAGGTCGACAGCAATACAGGTAGCTATTGCCCGGTCGACCTCTTCGAATCATGTGCTAATGACCCGGGTAAAGTTTGTAGCATGTGTGTTCCTTGTTTTTGTCCAGCTGTTTTCACGTCGGGGTGATGTCGGCGTAAATGAGGTGTCAGGTTTGCTGTAGTTCCACCGACGGAGTTTAGCATTGTGTGACACTTGCGACATAGTGTTGTTTTTTTGTCCACGACAGGCTTGCCATCTCGGTCATACTTGACATGAAATCCAATGTGGTCCCAACACCAGATCTGAAGGATGGTGGGTGGAGGACAGCCATCAGGAAAGCCATGTTTCGGTGAGCTAGCCTGTATGTAGCTTCTCTCAGCAGCATGATCTGAATGTGGGAGGCGGAGCTCAGTGGCTCTGTGCTTGACAATGCAACCTAGGCCAGAGTAGTCGATTGTAGATACACTGAGCTTTCATGCGTATTGAATGGTTCGATACAGATATACGTATTGTTGTACCCCTACTATTTACCAAGCAGATCTCCACTCAAACAGTGTGGCCACTGTCTTTGTGCTATTTTGTGTCATAATATAAAGAAAATAGTCTTTGACCTTTGCTGAGCTACTCAAAATCACCTGGAGAGATAGGAGACCCCTGTCATAGTATCACCATCATAAGCAATGGCGGTTCTACCTATGGGTCACATGGGCAGTTGCCCAGGGCAGCATTCTCTTGTGGGTGCCGCGAAGGGGAAAGAAAACAAATCTAATTTATTTGTGTTCAGCGCTCAATCTTCATCAAATCAGAATGTGTGGCAGATGAGCACCCTCTACAGGCGGGATACTCGTGCCCCCATGCTGCTCAGACGTCATCAAACATCCACCACGTGACATGGATCAAACCAAACAGGGGGTTTCCATTATATATCTGTGTTGTATTTTAATTTTTTTTGCTTGTTTATTATTATATTTTATATCTTTTGTGCCCGACTAGTCCAGGGTGTACCCTGCCTCTCGCCCAAAGTCAGCTGGGATAGGCTCCAGCATACCCCTGTGACCCTAGTGAGGATAAGCGGCATAGAAAAAAGATGGATGGATGGATTTTTTGTGCCAATGTATAACTTAATACAGCTACAAAATAGTCTTTTTAAATAGAAATCAGTCGTGTAAATTTGTGTGTTTTTGTCTTGTACTCTTCATCTGGGCCGAACACCCTGGACAAGGCATCTGGCTTGATGTTGCGTGAGCTGGGTCTATAGGTGATGGAGAAGATAAATCTTGTTCAGAACAGGGACCAGTGAGCCTGGCGCGAGTTTAGTCTTTTATTAGTCTGCGTCTCCCCGCCGGCTAATGGCCCTTTGCTGGCATACTCACAGCAAGTACATTTGGATCGATCCCCGCTAGAGGGTCAATTCTCTGTTGATACCAGCGGCTTCTGGTTCCCATTGTCTGGAGGAGAGCTGGGTCAACGTGCTGGTCTAGGGAGCACCTGATGATCTGGTGGTCGTAGTATAAGCAGAGGTGAAGGCGGCACCGGCGGGATCTCTTCGCAGAGATGAGGCGTCTTCCCCCCAGCTGCATGGGTACCGCCGGTGATCCAGCTAGGGGGTCGTCGATGGCAGTATCCAGGCAGGTGTCCTCTGTGTCGCGTGCCACTGGTATCGGTCTCGGCCGTGGGATCGGCGCGACGACGGTAGACTTCTCCTCTGTGTGGTCCCGCTCCCTCAAACGGTTATCCGAGCGAGTAGCAAGATCAATAAGCCCGTCCAGTGTGGTGGTGTCGCCTCGCACCGCCAACTCGTCCTTCACACGGACGTTGAGGGCTTTGCAGAAAATAACGCCACTTCGTCATAACCACTTTCGGCGGCTAATACTATAAAGTCAATAGAGACTTACAGTATATCTTATCTTATATGAAGCAGCTGGCTTCCTGCTTCTCTACCTCTAATGGGGTGATCAAAAACTTTTCTTATTTCTGATCAAAAAATAGGGAGCGAGGAGAGAGTAGCGGGCTTGCCTGCCGCCATAGCCCAAGCAGCCATATCAGTTAGTAAACTCATAATAAATGCTACCTTAGACAGGTCAGTGGTGCATATACCCAGCTGTTGGTCGAAAACTAAGGAGCACTGGAGGATGCAGGAACTGTTCACAAGAGACCGATTCCCCCGAGAACCGAGGAGGGTGAGGGATGTTGGACTTGGGGTGCGGTATGGCCACAGGCACATGTGCCAGAGGGGAGAGTAGACCAGAGCCGGTGCCGGTACAGCCAGCACATGCTCAAGATGCTGACCCATAGCTCCCATGTTGGCCGACAACGCAGTAAGAGCTTTTCTAATCTCCCGTCAGGAGTTGTCGTGGCTGCCGACTAATTGTCCCTGGTGTGATAAGGCAGACCGAATGTGCTCAAGAGCTGCAGGATCCATGTTGGCCAGATGTGATGTGATGTATTCCATTGCAACTTGTATGCATGTTCAAATCAAATTAAACCATTACTACTCATTACACTCAAGCCTCATTGGGACTCACTTACCTGTCAGTGTGTCAGAAGGTATGATGGAAGAATGTTGTGTGATGAATTAAACAAGTACTCCTAAATGCAAGATAAAAGGTGGAGGCTGGAGGCGAATCCGGATGTAATTATTATGCAATCTAGACTTTGAGAGGCGCTGGCTGAGATAAATTATTTTATTTTCGGACAATTTAAAATTAACAGACCAAGAACCAAGTTTATTTGTAGTTCAAAACTCAAAGTGTTTTCACTCACTTCACATCATAATAGAAAGGAGAAACAGTATCAGCCCCTCAAAGCTTTTTTTTTTTAATGCCAATTTTCAGTAAAGACACAACTGTTACCTGGTTGCTGCTTTTTCTTTTTTTTTTGCACGTTTTAATTTGTGTTTTCTTGATTGTGTTGTTTGATTGTAAATAGTTTTAGAAATTTTCATGCAGAGATTTGACCTTGTCTACTGAGACGGGTCTTTGTTTTTGTATTTTATCATATATTATTATAATATATTTTTGTAGGTGTTCAGTGAGTATTTAAATAAATCAATTTAAATAGTAAACATTTGATATCATGTATTTTAACATTAGTCATTTATTTTACACAATAAACATAATTTGGTAGTAAATGAAGACAAAACATTTGAGGATGGCTTGAGGAGCCGAGCCAAAAGAACCGGCTCTCTAAAAACAAAACACATCAAATACAAAAGGAATTTACGTCATTATATTGTGGAGTTACAAGCAAAGCGTCACACATAGGAAAAAGAAACGTTTCTTACCAAAATAAAAGCGCACAAACATCCGGTGGCAGAACCACGTGGTCTTCAAACTATATTAATGAATAACTGAGCATAAAAGAACGTAAACATAATCTTCACTTTACATACAGTACTTAATTTTATTGTGTCTTTGCACGAAATTACTTTGCTACAACATTTTTTACAAACAAGAACAAACATACAAATGTTAAAGTACACAATGAAAATAAAACATGAATTAAAAAATAAACACATCCAGATGTGTACATGTATTGTACACAGGGTATTATTAATATTTGTGCAATCATAAAAGTCCTTCAAATGCACCAACACGTGTAATTACTCCACCACAAAATGATAATATTAGATATGTTATCAGCTCACCATAAATGCTAATGACCTTAATTACATTTAAGAAAACAACTACATTTGCAATAACAGTAGTTGCAGATTGTTGATCAAAGTCTGCAAATTGCACAGGTCAGATGACCAATATTTTTATATGCAGGACCACGAAGCATTTATTCTTGCACGCGTGCATATTATTACAAAACTATAAATCAGACCACATAATATTAAATGCACCAGCAAAATGCAAACATATAGTTTACTGTTTAGTCATGTGTTATTTGTGTGAGGACAGGAGGCGTTGACGCTATCCTCCATGTTGTGGTATTCTCGCTTCTGGCCAGTGGGTGACGATATTTTACCGGCTGAACTTTGAGAGCCCCCCCAACAGTTCTCTCACCCCAACATGAAGAAGGATGCTGTCATGCTGCTGAGTGCCTCTTACACACACTAGTCTGAGCGTCCCGGCTACCATTACATTACTCCCTCTTTTAATTCCAACTCCATCATTTATGACAGCATCGTCTCAAAGGTGCTGCGTTCACGAACAGACGACCAAAGGCACACAGGTGGCACTGCGGCTATAGCGGCGACTATTTGGCTAACTAACGTTGGCTGATTGTTCTGCTTGCTGCTGCTGCTATTGTTTGTTGTTGCAGCCTCTCGTCAAAAAAATCACAGATGTTGTAGATCAAGCTCTCCAAGGTAAGTGCTCAGTGAGCGTCCACTAGTGTCATGTCTTTGCTTCTGACGAGCACAGCAACCAAACAACAAATAGTGCGGTGTGGGGATTGTTTGTAAACGTTAGCCACTAGGCTAATTTGCTTGCTAGCATCAGGCAGCAAATTATTAGCTGTTAAGACCGGGCTGCCCTGCGCTCTAGAGCGGGTTAGCAATCAGACGGAAAGCTAGCCGGTTAGCAGCTAGCACTGATTGGGAATGCCAGCCTGGAGCAGTGTATTGTCTGGGTGGAAACACATTCTCCCCACCGGTTAGCGTCAGACACATACGGCACAATCATCACAGCATGTGTTAAGAACAACATGTGCATTTTCAACTTGCATACAACGGTGAGAATCCAGCACATCAAGCATTTCCAATTTGAAATGGCATGCATAGTGTATGTTTTCCAGGGAGTAGTCGGAGCCCATGTAGCTATTGTCAGTAGCTCATGGGAACGTTAGCTGCCAATGCTATAACCGGGTTGCCTTTTTTTGTGTGTGCCAGAATTGTTTTTTCACTACTAGGCTTATAGTTTATAGCTGTTAGAGAAAGTGCACAATACTGTTGATAATAAAGACTTGGGCTTGTAAACTAACTGAATAGGTGGTTAACAGTGATGAGACCATGAGAAATTGTCAACATTTAGAATGCTGTGAAGTTGAAAACATCTGAGCAGTGGTCAGTAATTTAACGTTCCAGAGGATAACTGTCGTCAGTGGTATGATCTTGATGGGGTTTTATTCAGATTATGGTATTAATTATATAGTTGTTCTTATTTAGCAGTAGAATACAATATTGCATATATGGCAGAATTGCAGATATGGTTTATCGGAGAGTTTTTTGGAGCGTAGGGATACGCTCCAAAAAACTTTTTCTAGATTTAATAGAGCATATTTTGTGGAGTTTTCTGCTCACCCCAGATTCGGTTTACCTGCACACTGAAGAAACTAAATCACTTCATTTTCCTTGGAAAATATAGTTTTCTTTATTTTTCCCAAGCTGCCGTCCCCTGAAGTCTCCTGGCAGTCACATTTTCAGAAATCAAATGGAGGGTGAGATGAGTGGTTAGTATTTTGGCATCACAGTCAAGACATCAAGGGTTCAAATCTCCATTTGGGCATCTGTGTTGCGTTTGCATGTTCTCCCTGTGCGTGTGTGCGTTTTCTCCGCGTACTCCGGCTTCCTCCCACACCCCGAAAACATATCTGTTAGGTTAATTGGAAACCCTGAATTGTCAGTAGGTGAGAATGTGAGTGTAAATGGTTGGTTGTCGACATGTGTCCTGGGTTTGGCTTGTGACCAGTCCAGGGTGTACCTGCCTCTAGCTAGGATAGGCCCCAGCTTACCAGTGACCCGAACATGTCAGAGAGCCTCAATTTGTCAGGAGTGCTCCGCCTTTTTTAAAAAATTTTTATTATTATTTTTTTTTAATCAACGTACTCTGAAAGCTAATGAAATCTCCATATGACAAGAGTGCTCTGGTGATTTTAGGAGTCAACTGCAAAAATGTTAGTCATGGCCAAATTTTGAACTGAAGTGAAGTGCAGGGCTGCTAGTTGAATATCCTGATATATGGTTTTCATGCCATATCATTCCTTTTTAAAGTAGTGCCATTAAATGTAAGGTCAGTCTCGTTTGAAAAAGATAGTTGAATGTCAACTGAGCACACTCACTCACGCACACCTGCGCATACACGCAAACACACACACACACACACACACACACACATTGCACTTCACTCCCAAATTCATGGATCCTTGCCAATGCAATCCTCGTTAAGATACTTTTACTAGACGCTCATTGTTATATACACATGTTAAATGTTAAAAGCATAGCATTGCACATGTATATCTTTTTGATGTTAGTTATATTATTTCTAATCAGGCATATGCAGGAAAAGCTTGACTTTTTTCTTTCAACACAGTTAAATGTTTTATTATAATTTAGCTCAATGGCTGCAGCCATGTTTTGTTTCTAAAAGCTGTCTGTGCTGTGCTGTGAACACTATCGCCCCCTGTGGCTAAAAGATGAATAAGCTAAGGGAGTGTGGTTTCTCTCTTTACTGGCTTTTTACTTAGAGCCTTGTTGAGCCTTGACTATGTTTTTAAAAACCAAACAAAAAGAAGTGCCTTGCCTTCAGTCAACTTACCTCCCCTTGTAACACTTGTGATTTATTTTCCTAGAGTGTCTACAACTCACTTGTTGTTTATTCCAAGCCCTTCCTTCATCTTTGCCTGCCTTTGCCTGCTTGTCAAAGTGCCACGATGTTAGTCAACACCTACATATTAAATTGAATTACTTGAACGCTTAAAAGCATTGCTTGGTAAATCACAGCATTATGTTTAACAGCCTTAAACAATCTAATGTGGATGTGTTTTGTTATTTCCAATCACTCATACTCTCAGCCACCAGCTTAGTCTTGTTGATGACTTCAGTGTTTATTAATCTGTCTGTAGGCTTTAATAACAGACTTGTGCAGGACATTTGACAGTCATTTTATAGGATATTCTTAGTTCTATTATGTTGTTTTTTTTCTTCCGGGGGAAAAAAAATCCCCATTATCTGGCTAGTTCAGAGGGGTAGAAGAGGTCAGGGTGTTTTTATAGTGTTTCAAATTGAGCTCAAGCAGCAGCAGCACTAGTGGTAAAAATGACGAGTGACACACCACGTTCACTGAATGTTAATGTATCCCAAGTGCTTGCAGATTAATCATGAGAGAAGCGTAATAGCTTTAGTTATTTTCCTTTTAATGATTCATTTCGGTTGCAGTCGAGTCAGCTCCCTGCAAGCATTGATATGTAGCGAATAGAAGGACAGAAAACGTAAAAGCAAAAAGAAAAATCCATTTTCACTACAGTATCGGAGTATTTGTTGGATGATTTGTCATAACACACGCTCGGTAGTTCAACGTTGACATGCTGGGTTTAAATTGCCTCTTGCTTGTTTTCAGCCACATATCGTCACTTGTATGTATTTTTTTCCCACCATAAGTGGCCATGATGATTGGCTATTATAATGCTTGGCTGTGGTCTCGGAGCTATGTCATATTCTGCACATGGTGCTATATAATAAAGGCGCTAGCGTGGCAACCTGTGGGGTAGAATAGATATTTCACTGTGTGCAATCGTATTGTGCTTTAAAGCAAGGCGACTGGCTAGTGTACTGGAGAGACACAGGGTAAATAGTGAAATGTTGCTTTTAGGGGCTACCTACACAAGATCGTCTTTTTGATTCTTAGTTTCTGTGAGATTCCGCATTTAACAGTAGATACCCTTTTTATTGGCCAATTCCATGATTACGTCCACGATTCTGTTAATGTGGAAATTAAACGGCCCTAGGCAATAACAAAGCACAGGAATGATCTTGATTGTTTCCTTCATGTTTTTTGAAGGCTGTTGCATAGGAAAATCAATGTTACGCACAAAGGACCAATGTTTTTGTCTAAATATTGCATATGGGTGACTTTCCTGAAAGGGGTAAGCAATCACTTCGAGGGGAATGACGTACAGGCTAAAGTGATTTGAAGCTATTACCAAATAAATGTATATTGCAAACACGTTGAATAAACATGGCAAACCGTGTTGAATATTTCCATCTGGTCTGTTGTGTATATAAGACACAATCTGATGTCAATTTCAGCCCATTTGCGCATTGTCATTTTGTGACATGCCAACGTTTGTCACAAAGACGATGAAATAAACAATACAAAACGGTGGAACTTATGTTTCAGCTGCTGTGATTTCCAAAATATAATGCCTCATTGTGCACCAAACGCATTTTGCTGCATCCAAAACATGTACTTGGACCAAACTCCGGCAAAACGTTACACCTTGTGAAACATAAACAGTGTAGATTTAACTAAAAGTGAATTGAGGAAGCCAAAAGGCAACTGATGTCTGCATTGACGCACAATGTGAATTCAGAAAAGAAATGCAACCTTTGAATATGGTTGAAAAGCCAATATTTCGGGAAATGTTAGAAATGTTTGACAGACAGTACGAATTGCCTGGGAGAATGTACATGCATGTCACAAACAGCAATTCCTGAACTGTATAACTGAGTGAAAGAAGACGTGTTGAAGGACAATGAGCAACATTGCATTTTATTAAATATGTGGCCCAGCTCACCCCCTACATTAGTTTAACAATACACTACATAACTTTTTGTGTGTGTGTGTGTGTGTGTGTGTGTGTGTGTGTGTGTGTGTAGTTTTTATTGGAGTGTTTTGTTTTTTTTTCTTAACGGAGACGGCGTCTATACAGGCACAGGTACACTGTACGTGAGTGCCATCTAGTGGTTCAAATGCGAATTACACCTCATTACAATAATTATAATTAAAAAAATGGTCTGAAAAAATGTTGATAGTTTCTATTATCGACAATAATTTGTAGCACAATTATCGACCAGCAAAATTTATTATCATGACAGGCCGAACCATAGAAGAAGATAGAACGGATGCACATAAGCCCTTCGTCTTCCGCTTACGAGAAGTGGAATTACTTCTGCGAGTCATTAAGGAGTATAAGACCACAAAATATCGGGGGAATGTCGACTGAGGTGAGGCATGTTCGTCTAAATATTCAGATATTATGTTGACTTGTCGTCAAAGCTCATTTCTCGTCACGTATCTCAGACGAGGCGGTGGGTTGGTGACGTCATCGTTCCTGTATTACCTGTTCACACGCCCACTCTAGAAGCTGTTTAAAAAAATACTGTTTCAGGTCACCCAGAACCCCGTTCCTGTGTGAATGAGGGCCTGAAACTACAAAATACTTTGCCGTTTTGACCTGAAAATGTTTCCGTGTGGATAGCCCCTCAGTTGTCTTTATAAGTTGATGTTTACATTGTAAATTTTCAATGGTACAGGAGTGATGGGAGTAGCAGATACTGGCACACAAGCCGAGAGCGCCCTCTTGCGGCTGTCAGTGTGAAAAAAACACAAGTCATCCCTGAGTACAAGTCGCAGGACTGGCCGAACCATGGAAAAAGTGTGACTTATAGTCCGGAAAATACGGCATTCGTGTGGTATTTCTCTGGTTGTTTTGTGAAAATTCAGACAATAACGAAAGTAACACTAATTCGAAATCAGAAATATGACGTAGCGTCCATGGTATGCGTTACAATCTGGTTTTCTACTGATCAATTTTTTTTCTAATCAATGCATTTTGGGGAACTACTGTTTTTTGAAGACCACAGTGGTGAGTCTCGCGGAGTTTGAGGCAGGTTCTATCTACTAACTCTGTGCTACGTGAAAGAAACGTAACCATTACATAATTTCCTGGACAACTCAACAGCACAGAAAATGATAAGCTGTGAAAAAAAACCTTCACAGAAAAATCCTCACCATCATAAATTGTGAAAGGGTGCACCATAGTGCACAATATCACTTTTCCATTACTGTTTCTGAAACCGTTGCCCTCCTGTCATAAAAACATTTCAGTAAACAGTGCCCCCCTGTTATGAAATATACCAAAATGTGATATTTTCTTGCGTGTTTTTCGTCATAGACTGAAACACAACAAGTAATACTTTATTTTGATATCAAAATTAGTTGGAACATTTTTGATTGCTATATGACGCTTTTGATACCCCTTTTAGGAGAATGACCCATATCCATCCTTCGTCAGTACGAAGTGATGGCTTGCACATCCGGGGAGGCTCTGTGCACAGTTCCTCATATAGTGTTCCTCGGTACTGTACCTGTGCCAAGAGCTGGGTAATTGGCTGTAGCCAAACCTTGGTGTGTGTTGTTTTAAGATATTGGACTGACACGCAGCACAGGCCACACTGGCAGAAATGAGGCAAGAACAATGCCCCTCACGCCCACAATTTTTGTACTCCAGGCCTGGCTCTGCAACTGCGCTATTGTGCCAGGGAGACCTTTTTATCTGTTATAAATTGTGCGTCCTTGTTTTACCTGTATATACTTCTGGTGACATTATAGTACAGATGATGTGTCTGTCATCACTGACTTAGCATGCATTCTATAGTCTTAAATACCATATTTCCTTAAATAAGGGTCTCCAATAGACGCTGTGCCTCAAACTATGGGGGGGGGGGTGTTATGTGACGAGATAACTGTAATTATCTTGACCTTTTTATAGTATTTACAATAGTTGACTAGTAGCACAAAGTTGGAGGTGAAGTGGGACTTCATTCATTGAAAACAGGTTTGGGAAGAAACAAATAACTTTAAACAATAAGAAAACAACATACAAAGCAGCATGGTCTTACAGGCGTGCCGCAATGCAAACTTGTGTGACCTCACCAGGGCGCTCGGCCACAATGTTGAGGCAGGTACCAGTACGGAAACTTGAAGTGGACATACAGTATGTTGTTTTATGTTGTACAAATTAAGGCCTCCTCTCCAATTAACTTGGTATTCTGCAGTAAATAACACCCAGGCCATTATTTGAGGAAATGCAGTAATGAATATTACACTTTGTGTTGTTTTTGACCTCTCAGCAGTTACTGCAAAGTGTTTACTATATTTGCCTTGTGCATATATGCTTGTAAGTATTAGTGTGAGCAATGTATCATATTTCATTTATTGATTCTGTGATTGAGAATGGGAATGAGTGATTGTGACATGAAGTGCATGGAAACTACAAAATGAAGTGTTGGCTAACATTTTTTAAGAAGTGTGTGGCGCAAAAGCAGCACGTTGATGCAGGTACACTATTATTAGGGGTGTCACGAGACACCCAATTCAGACGAGACGATGCACGAGATTGGGTCCACGACGATGAGATAAGATTTTAAAATGTAAAGAAAAGTACAATGAAAAAAATATGACTTGACAAACAAACTTAAATTTAACCGAGTCACAAAACATTGCAGGTGCGTTTTGAAATGTTTATTGTCACACAAATTGACTCAAAACAATGCTCTTGTCAATTTTTTTTTAGACCAAATAAACCACAGGTTTGGGCTTGGGCTCTATGAGTAAACCACAACTATTTGGCTTCTTGGCGCTGCAACAGTCAGCCCTTAACGAGCAGTGTAGTAACGGCTCAAAGATTATTTTTGGAGGTGCACGTTTATGGAGTTATATTTGTGCCTAAACTTTGAGTTAGCAAAGGGAGAGTTTGACCTCTATTAATGTGCAATAATTACAGTTGTGTGTACGCAGGCGCATAGCTGTAGCGCTCTGTCACTCCCTCTCTCGCTCAACCTTTTTGCTAGCATGGGGGGTCGAGTCGGTGTATGAGGCGAGCCGGTGTACTAGTGTACCGCCGGCTGGGTTTTGGGGACTGGGCTCCTTGTTGGGGCTTGCGGGTTGCTGCCTGGAATGCGGCAAGGCATACGGGCATGTTCATTGGACGAAATGTGTGCCTGTTGGTCACTCTTCGGGAGGTGAGGGCACTGATGTGATGATAAATTTCTTTTCAGAATGTTGTTTCCACCGACTGGCAAAGTCCTAAAGATCGACTAGTAGCTCACGATCGATGCGTTGGCGACCCCCGACCAGATTATGTCCAGGTTTTCATCTTAAAATTGGCTATGAACGGGCCACTGTTTTTCTGTTTAATGAATTCTGAGATGGCGTCACCATTTATTGAGAGCCTACGGATCCCATGAGGGGACATGGACAAAAAAAAAAGAAATGTAAAAAAAAAAAAAAAAGCATTCCCTGATATTATCATCCATCTATAAGCAAGAGAGATTTTCAGATGAGGGAATATGCTAGATATGCTCACTTTTTGAGGCGAGCACCAGGAATAAAATGCAATATGATATCAATTAATAATTCCTTATCAGACCTGCGATTGGCTGGCGACCAGTCCAGGGTCTATCCCGCCTCTCGCCCAACGTCAGCTGGGATAGGCTCCAGCATAAGCCCGTGACCCTAATGAGGATAAGCGGCGTAGAAAATAGAAAATGGATGGATGGATAGTTAGCAGACGTATTATGTCTCAGCAGGCCTTGCGTGAGTACTCAGCCACTTAGTCTTCTTATATTACAATATTTGCTGGAGGAATATACCATTATGAGGCATCAATCAATTGGAAGTAACAAGGAAAACATTGTAAAAGGAAAAAAATGAAAAAAGTCTCCACAAAACACATCAACACTGCCATGTAGTGGTCACAACGAGATACAACAAGAAGACATATTTCAAGTATGAAAAAAGACAGTTGTTGCTCCAATTTATTTATTTTTTTAAATGGATAAGTGTTAAAATGTCAAAGTTGTGCAATGTTGAACGTTAATAAATGAAAAGACGAGTAGGGTGTAGTTGGTATAATTGCTCAGAACTATTCTGTCAGCGGTCCTCCCTCACTCCCTCACCCTCATTGGTGGTGACTGTGTTGCTTTTAGAAGTCATAATCTTTTGGGAACTTCTTATAATGCTCCATAATAATTACTTATTCATTTTTTGTACAGACATTTTTGAGCAGAAATAGAATAACGAGACGCCCTTTCATGTGAATGCGCGCTGAGAACAAAGCCGAGAACTGGACTTGACAAAGTTAGCTGATAACCAGTTGCAGTACTGTTTAGTTCTGTTTGTGGAATTTAGGTTTTGTTGAGCTGCATCTTGAGCTCAAAGCTTGGGTTGGTTAAGCCACTTTCGCAGAATACCCCCCAAATAACAACAGCTGAGAACAAACGTTGCTTTTAAAGTGGCACAAAACACGGCAGAAGTATTTGAAGTTCAAACACACCTTTGGTAAGTTAAACGCTATCTTCATGTCATATATCGCTAGGTGTGCCCTGTTATACTGTCTTTACACGTAATAACAAAAATAATTAGCAATAATTAGCATTAGCATTAGCTTGAGATATCTAAATTATTGTTTAGCAACAGGCTGAGCCAGGGGTCTCCAACCAGTAGCTTGGGAGACGATTTTGCGGGGCCGTGAATGCTGAATTGCGAATGTGTGGGGATCCATTTTCTTACAGTTGTGTAGTTAAGCAAAAGCAAATGTAAACAGTTGCACAATTAAGCTACAACGATGAAAAAAAACAGTCAGCCATTTGCCATCTCCGGAAAAGACGAAAATGAAATAGTGTAGGATCAGCTGGCAGCAGGCCCCTGAGGAGATGGAGAGAAAGTGGGTGGGGGATAAGATGATGAGGATGAGAAGGAGTGTGTGTGTGTGTGTGTGTGTGTGTGTGTGTGTGTGTGTGTCAGTCCTGATTAGGTAAGATATTGCCTCATGTAATGACACGGCATGGTGCTCGTGGTGAAGAAACACAAACAATGCATACCAGTGTTTTAGTGTGCACACCCCCTGCAGCTGCCTGCCTCAAGACGTTTGCATAGACACACACAGTCTCTTTCTAGACTATTTGAAAATCTTTTAGGATGAATCCTTTATTTTTCCCTCTTTCCCAGCAATGCATTTTACTTGTGCAAGACAAAAGCCCTTTTCTCTGCACGCTTTGTTGTGGCACAGTTGAAAGATGGAGGTGATTAAAGGCTTGCAGCACAATAGATCTGTGCAGTTTTCTCCCAGCTCTCATTGTTGCTATTGACAGCAGTGACAGTAGTTTTTAGCTGGAATCTATATTGTCATATAACCTGCTCTGTTTGCTGTGCACTTGCGGGAGTGGACATGTCATTTTATTTTATGTTGCTGTTATTGTTGCTACTAGAGATCGACCGGTATGGGTTTTTCAGGACCGATACGATTATTAGTAGATAAGGAGGCCGATAACCGATATTAGGAGCTGATAGTCATTTGCAGTAAAAGTGTAAAAATTGGCGTAAAAATGTTGAATAATACCAACACCTAACTTCGTTCAACTGCCTAAAGCATGTTTATTTCAGCAAATAAATAGAAAAATAGCTCCAGAAGAGCATGGAGTTCCTAGACTGAAAAACATCTCTTAGAAGTTGAATAAAAACTTAAATAAATAGCTCCCTAAAATGTTTCCACAGTAAATAAAATAACATTTATTTAGTTATCTTTGTTTTGAGTTGAAACACAACAAAAAGTACAGGGAGTTAACAAGCTCAGCAGCAGCTCTTGTAAAGTTAAATAAAAACTTATATAATAGCTCCCTGAATTTTTTTCAGCCTTCATCTTGGCGTACTTCCCCCCAACAAAACAAGACAGACTTGAATTTCTTACTCTCTCACAATCACACACACAGTCTTCTACGATCACGGACTGTTTCCACATTGATATTACCAACAGCATTGTTTCAAGTGATTCAAGGACATATCGGGAAGTACTACAAGCTAGCAAAGCTGCTGCTTGTGTTTACTCCGCTCTTAACGTTACGTTATTGTAGTAGAGAGCTGTAAAATTTTTCATGTGACTTTGACGGGAGATACTGCGAGCTAGCAGAGCTCACGCTATTGCTTACTCCGCTCTCACGGTATTCTGCTGCTCACTGTAATCTTAGTAGTAGTTGTGAGGTGTAGAGCACTGGGATGTTTTGATTACAATTTCGAGAGAGTTTTCTGCGTTTACCTTGACATGCGTGTTTGCTCTTAGGACATTCTCCACACGAGAAAACTTCCCTCTTCGCTCTGGCGCTGTCACTAACGCGTGCTGTGGCTCGCGTAACCAATCAGATGGTGCCGTGGGTGGCGCAATGCTGGAGGCAGAAGTTGCAGCCGGCAGGAGGGAGGGAGAGAGAGGGAGAGGCACAGCTACATCTGAGCCGAAATAGCCCAGTTTTAAATTGATTCCTTGATATCGGCCCGTTGGATTTAAATAAAGGCCGATAAAGATATACGTAAAAATTCCAAATATTGGCTCCGATTATCGACCGTCAACCACTATTCGTTATTGATGTTTCACCACTTATAAAACAGCCTGGTCTGTTTGCTGTAACAATCGGGCAGATACCTTGAGAATAACGACAAGTGATACACATTTTCAGTCAGATACAGTATGTCACTGGTAATGGTAATAGTAATGGTTTAATTTTGTTTGCACATGCGTACAAGTTACAATGGAATACATCACATAGTTCAATTTGCAGTTCCACATGTCCTAAAAGAGTAGGAAGAAGCAAAGCTTATTTAACCCTACCCCACGTCCATTTCACATCAATTGCAATACATTTATTCACTTGCTGTATTCCGATGTACTTCTTTACCAGTTGATACATGGGAAAACGATACAATGGAAAATGACAAGGTAACGTAATAGTGTAGTCATATGATTGTCAGGGTTTGTCTATAATAGTGTTGGCTTAAAGTCAAGTAGTGCACTCCATTATGCCTCAGTTGCTTCAAAACATGATTAATCTGCAATCAACTGCACACAATCAACAGAATTCTCAATGGTCAATCGATTATTATTTCCACCTTTTGTAACAAGGCAGTAGGCATGATGCATTGCATTTATAATATATGGTGAATTTAACCAACTGATTTTTACATGTATGCCTCAATGAGACCCAAGAAAAAATGTTTACTCTTGAAGGTTTTCAGCACTTTGTTTATTAAAATACAGTAATGGCAATTAGCTCCTCTGTAAAAATAAAAAATCAATTGGGTGGGCATGGTCTGAAGCAGAAGTACAAATTTGAGGGACATTTGTAGCAGCCGACATGTACTGTAAAACACATTTTTATTGGTTGTTAGCTATGTCCTTTCGACAGTACATGCCGGGAAAATACTGAGAATGTCATATTAAAAAGAGTAGCGATATGAGGTTTTCATCAATGGTAGTGACAAGATGGTATGTATTTTTCTGCAATGTGCTTGTAGTATTCTGTTGCCATTGTGGCTAATGCATGTGACTT
Organism: Dunckerocampus dactyliophorus; assembly: GCF_027744805.1. Classification (NCBI taxonomy): domain Eukaryota; kingdom Metazoa; phylum Chordata; class Actinopteri; order Syngnathiformes; family Syngnathidae; genus Dunckerocampus; species Dunckerocampus dactyliophorus. Next base: position 29,347,213 of record NC_072819.1, on the reverse strand, counting down.
ATGTGACTGTGCACATGAGGCAGCGCTGCACAATCCATAATTGTGAGAGATGATTTAATAGCGATGACACGCCAGTCAATGCTGAGTTCAGGGTGTGTGCAGCTGTAAGAAAATAACCCCGGCATGCATCTGTGGTACTGTCCACTCTCCTGCCCATAGAGTGCCTCGGGTACACTCTGTCCTTGCTCATCCTTGCAGGTTAGACCCACCTATTGACCGACCCGAGACTCCAGTTTAGTATGCTTGGACTTAAAGCTGGATCGACTAGTTTTAAGGATGGACATCTTGTCTCTGTGCCCCGGCCTCAGCAGCCGGCACAGAGAAAATGAGTTCTGAGGATTGGGTTTAGATTTGCCACTGTAGCACTTCCACTCTAGCAACCATCAGGGGAAGGCTGTCAGAGAGAAGCAAAGAGAGAGAACAGTGAAGCAGCGCTATCTAATAGATCAATTTGTAATAAATCTGTTGCCTCAAGCTGTTGTTTGCCCCCACTCGCTATAAGGTGTCTGCATTTCTCCGGCAAGAAAAATGTTTGTCAGGCTGGACATTGAGAGCTATCAGCGCCTTCAGCGCAGTTAATCTTTTTTCTGTGCGTGTGTACGTTTGTATGTGTGTGTGTGTGTGTGCATGTGAAGTTAACGTAGGTTAAACACATTGCTGCTGTCTTATCATCACATTCAATTGGTTATAAAAAGAGGGGAGGGGTATAACCAATCGATAAATGAAGAGGTAATGCTCCCCTGACTTTAAATCTCCCCATTGTCCAATATGAGTCATTAATCATGATGATGGAGTTATTGATTAAGCTCTCAGTCAAGGTTGGTTAATGCATTTGCCAGGAGTCATCCCGCAATGTAAGGATTTGTTGTTAGAGCCCCTTTTTTATTTACGCGAAAACCAAGCAGTCCAATTGGAAGTCCTCTCTGATTATTACAGCAGTTTGATCATTGCAGGTAACAAAAGAAGGGGCCTCTTAAGGGACTTTGTAGGATCCAGCCGCTCCTCCTCCACTAGCAGCCATATGGACCGTACTAATTGTGTTTTACGCCAACCATTTTCACCCATCCATCAGGGACTTGTGGGAGTGCTATAATGTCACCAGCAGTGGGTTGGCCTCATGAAAGAAACATTAGCAAGCAAGATGAGAAGACAGGAAGGCAACACACTGCAAGTATTGATTTAATTAAAATGGAACCAGCTTTTTTTATGTGTGATTTTGTATTTTCTCTAACAACAACCTTCACTTCACGTTAGGCTCTCTAGCAGCTGATAAAATCACATTCTCGGCATGCGGCCAGTGTGAATGTGTCCTCATGCACTAATAAAGAGGACTTCTTTTTTTAATCCCCTCTATTTTGTCCTGTTAATTCACATATTATTCTTTCATTTTCAGACCAGTAGCACATTCATCCTTGCTGCATTTCCTCCACTGAGACAATGGCACTCATCTATTTTGTTTAGTGACAGCAGAATTGCTGAAGTTATGCTGTTGAATGTAAATGTGACATTCTCAGTACTTGCCGAGCCCTTCAGGGCATCGATTGATCTTGATGTGTTTGAAGTGTGACTAAGGCAAATCACTGTACATTTTAATGTGTTTATAATTCTCAGTCATTAAAAGGGCACCTGCGCAAATGAGATTTTGCAAAGGAGGCGTGTTTGGTTGGGGATGCTAGATAGTTAAAAAAAAAAAAAAAAAAGAGAGTGTATGTGTGTTGTGTTGTCCTTAATGAGTTTCTTGTAATTATTGAAATTTATGTTTTCTGCACAACTATAAATCTGTACGATGTTTCCTTTTCATAAAGAGACAGTCAGCTCAGTCGTTAGGCGGGGAAATAAAAGGCAATGAAGCCTCCAACATCCTCTCCCCGGTACTGAAATGAAACCGCACAAGCTCTAATTTACTGAGAGGATGTGGCTCGGCTATTCTGTGTCGGAGCTAGGTGCTAATGAAGACACTCTTCTAGACGCCTGCTTCCAGCCCTGTCTATCTGGCTTTGGAAGGTATTTTCTACTCCTCCTCCTCCTCCTCCTCCTGTTATGTTTCGTGTGAAATGGTGGATGGGACTAGTGCACTGATGCATTAAGAGGCATTGTGTTGCCACTTGGTGTCTGGGAAAGTGCGTTAGATGATGATTATTGTAGCTTATGTAAATTGCTGGAAGAGAAAGTAGGAGAGACAACATTGATTTCCTGTCATTGATTTCATAGATCCTCTTGAAGATGACAATAAAGTTGTTCCTCCATGTCATCTTTATTGTACCTTTTTCAAATCAGCGGTGTGGCAAATTACTGCTGTCACCATCAGCCTGCGCAGCACCGTGTGATCATCTGCTGAGTTGAAAGTCAGGTTAAATCTCGCTTTGCTCACTTTTGTTTGCACTGTCAGTGCTGCCACATTGCAGGTCTTTGAAGCACATCATGTTGGTTTTGTATTGCTGCCTGTCAATGTATAGAACAAGAAAGTAGCTGTAATATAATATAATGTGCCTCTTGTACTGAAGGTATATGTTGTTGTGTAGGAGTGGGTCATGATTGATTGTTTGAAACCAGAGCTCCCACACACTATTTACCTGTAAGCTTTTTTTCCCCCCCTGTCACTAGATGGCCGTAGTATTCTCTTCCTGTCGCCTTTTTCCCCCTCTTTGTTGTAGCAGGCAGCCCAAAGGCCCCCGGGGGACAAACGGACAAATAGAAGACAGCGAGAGGTGAAGCTCTTCATCTTTCTCCCTCACCACCCCCTCAGCCAGACAAGTTTCCATGCACTCAAAAGCAGCAAATGGACTCACTGTAGGATTCACTGTCACTTAGCTTGAGCTTTGGCCATAACAGCGCACCAGGAGGCCCAGTCCTCCTCCTCCATCCTTCTCTTCAACTTGTGAAATGAAGAAAACGCTAATTGGCAATGCATGAAGGAAACCTAGTTCCTGTCAGCCTGATATTTTAAGAATTTAGTAGGATTTTGACCAAAAACTATTCACTCTAATTAGTAATTAGATGAACATGTTTTAAATTGTATTTTGCCCTTGTTACAAACCTCTAATCTGTTTTGAAATTACAGCAAAAGAAACATGTTTCAGCAGGATGAAATTATACAAAAAAGCCTGTTCCAGTGACGACAAAATGGGCCAACAATTTAAAGCTGCTTCTGATGCTGCGTCATCAGTAGGTAAATGTGCTAGCAATGCCAAAGCGCTTTGCGTGCCTTGGAGGTGGAAGAGCACTATACAAGTGAAAGGCCATTTACCATTTGAACAGCATTGTACTGGAGAAAGTAATTTTGTTGCTACAAAAATGGCAAGAAAAAAGGGAATTAACAATGGAAGAGAGACAGACCATCTTAACACTTAAAAATGTAGGTTTTTCCAGCAGAGAAATTGGAGTGTTCTAAAACTTTTGACCAGTTCTGTATACTGTATACATTTTTGAGGAAAGTGTGTAATTTTGGTACTGCTTGTAAAATTCCAGTAGATGACACATTCCTCCTTTGTAAAAGGGCGAGCACTTTAATTTTAGTTCTATTTAGTTTTAGCATTGGAATGTTTAAATCCAAATTTCACCCATGAAGAAATGATTTCTTCACCTTTTAATTGTTTGATGTGGGACGTTGCACTTTAAGCATAAAAGCAGTTTAACAAACAGTAAGTAGCTGCCTAAAGTGCTTCAAGATGACAACATTTCCAAACAGTCAACAAATTCTCAATGATTGGTTATGCCCATTGCTAGTGTTATTGCATGTTGTTGTAAAACATAGCTTTGTCATCAACATAGCTTTTTTTTTTTCCCTGCAGTGTCCTACTAAATCCAAGTTCCTCCAGTGTTGTACAACCTTTCCAAAAGCTCATTATTTGCCACGGGATTGCCACTGATAGCGACTTCATTAAACCCTTGGCTCGATTGAATCTGTTCCAGCCGGACTGCCCCAGTCAGCAGTAGTGTTCTCCATTCGCTCTTGATTCTAAAAATGATTGGCAGTGGCTGTCACAACGGCTTCCTCATCAAGGTTGACTCTTTATTTGCTCGCAGATTTCACACGCGCACGACTGAGCTCTCTGAGAGTGCTGTCACAGGTTCAAGGCACAAAGCAAACATTCTGCTCGGCACAAAGCCAGACAGCCAGCCAGCTCGCTGCTCTTGCCAAAGATGGTGGCCTGGGCTTGATGTAATAAAAGGCAAAAAGGAAATCTTGAGACAGCAGTTTAAATTTCACTGCTCATTATGGCGGCTTTGTCACAGGAGAGAGGGCCTTCCCTGGAGAGCCAAGCTGCCTTGCTTGTTTTCCCCCCTCTGTTACCCCTCTGTATTTAACACTCCAGCGTTTCCATTAATAAACTGTGAGCTTGTGAAAATATGCACATGAAACAATGCACAAGGCTGCTTCTGATGTTTCGAGAGACTAGAGTTTTTGTCTTGCCTGTGCGGTTGCAAAAAGAATGGCAACAACAACAAAAAGGACATGTCCTCTGTCTCTCTTTGTGTTGGCTTACTCTACGTGGAGCATTGCAAGGGGATAAAGATGCATGTCTTTCTTTGGGAATTTCATGTGGATAAATGCAGGGAGGCAGAGGTCATACTGTAAAGGTTTGGTACATTCTGAATGCATTTTATTTGTAAGCTAATTAAGGGCAAGAGAGCTTATGGATAATGGGAATTGAAAGGCATGCTTTAATTGTTTGTGGCATGTGAAATGAGAAACAATAATGTGTGAGCGGTCCCAGGAGATTGCAGTCTGCTTGGCAGCTTAAAAAGAGTGTCCGAGCGATACGTTAGCGCACGTCACCCGCTGCTTTTCTGAGCCATAACATTCTCTCAGGTATTTGGCCAGCAGTCATTTCTTCTGGCTTTACCTCCTCACCATTTGTTGTGATCCTGTGCAGAGGCTTGAAGAAAAGTGAAAAACCTTGCAGGCATCATGAATGAATCCTCCTGGTATTTGTCTGTGTTTGCTTGCAGTCCTTGTTCTCTGCAAAGCTCTGCAGCACCACCTGATTTGACTTGGTAATGGGGCATTGATGAGTCTTGGGGGAAATCGAAAATGGTGTGCAAAGCTGCCACAGCCTAGACACTAGTGTGTATGTAATGCCAGGAGGATGGCATGGACATACGTGACATGTATTGATGCCTTAGGCTCGCTGCTTTTACTTCAAGGGGTGGATATAGGCTTGAATTTGTCATGTAATTTCTAGGGATGCCCTGATCCGAGATTGATATCGGGCCGATATCAGCGCACCCCCCCCCCCCCCAAAAAAAAGATCAGATTATATACAAGCAATTGATTTCAGACTCTGCCGCAGCACATTTGTTCAGCAGCAACCGGATAGAGCCCGTGTCATCACAACAACAGTGTTTTCTAGCGTGCCAACAAAGTAGCAAGTAGCCGGAAGTAGCACAGAACTGGCGAGGTTTAGTACATTTACAACACATTTGAGGCAGCGTTACACAGGAAACTCCCACTGGATGACAAGTAGTCATTAGCTATAACAGAAAAGATGACCAGCCCCTGTCAGTGGTGTGTAAAGTCTGGTTTAAAGGCTTAATTAAGCACCTCAAACCTTGTTATATTATTCTTAGCCGCTACTACATTGTGAATAAAACTATACCCCGCATGCATAAAGAAGTAAACTGGTGAGTTTTTCTCATACCTACTGTTGTTCTCTGTTTAATTAATATCAGTTGATCAAGCCTTTTCTCACATTCCATACTGCAAAGTAAGTCATCAAAGTATGTATGATTCGCGTTGAAAGTATTCAAGGCTATCGGTATCATACCAGAAGTGAAAAAGTTGTATCGGGACACCGCTGGTACTTTCACTCTATTTACTTTCATTTAGGGTTGTCCCGATACAAGTTTTTCAGTGATGATTTGATAATAATTTGGCAGCGTTGAAAATTGTCCAACACCGATATCAAAACGAATCATACATTCTTTTATGACTTATTTTGTTGTGTGGAATGTTACAAAAGGCTTGGTCAAGTGCTACCTTTTTCTGAAAACGTGGGGGGGTTAGCAAGAGCAGGGAGGGAGTATGTCAACGCACGTCACTTGCACGGCTGCGCAAGGTGTAAGTAAGTGGCCCAAACGCCATGCTTGGCCGTGTGCGGTTGCATGCATTGTACAGTATGTTGCACACGTGGTCAGTGAGTTGTACGTGCGTACAACGTACGATCTCCGTGCGATTGCCACGTTATAGTACTTACACATGCTGCTCATGTACGGTGTCCTTATGTTGTAAGTGCTTACAAGTGCAATCAACGTGAGTTTTTTCGTCCGATGTCGACCAACGCAGCCCGAACCCAGTGAAAGTTCCTCCAGCTCTAAAAGTGCTGCGTTGTGTCTGCGTGCTCCCAAATCTGTACTAATGCGGTACTCATCACGTAAGGATTCCCAACTTTTGCCCATGTTTTTGCAAGTAGACAGGATGCACTTGCAAGTACACTAGTTCCCCAACTTACGAACATCTGACTAGCGAATATTCGCGGATACGAACACAAGCCGACTGGTCTATATTTTATTTTATTTGGCCTTGTAGTCGCTCAATCAGTATTTATACTGCTACTGTACATGCTTGACCAGTAGAGGGCACTGTGACACTGCTAATGGGACCGACAGAGGAAGCGTTAGACGCTGGGGAGATAAAGCTAAATTGTACAACCCAGACAGAGCGTGTGATTAAAGTTTATGAAGAGTTAATAGGCCTGCTTAATTCTACACCCCCCACAGAACACTACCTCTTTTAGAAGAGTCTAACGACGACGACTTGTCGTTTTTTTCAATAACTCCTCCTCCAACTCCAGCACAACGACGTATGCTCGACCACTCTTCTTCAAAGGTAAATAACATTTATTATTACGTATTATATCATTTTTATTATTGTTTTTTTCATTAATTATCCTCGTTTATCATTACGTATTATATAATTTTTATTATTGTTTTTTTCATTAATTATCCTTGTTTAATATTACTACTGCATCCAAACTCATATTTACATACATACGCATATACTGTATATGTATACACGTACATGTAGTACCTATATCATTGGTAATATTACCTTTTCCCCTACTTAAGAACAATTCGACATAAGAACGGTCGTCTGGAACCAACTGTGTTCGTAAATTGGGGAGCTAGTGTACGTGGGTTGGGACCTGGGCTTAACGCTGCTTCAAATTTGCGATGGGTTTGGTTGTGTTAAACTTCACCAGTTCTATGCCACAACAAGAAACTTCTGGATGGCAAGTGTGGAGTTTTTCCGGCGGCTGCTGGACAGAAGTGCTGGGGTTGGAGTCTGGAATGGACTGCTTGTATCGGAGTGCCAGTATCGGAGATTTTTGATGGCGGCCAATATATCCGATAGTTGTTTTTTTGCTGATGTCAATCCGCTATCAATATTGCATCGGACCACCCATATTTTCACTCTAATAATGTCAACATTCTGTTGTTTGCTAACTTGTCCAACCTTTGAATCACTTTATCCCTGCGGGTTTCTGTGTCATTGCACCGGGTCTCACCTTGGCCACCCCAATGAAAAATTTCTGGCTCCTCCACTGCTCGCACAGGTTATGCTGCTCTAACCGCTGGTTGCTTATACTTGAGCAGGGGACGGCAACCAGCGGCCCCGTAGCCGCATGCGGCTCTTCAGCCTCCTTGTTGCGGCTCCCTTTGCTGAGCTCGGTGATTTATTTATTTATTTTTAACACCGAAGTAGCAAAAGTGCATTTTCTAAAAGAATTTGAATTATCCGACTCACTGAGTCCGTGAATGCATCTAGACTACGTTCTGACTGCTGATTGGATGAGCCAGGGGGAAGGGGAGGTAGGCTAGTGTATGCGGTGAGTCTCATGGAGATAAAAAAACAGTTGACCGAGTTTGGAGTTGAGTCTAAAGCAAGTTACTGCACAGTAAAATAATAATAAATAATGAGTCCTACCTTTTTAAAAGTATTTTGCACGCCATTTTTTCCTATTTTATCTTTTACTGGATTAGGGACCTGACTCACACAGGTTTGTTACAAAAGCCAAACAGTATTGTTGGTCATGCTGTGTAACAAAAGTAAATTGCATTATTTTTTAGTGCTTTGAAGACCTATTTTCTTAACCATGTTAAATCCCACAAATTAATGTTCATAACAGAAGCTTATTGGGGGAAAAAAAGGATTGAGGCAGGATCGGCAAGACTATAAAAAAAAAATTGAATCGGAAGCCAAAAAATGTGACCGGGACATCCCTCATTACAATGCCATATATTGGGACATTGAATATGCTGTTCTCTTCTATGTACCTGTACAACCGGTTATGTCCATCTTGAGCAGTGAATGACTATTGCTCTCAGTGTGGAGAACATAAAAGGTAGTAGCTGAGCCAGGAGTAGTGGTAGGGGAGATAAAAGCAGGTTGGCTTAAGCACTCTGTTATTTGAAGCGCATTTGTACTACAGTTGATGGAGCCACTAACATCATAATTCATCTCTGAGTTATCACACCCACACTTTGGGATCGCCCACACATACACATACTCCCACTTAAAGTAGCTACACAAACAAAATTTCCTCTTAACGCCAAGAGTCGGCCCCCTACTAATATAAAAATGATTCTGAGATTAAATGCTCATCATTCTGCAGTCTCACCGTGGCCATCCAGAAGATGAGTGATGGAAGAAAAAAAAAATAAGCCCGCCTGCCCGACTCACTCACATGGGGCATCGTGTCTGTTATCTTCACTGCTAGTGCCACAATTAATATTAACGTGCTTTAAAGTGCACTACAGCCGCCCTGCCTCCCTTGCTACTGTGTGTGTTTGTGACTCAGAAGGAAGAGAGCAATGAAGCCAACAGAATAAGCAGGATATGACTGTTCTCATGTCAGGTGTCTCAGAGCTGGAGGGATATATGGATAAAGGCAAGGGATGAATGTGAATCCCAGCCTTAGTGCTGCTGTGTGGAGGTGTCCACTTGCAGCGTGCACAGTGGCGAGGCTGCAGGCAACGAGCGGCCTCTTTATTTAGTTGTGTTGTAATAATGCTTGACCTTTTCCGAGTCCACAACCTGCCCTTTAGCGCCTTAGCCTCTTGTCATATACAGTACGTGTGCATGTGTGTGTCTGACTCAAGCACACGCACACACACATGCACGTGCTGGGAGAGAAACAAGCCTCTTTTGCAGGGAGCTTCATGGTCTGCCAACTGCACGAGTGGATTGTTCCAAATTAGTATGCATTAGGTGGTTAGTGCAAAGCATTTAATTATGCAAGATGGCACTAAACTGTCTGTGTTATGATTAGCCCAACATGTTACACCCTTAATTCTTCATCCCCCCCCCAAATCGCTCATTGTCTCTTCATGGTTGAGGGGGGTGGTGATAGGCTGGTGAAGGAGGAGGATGCTCAGTTATGCTCCACAGAACCTCCCCTGTATCTGTTTTTAAAAATATTTTTACTGTTTGCACGTCCCCCGTTTGTGCCACACGATATTTTGTCAGGCTATGGAATCAAGTAGCTTACTTATGATGTGTGTATGTGCACATCCCTTCTTTCACTGTGCCGCCTTTCATGCTTGGCAAGAAAGACAAAATATATCTTGGGCAGCATGCAGTGGTTCCAAGGCAGAGTGAGAGCAAGGGAGGCAGTCAGTATCTGCAGAAGAATCCTAGCAGCTCCCCGGAGGAGCCTATTATACAGAAAAGATATCAAACCATGAATCATTTACGCTCGTCCTCCCCTGGCTTCTCCTATGCCTGCACACCCAGCCAGCCGTCCGCTTGCTTTGCCTCTTTGCATCCTTAATGAATGATAATTACACTTAATCAAAATTGGCTACCGTAATTAATGTTTTATTGATTATTTTGTCCTGTTTTGCCCTTTGCAACATAATATTTGCTACTTTGGTGGCTCGCCCTATGTCAGCTGGGATAGGCTCCAGCATACACCTGCGACCCTAGTGAGGATAAGCGGCATAGAATTTGGATGGATGGAAAATGGGATCATTGTACTGTAAGTCACAGGGGTGTCTGTATAGAACTTTTTCACTTCCGATCTGATTCCGATATTGCAGCCTTGAGTATTGGCCAATACTGTGGGTGTCACAAGACATTCAGTTCACGAGACAAGACGATGCACGAGGTTAGGTCGACGAGACGAGATTTTAACATTACTTTTACGAAAAGTACAATGAAAAAAAAAATATGAAAATATACTAATTTAATTTCTTCTACGTTACACTCTTCTGCACTCGTGTATGATACTGGCCCCGCCTCCACGCACGGAGACAAAGAGACTGTATGACTGCCAAAAGGGCTCACTCGGTTGATGACGTTGTTCTATGAAACAAACGCACCAAGTACAGATGTCCCCATCCACATTTTTTGGCTTCCAATCCGATTTTTCCAATCCAAATTTGTGGAATTGAATATGGCTAGGAAAATAGCTCTTCAAAGCATTAAAAATAATTCAGCCAAAGTATTGCTGAATTTACTTTATTACACAACATGACCAACAGTATTGTTTGGCTTTGGTGACAAACCTTTCAGAGTCAGGTTTAATCATTTAACATGGTTATAGATCAGTTTGTGATGTAATTTAGAATACATGACTTTTTAATAAACTCTCTTCAGTGCAATAGTAATTTAGTGAAGGAGTCCCTAGTATAAACAACCAGCGGTTACAGCAGCACTGCCAGTGCAAGCAGTGGATGAGCCAGAAATTTTTCATTGGTGGCCTAGGTGAGACCATTACTCACATAAGGGTGGTAATAAGTTGATAGCTCAAATATCTAGATGGTCAGTGGGGTGGCTGGAGAGTGACCAAGGGTGGCCATGGCCACCACGTAGCTCCGTCACTGCGTACGAGCTCCCTGCACAATGACACAGCAGTCCAGGCACAGTGAGGGGAAAGTAGCGCTGTAGCTATGTAGGTGAATATCCAACGTTTACGTCGAGTGGCAAACAGCTTTGAGACGCATGATGGAGTGTGTCCCACAGTTACGAATGTGATACGGCAACCGGATCGGCCCGATCCCGTGGCGAAAGCCGATATTATCTGATCTTCAAAATACAGCGGATAGGCAGACGATCCCAATTGGACAGATAATAATATTGGATTGAAACATCCCTAATATGTAGCAGTATAAAGGAATAGGCAAGCATTATTATTCTTTTAAGCATAAGCATTAAAACGTATGGTATTGGGTGTCATAATTTATTTTTATTTTGTGTCAGATCATATGTTTGTTATTTTTTCATTTTATTTTCAGGAATTTCTTTTTATTTGTTGTGGCCCACCACAGATAAACAAATGTATGGGAAACCCTGGATGTTGGAGTAATGAAGGCAGTGCATGATAGGCTGATTGCTGAGATGCCTCCAGGCATATTTTTTCACCATTCTTCCTAAATGAAAGTTATTCCTTAACTGCACAATTGCAACGCAATTCCCAATGCAAAATGCTGAAAGATGCTGTTGTCGAGCCAAAATGTTGAAAAGAAATACACTAGCAACTGCCCGTATAGGGAGGTCTCGGTGGACTTATTGGGGAAAGAAAGGAGTTTATTTTGATTGAAAATAAAAGACATAGAGGTAGTGCGAGTGTCAGACATATGATTGCTGTGTGGATAGATATACTTTTAATGTGTTTTGGTTCACCATAAGACCATTTTGATGACATTCTTGACTATTCCAATCAGTGCAGATCACGTACTATTTTGACTCAAGAGAGTGCATGATATGCTGCTTGCTGCCATGCCTCCAGGCATATTTTCTGTTTAGCTGGGATTAGGAAGAAGGCAAAAAAGGTGTCCACTGTTTTATTACATGCGCAATACTTTCTAATACAGTGGTACCTCAGTTTTTGTTATCAATTAGTTCCACAAGGTCTGACGAAAACCGAAACATAGGAAAACTGAAGGAATTTTTCCCATTGGATATTATGTGAATCCAATGAATCTGTTCCAGAAACAAAAAAATATTAACAAAAAAATTCATTTTATAGAGAATAATTATAGGGTTACATGCAGAAAACGAGGAACACAATGGCAAATAAACATTTAACATAATTTTTTAACATCATATTTACCTTTATTGGAGAGAGAGAGGAGGAGGGGATGCCATCTTCATTAGTTCTTTCGTGAATTCAAGAGTGTTTCTCACACCTTTATCAAATTGCTGGCATCGCAACTTTCTTTGGCCTTGTGGCATGTTATTTAACAGTCACACTCAATAAAAAAATGCATGGACAGTGAGTGACCAAAGTGGAGGGTGCTTTGTTTGGAGACTCAATTTTGCAGAATGATAGCACAGGACTAGTTTGTCATACACAATATTGTACGATCGTCAGAACAGTGTATGAAAACTGGGGCAAATTTTGGTGAATTTTTTTTTATTGAAAACCGAATCATACGAGGTTTGACTGTATTGTGAAAGCTCTTTTTGATAAACAATTGATGTAATTTATTTTACACAGAATTTGAAGAATTTATTTAGGTAGTTAGTATTTTCTGGCATTTTGGGAGAGAATTGCATTGCAATTGTCTCATTGAGGAAATACTTTTATTGCGGAAGGAGGCCAATACTTCTGTGTCACTATTGCAACTGCATTCTTTTTCTCAATCTGCAGCGTGCCGCAAGGATGGTGTTGCAGTGTTTCCTCGTTGTTTGCTTGCTGCTCTGTGTTTTGTGTGATAGGTGGAGGGGCATGAGGGTTAATGTGCTGGAAAAGAGTGATTTAGGTCAGCGGTCGTGTCTGCATCTGTCACTCTGACAGGCTGCTGCTTTACGAGGCTGTGTGCTGTTGAATAAAGGAGAGGATGAGAGACAAGTGAGGAGAGATGGGTGCTTTTTCACATGGAAAGAAGTCGAAACCTGACTCGACTATGATCTGTGCTTTCAGCGACGGGCGCCGCTGTTACAAGCAGCCGTTTGATATAAACCTAATCAGCTTCACCTCTTTATTGAGGATCAAGGCTGTTAAGGCTGCTGCAACTAAGTGAATGTCTTCCTTCCTGTACTGGTTTATCCTTCACACTCGTGATGGTGTCGCTCTTGCTGTATTTCCCTCTCCATCTCTCGATAACCTCTCCTACGTTTTCTCCATTTTCAGTCAGGAGTGCACTTCAGCTTCTGTGTAAACACCGCAATCACTGATGAGGAAAAGTGCTGCCATCTCTATGCGAGGGGCTTAGAGGAGCCATTTTGTGTCTTACTTATTAATGTGTCGTTTAAGTGCTATCATCTCATGAGCCATCTGTATCGTTTCCACTTTTTGTGGTTTTATCAATTGTGCAACATTCCAACATAAATTTTTTTAATTAACAAAGTACATTTTCATCAGTTAGTTGTTGTATTTTAAATCTTTTTGAGAACCCGTACATTGATGGTAATTCAGTAGGCCCTCTGTTTACGAGGTATCATGTTTCGACGTTTTGTCTTTATGACGCACTCCCATAAATTACTGAAAAAAAAAGTTTCTACTTAAGTGATTTGGTATGTAAATATGAAACTCGCTCGTGCACTAGTTATGTGCACGCTGCGGAAGAATATGTAGTTGTATAGCTGTAGCTACACTTAGAGCAACATTGAGGAGTTAGCTACAAACTATCTTGCAACGCCCCTTCCAGTGTGCAAGTCAATCAGCGGGGTAAAAGTACAGAATTCTTGTGTTTTTTTTCAATTCAAGTTTAATCTTGTGTGTAATCTTTTTATGACTGCCCTTTAAATGTCCTTCATGTGTTCTGGGAACAGTGTGTGTGACTTGGGTGTTAACCTACCGCCGGCTTGTCTTTGCCGTGTTGACAAGCAAAACACTACTTTGTAAGAACGATGACACTGCTGCACCGTCGGCGTCGCATGAACACAAGTGACCGGTTGTTTACTGCTGGCGAAAAGCCAACATGATATTTGGAAAAAAGCCAACAATGATATTCTCCTGATATTTATTTGCCTGTTACTGTACTCCATAGTGACACGCAGAAATAATTCCACTTTGTTTTCAGTCGTGACAAGGTGGACAACTGGAAGATGATGAACCTTATGCACGTGTTCTTTCTTCTTCTATTGTTTTGGTGTGGCATGTGGTTCTGTCGGTGTCTGTTTACAACACCACATGTAGGTGTGCCTTGTGTGTTACACAAAAAACGATCACCCTTGACCTGTACTATTGCAGCCTGTAGAACCCTGTGTAAGCCGTAAATGTGAGAGTAATGTAAAGTTTGCATCCTGCAACATATGCCATGAAAAATATGTTGTGGGTGTAGCACGTCAAAAAGCTTTAATGTACAGTGTTCACCGTTTATCACGGGGGATAGGTTCCCAAAATAGCCTGCAATAATTGAAATATTTTTACAATTATTATATGTTTTAAGGCTAAAACCCCTCACCATATACTTTATACACTTTTCTCAGACAGGCATTAACATTTTCTCACATTTCTCTCTCGCTTAAACACTCCAAGTTCAAACCTTCATTTGAATTTGAATGCTCAACCTACGAGGTTGGACATAAGAAATTGACTCACGCGTATGTCAATCCTTTGACCCCGTGTCTTCGTCCTGGCCCCGCTCCGCCGAAGTGTTTTCGTATCGTTGTTAAAACATATTGTTGCTGTATCCTCGTCCTCCTACTCCAACCGAAGATTCATTTTCAGTGCAGTATTGCGGAATGGCGCCCTACAGCCGCGTAACGTCCACATTCCTTCAGCATGTCCAGAAGTCCAACGTTTTGTGCAATGGTTAGCATCTTCCTCTGCTTTTTGGGTGCTAGAATGTTTCATCAACATTGTGGGTTTTATCGGGGAGAAAACTTGCAAGCTTTTTGTTAGCAATCAGACAACAGGAAACAAGGCAGTTCGGCACAAAGGAGGTTGATTGACAATGGTCTACAGCCAATCAGGATTCAGAAGACAATGGGCGGGTTCTCCAAGACCTCACAAATTGCTCGGCGTTATATTTGTCTCCCGCCGTATGCCTGCGCACTGTCACCTCTCCATTCTTGTATACGTGACAAAGACACATGCATCTTCTTACGCTGTGGAACACACACTTTGTGGATGAAGATGCAAGCGTCTTCAATTGTGAGGGCTGATTTTTTTGTTGTTGTTGAGTAAAACACACTGCTCAACCACTTCCCCACCATTGCATAGGTCTATGCTGCCTGTTTTTTTTTCAGTTTGCTGAGTAGACATGTTGATACTAAACACATGTAAATATGTTTCAAGGAGCATGCCATTGCTACTTTGCAGCAGCTCTCTTGTTGCTTTGTAGGGGTTAGTTTATGGACAGCTACGTATTCTCTGGTAGCCCATATTCTAATCATTCAAAGCACTATCACAGCGCAGTCACCCAATTGCATTCCTCTTGACCTCCCCAGATGGAAGTAAACTGCACTGCCTCTCTGTAGCACCACCCCAATTACTGCAGTGTTAACGATGATGAAGAAGGCTTGAATGAAAATGGCTGATTGACTAGGACACACACACTGCTCATAATTGGATTATAAGGAAGACCACAGTAATGGTGTTAGTAGGCTCTGTGGATTCTCAACACTGACCAGGTATTCAGTGTTTTATCCCCATCTGCATCCTTTTACTTACACTAAGCAGTGTCCTCACGGGGGCACCTCAAGCTTGACCCTGTTGTTCTGCTCCTGCTGGAGTGTCAGGGGGCGTGTTTGTTGGGGGGCTTTTTCTCTCTCCCTCCCTCCCTCTGTTGCTAGTGACAGCTGTGGGATCAGAACAAAAAGCTGTTTATTTCTGAAGACCTGCGTTATCGTTTTATACACACACACTCAGTGACAGAGGTGGTAGAATTAAATGAGACAATTTTTTAGATTATCTATTTCATTTGTGCTGTGTTGTGTTCAAAATGATGTTAAAACCGTCACATATGTTCTACCTTAACTAGGAAGTGCTTTTTTCATTTTAGAAAACAGCAGCTCAGACCGCTCCTTGTTGTCTGACAACAGTAAGAGAAGCATAATTAATTGACCCTGGCAGCTCAGGGAGTCCAGTTGCAGGTGTCGTCTCCAACACCGGTTCAGGTTTGTTCCAGTAATGCCTGTGGACCAATTAGTCTACTTTTCCTACCTGCATACGCAAGATGCCTGTGGATGCACGTTTGACATAATATATACCAACCAGTGCCTGAGGGGGCACCCTCCTCATTCTGATCTCAGCTCTTTGCTCAGGGCTGAGCAGAGCAGAGAAGAGCAGACTGCCTCCGTTTCTACTCTCCCTGGCAATTGATTAAAAGCCAATATGAGCTTTTGTTTTGATTTTAGCACCAGCCCATGCTTTCATGGCAGATGAAAAGCCCCAAGAACTACGGCACACACAGCATCTGTATTTACTGCGTCACTTTCCCTGCTTCCACTGAGCGAGGGGGAGGAGGAAGAGAAAATGGAGGATAGGGCGCTGCATTCATGTGCCTTTACATTGACGTGTTTCATCCGGCAAAGAGTTGGTGGACATACGGTGTTTAGTGAAGCCGTCAATCTGCACTTTTCTCGCACGGCTGTCCAGCACACTGTACGATTACTCCCATAAAACCTGGCAAAGGCAGGTATTATTGCGGCGCTTGACATTTTTCACATTTTTTTTTATTTGGCCCAGGCTGTAGGATGATTCAAGTGTGCTGTCTAGGTAAAGACCACACAGAAAATGTTAAATTTGCTGTAAATGCAAAAAACACACTTTATATTCATGTGATGCATTTTCTGCATGCTTGTGTGTTGTTGCTGTGAGGCATGTTGGTGGAATCTGAACCTGGTAATATAATTAATTCCACCCAGTAAGAGTGTCCCAATACAACTTTTTCACTTCTAATCTGATACCGATATTGTAGCTTTAAATATTGGCTAACACTGATATTAATCCGATATCAACACTACTTACTTTTATTGTAGTGTGGAATATTAGAAAATCACAAATAATACATACTTTTATGACTTATTTTGTAGTATGTAATGTTAGAAAAGGCTTGATCTAGTGATATTGCTCAGAGAACAATAGGCAGCAACAGTCGGTATGAGAAAAACGTATCTATGTAATTCTTTATGCATGTGGGGTATAGTTTTATCCACAATAGCGAGGTTCGAGGTGCTCAATGAAACGTTTAAACCCGACATTACTCATCACCGACAGGCCTGCTGTTATCTGTTAAAGCGAATGACTTTGCCGTTTCATGGGAGTTTCCCATGTGATGCTGCTTTATACTGTATGTGCGATGAGGTTGGTCGTATTAAACTTCCTAGTTCTGTGCCACCATGGAAAACATGTGCATGACAAGTATTGCACTCAGCTGCAACATCGTTTTACTGCCACATGGTTGACATCATTCCTGCTCTTTGGAACTTTGTTAGCACGCTAGCAAACAGTGTTGTTGTGATCACATGGGTTCTATGCGGTTGCTGCTCAGGACACCCCTTCCGCAAACACACCATCTTCAC
Source organism: Dunckerocampus dactyliophorus (assembly GCF_027744805.1). NCBI lineage: Eukaryota > Metazoa > Chordata > Actinopteri > Syngnathiformes > Syngnathidae > Dunckerocampus > Dunckerocampus dactyliophorus. The sequence goes on along the minus strand of NC_072819.1, from coordinate 29,329,794 downwards.
CGTGAAGCATGGTGGTGGCGGCAACATGTTGTGGGGATGATTCTGGGAAGGCTTGTCAAGGCAGAGGCAGAGAACATAAACGCAGAAAAATATGGGCAAATCTTAGACAATAATGTGTTGCAATCTGCAAGAGAGCTACACTTTATGAGTATATAGAAAAGATTTATTTTCACACAACGTGCCCAAGCATACAGCAAAAACTACACAGAACAAGTTCAAAGACAACAAGGTAAATGTTCTAGAGTGGCCAAGTCAAAGCCCAGATCTCAATCCCCTCTAGAATGTGTGACTGGATTTGAAAAGAGCTGTCCATGCCCGATCCCCGAGCAACCTGACAGAGTTTGAGATTTTGCAAGGAAAACATCTCTCCATGGAATGGGGGATATTGCATTGTCCAAATGTGCCAGCCTAAATCCTACCAACTCTTGATCTGAAGGGGGTGAATACAGTCATTTAGAGCTGAATCCAAAATTCACCCTCTATAAAGTTAGAGGTGCTTCTCAAAGAATATTTTTGAAAGCCTATTTATTTCGGTAGTTCAATTAAGAAATTAAACGTATTTTTATCTTATATCTAATCCTCTATAGATTCACTACACCCGTAGTTAAATATTTCACTTGGCTAAATTCCCACAATTTGTTTTGTAGCACAGGGTAATATGGTGAATTTTGTGTTTGAGAGCGCCACCATGTGGCGTATTTGTCAAAATTGTAGTAGCACAGGCAACATAGCAGGGGTGTATGTGTTGCCAAATTTTCACCCTTTTTATTTCAACTCTTTATTCTGCTCACCAACATGTAATTCTGCATTCTCATTAACCAAATTTCCATTTCGGTTTTGTTTTTGCCTTAAAAAATATATTTTTCAAAAACGAGTCTTAAAAAAGAGGGGTGGGCTTGTATTTTACGGTAAGTCAACTACTGCTCGTCGTAAAAGATGAGAACAATAAAACACGTGGGCACACCTCGCCTCACTTAATAGTCACACATGTGTAAAACTAAGTTAATTGACTTCAACCATAGGAGTATTCAACTTTAGCCATTTAGCTATATATTATATTCAGGGTCGTCTTATATTCGGGCCAATACAGTATTTTACTATACTGCTATAGTAAAATATTAAAAACAATAAAACACTTAGAAGTGTAAAACAAAGTTAGCCGACTTGTACAACCATAGGAGGTTTCAACTTACAGTGTAGTGTTTGACTACACATAGAGTATATTTATCCCTATGCAAGTGAGTCCCATTTAAACAACACAGCTGTCTGTCTTGGTCATACATCCCTATATAGTAACCAGTGGTGACAGCAAGACTGATGTATTCACAGTCATAAGCATTGCTTTACCTTTGCTTAATTGAGGGGAAACTTTGCTGACACACGGTTAGCACTGCACCAGCTAGCTGAGTGTCCAAAGATTATAATCCTTAGGAGCCGAGGCCACCCAACCCCGATGGAGAAATAACACAACCCAAGACCACTCAGGCATTGCCAAAGGGGGAGGGTGATTTAATAATGCTGATGAGATATTAGGCCAACCTTCCCCCTCTCTGTCGTCGCTTTTTACACAGAGTGGTAGACTGCCCTGACTCAGTGCCTGAAGGCGTATTTAGATGGGCCTGCTAAATATTTCAGAACCCTCAGACAGAGACAGAGTAAAAAGAAGTAGTGGGAGCAAAACTGAGAGCACAAAGAGCAAAGAAAATCAGTGCTGAGGGTTTTGACATGTACTGTGGTGGGAGGTTAGAGAGTATAGGCAAGGGCAGACAGGGCAGCATTGTAATTGGCTGACACCAGAATATAATCCTGTGCATGTGTGCACGGGCGCATGTGTGTGAGTACTGCGAGGCCAAATACACTTGGTGCGCCAGCACAATCAAATACAGTGCCTTGCAAAAGTGTTCACCCCCCTTGGATACTTCAGCCTTTTATTGCTTTTATCAATGACATTATGGTGAATGTAATTTGGCTTTTTTGAGGATTTGGAAAAAAAAGCTCCCTACATGTGAAACGGTAAAACACATTTTTACACACTGGTGTCCGTTATATTATAACTAAAAATACAGGTATAAAATGAAAAACAAGGGAGACTGCGACTGAATCAACAGCAAGTGGTGTACTCCATTTTGCCTCATTTACAAACATTTTTCCTTTTTAATGTATGGATAATTTTGTTGCGCTCTTCTAATGGTTTATTAGTTTGTGCATGTGTACATAATGTTCGAGTGTATATCACTGAATCCAGACAGGTTCTCTTCATTAAATAGCACAAGAGTAATGTTGATCTTACAAATAAACTTGATTCTTTGTCTATTCATTTAAAGTTCGCATCCCTTCATCAAAATAAAATACGTCTAATATTTTATCTTAGCTAGCACCTCTCAAAATCTAGACAGCATAATAATTACATCCAGACTCTCCTCCAGCCTCCACCTTTTATCTTGTAGTTAGGACTACTTGTTTATCACACATCCTTCTTCCATCACACGTTCTGACACAGGTAATAACCGTAAGTGTCCGAATGAGGTGTCATTTAATGAAGATTAAGAAACGTTTTCTTTTGAGATCCCGCTCTGTGAAACAGGACGAGATCCACCCCGGTGACATCGCCCCTCGAGGCTGCGTGGATCTCCACAGCAGTGTGCAGCGGGAGCTTTACTTTCACTTTTATGTTCTCAAATACCAGAAACTCTCCAACGACGCCAGAAAAAGTAGCTACATTTGTCGCTAGTCGCTTTTGAGAAAATACGATGCCAAGAGGGTTTGAAATGTCCTCAGATCTGGCACGGAGGGGGCGGGGCAGCAGCCTCGCTAAGGAGCGCTGACACACACAGCAGAGCGAGACAGACCTCCATGTCAAGATACAAGAGTACAGCGCAAATCCAGCCTATATCGATATGAACAATATGTTTGTTTTTTTTATATTGTGCTTAAAAGAAATATTGCTGTTTTAAAAATATTGATATATCACCCAGCCCTAGTTCATCTCCAGTACAACTTGCATATTGTTTTCTTTGGGTTGACTACCAAACTCTCGCTCCTCTTCTGCAGTCCCATTGCAGACTCAGCATGACAAGCCTACCTCATATTTAATAGTCCCATGCCCCTGGGTGCTGCTAGACTGGAAGTTCAGTGGGTGGGGGCTAAAACCCTCAGGGATGAGGAGAGGTTGTTGACAGGACACTTGCAGTGTCAGGTGCATGTGCAGGGAAACAGAAATGGAGACTGACAGGCAATGGGAGAGAAGAGAGAGAGCTTTTTGTAATTGGAAAGCACCCGAGTCGCAGTTCTCCCCCTCCTCCAGCAGCCCTCCACTCACTGATACTTATTACCCAGCTGTTATCAGCTGGTCTCCCAACACACACCGCTGCTTTTTATTCAGAAGGCACAATGTGGCCCCACTCGTACAAGGCCAGTGGATTTATTTATTGCACAGTGACTGATAGTAGCTGCATCTCTTTATTCAGTCAAGGCTTATTCATTCCACCTCCTGCTGTTTTGTTTCTCTTGTAGGTCAGTTAATCATGGCTGAATACTTGCTTGACAGCAACATATCAGCGAGACATGTCACCATCATCACATTTCAAAACAACTTTGGGGCTAAGTCTGTTGTGTCACAATAGATGTTTGTGGATCCAGTCTCGCAATTCATCTCATTCTGCTTGAGCATTTTTGCAAGCTTTTTGGGGGTTTGTCCAAGTAGGATTTTTGATCATTTTATTCATAAAGCCACAACATGAAATTTTCTATCAGAATGCATTCATACGCTTTGTTTTTTGCTCCACTCCTGTCTTCGCTTCCTTTGTAATGATCACGCAGTTGCTCTGTGCTTTGTTCTGTTGGTACAGGCAGCTACAGGAAAAGCCTGTTTTAATTTGCTGTTGTTGCACTGCTACCAAAAAGGTTTTTAAATTCCCAAGTGTGATTCATGATACCATTAAGCTATAATTTAAAAACAACAACAAAAAAAAGAAGCTCATTAGGGCATTAGGAATACATGTGTTGATGTTTCTAGAACCGTTTTTTACTTTGGTAGTGGTTAAGTGTACATTTTTAGAAAAATGCATTCTACTGTATGTGATGTCAGCAAAACAAACAAAGCGAACAATAGAGCTGTTCAGGACTCCAGGAATTTAATGTGCAGACGGGAAATAGATTTTTTTTGCTTCTACTGAGATGCCAGCTCAAAGACAGCAGCTGCAAAGCCTTGTTTACATCGAATGGAGACACTAGTTTGTTTTCTGTCCTCAAAACACAGTTGTCATACATATGAGAAGCCTAAACAACAGTTATTGTTTGTTTTTAGTCACACATCTTTTGGCATTAAAGGGACCCAAAATATCCAACCGCAACATTTTCACACCCAGGACCGTCCTGTGTCCCCCTCTTATTTGTTGAATTCATTGAATTACACATGCTTGTGCGACTATGATGTCATGCTATGTGCAGTCACAGTTAGGGTTGTCACCATACCTGAATTTCAGTAATCGATACCAGTGCCTGTGAATTTCCACAATTCTCAATACTTATTCGATACCACGATAACCGATGTATTTTTAAATTAACTTTATTAAAATTGTAAACTGTTTACAATTGTCAACTGTTGAAGATCGCTGTGCTTCAACATCGTTTTGAACAGAATTTAAATTGCAGTACCAGTTTCCAAGAGGTAACTATACATTCAAAAAAGACCAGCATTAGCTTCCCAGTATATAAAAACAAACTCTGCTTGTAAATGTGGTCATAAATAACAATAGCCAACGATTCGACATTCATAAAAGAACACAGTTCTTTATTTGCTGTTCTTTATTTTCCTTTTCCATTTAAGTGTTTGCATCGTGGATGTACTTTGTGTTCTGTCTAGTCACCCCCCTGTTCTGAGTAAATCTCAGCCTCTCACCATCTCCCCAAGGTGCGTGAGCTGCACTTATACTAAACTTTGTCAAGTAGGGGACCCCCAAATTTAGTATGGCCCATGGGCTGCGAGTTTGAGCCCCTGCTTTACATTGTGAAATAAAAAATAAAGTTTTTGTTTAAATCACATGAGACTTTTAGAGAGCATCTCATAATGATATGTATCATGACGGTATCATGACTTTATTTGTTAACCACCATAGTAAGATGGTTTTTAAGCCCAAATAACGGAATGTATATTCAAATCTTGTATAACGTGACTCAACTGTTAGTAAACTTAAACATACTCACCTTGAATTATTTTGAACAGGTCGGGGTGCCTGTGTTTCATGTGTTTTTCCAGGTTGTTTCCTTTTTTGCTTTGAAAACTTCTGAGGTACTGTTTACATGTGTGTTTTGAATTTATAATTGCACTGCATTCATCTCATTCGAATGTGAAGTATCTCCACACGGGACTCGTACTACCTGGTTTATCGATACGCCGAACTGATGTGCTTTTACCTTTACTTTGTTAGAGATTAAATTCTCCACAATTTACTAAAGGTCAAAGGACCACTTTAGAAATTAAGCCAATTTCACCTCCCCCTTGCGTGTTCGTAAATCTCTAGTTATGAGAAGGAAAGAAGACTCACACATCAGATTAACTTTTAAGAATTGTATTGAGAATAAATCGGACAGAGAGAAGCTCCAGGCTGGTTCTCTTCCCAAGGACGCCTTCCGCCTCCTCTCCGAAGGAAGAGAAACAGGTCCCGTTCGATGGTCCTCTGTCTTTTTATAATTGTTTTTCTCAGACCATTGGTGCCAATCTCTCCAAAGATAACTTTCTTCCGAATTCTTTGACAAAGTTGTGTGACGGCAGCAGGCGATATTCGCTGAGTTGTTTTGGCTACATTCTGTGACCATATCTGGCTGCTGACGCTGGCTGTCCTTGGGCTATGTGTGAGCGCTTCACTATTTTTGACACACTTAAACAGATGTTCATTTACTCAGCTAATTATTTAATAAAGCATTATTTGTATTCAGTACTTGTAATTACTCACTCAGTTAATCATCCATCCATTTTCTATGCCGCTTCTCCTCATTAGGGTCACGGGGGTATGCTGGAGCCCATTCCAGCTGACTTCGGGCGACAGCCGGGGTACAACCTGGACTGGTCGCCAGCCAATCGCAGGGTACATATAGACAAACAACCATTCACACTCACATTCATACCTTTGGACAATTTATAGTCGCCAATTGACCTAACATGCATGTTTTTGGAATGTGGGAAGAAACCCACGCACGCACAGGAGAACATGCAAACTCCACGCAAACGCCCAATGGAGATTCGAACCCAGTTCTTCCTGATCTCCTGACTGCGACTGTGTGGCCAACATGCTAACCACTGGACCACCGTGCGTCCTCAGTCAATCATAAAACAGTTATATAAAACAGTACTTGTATTAAAGCACTCACTAATAATTCAATTAATAAACATCGATGCAAACAGTTATTCTCAAATCTACGTAATAAAATGTTATTACTTATTGAATAAAATCACTCAGTAAATGTAAATTTGCCTACAACTTGTTGAAGCCATTTTTTAAAGACAGCAGCCGTTCTTCGGGAGGGCCCTATAATTTCCGCATTAATGAAATTGCAGACATAATCGCTGAATTGGCCAATAAAAACAGAATTTACTGTTAAACACGAAATTTCACAGAAAGTGAAATAATGTGAATGAAATGATGCCATTGTGATAGGAAGGAACGTTCGTGTGGGGAATTATTTTCTTGGTGACTAACTTGCCCCCTCCCGAACTAAACATGTCAAAATGGCAGCGAAAACACTTGAAAGGCTCTTACAGAGCGTGAATGGAGGCTAGCAGGATTAGCTTAGTTCAACAGAGCATACTAGTTTGGCTGTGTGTGTGCGACTCAGGCCGGGATGAGCGTTTATTACGTGTTGTGTTTTGCTGCTTTAATGTAAACTAGAATGCCTGCTAACGATGTGCAGGTTCTGAGTTAAAAAGACAAGAGCCACGTTTATTCTTGCACCCAGCTCGTCTTAGCCGTCAAGACACCTTCTCAACATACACAACACACTTCTTTCAAAATAAGAGCACCGTTTGCCGCATCTTGTCTAATTGTGTAAACAAAATAAGGGTGTCTATTAATATCTTACATTGTCTTACGTTAATAACACGTTTGAAATTACATTGGTCCATCTTCCTTAAGCACAAGCACGGGCATTGCAGTTTAGTGAAGATTTTGTAGCAACGTGTGCAGAGGCTGACATGCCTTTAGAAAAGTAAGCCAGGCTACATCCATTTCTCAATTACGAAGCAAAATTAGACAATGATATATTGCAGCAATAAATGAAAGGATTTTTGCATGTAATTAATCATTAACCAAGAAAACACACACTTTATGCTGGTAAAAGGTGGAAAAAAATAAAACAAATGTACTACTTCGGCGCTGACAGCTCAGCAGTGTTGCCAGATCTCGTGAGAGGACCAACCAACTAGCTCTCTGAAAACAATTCCAAAACAACAGGGAATTTGCAAGTGACTTAGCCCAAAGTTGTTTATAATTAGCGGACCTGGCAACAATGCTGCTCAGTCGCATCAGTGTGCATACGCTTATACTGCCAACGTCAGTTCCGCCAGGAATCGATACAACACGCAGAGGGAAAAGTTGTATAGTCGATATTGACGTTACCTTAAAAAGCAGGCATCTATGTTTTTTTGCGTGCTGATATCGACTTGGTATCGATGTATGAATTCTTGTGACAATTCTCTGACGGTTAAAACTGAATTTAGGAAAAAATAAAACAGAATTTGAGAAACATAAAACTGCTTTTATAGGGCCCTACTAATTTATCTATTCCTGAACAGCTGCACACAAAGAGGTGAACATTTTTCAAAACACTCACACCTACTGTGTTGCCTACACCACATGATGGCACTGTTATTAAACCCTAACATTTAAAAAAAGGTATTGACTTGACCTGAGTCATTGTCTAATAATTATACAACTTCAGGATATATGTATTACATGTATGGTAGCATGTCTTCTAAAGCATTTTGAGCACAACCCATATAGTGGACACCACAAATTCCATTACCTCCAGGGTTGTACTCTTCACAACTTTGACAATAGAAATTGCACACCAAAATGTACTATTCGGTGGAAACGGGGCTCAAGTAGTCTTAAGGGAATTGGGGGCTACATCGACATCATACCTGCTATTACCTTGATGTGTTATCCATCTGCAAGCCAGCGTGGAGTCGCTCCCAGCGGCTGTGCTCTGTCCTCTCTGGGTTGTTCTGCAGCATCTCACACAGAGATGGAGTGAGGCCATTATACCCCTGGCTCAGCAACACTCCCTGCAGACACGCAGCAAAATTATGTATGCACTTGCACAAACATGCATCTGCATCATGTCTGCATGTAAGTATCATCAAAATGTGACCATAGTCATGCATCAAATAAGCTTGTGCTGTCATTGTTAATTTCACAACAAAAGTAGACATGCTTTACATGTAACATTTCAATGTCCAAATATAGACACTTTTTTACAACATAGCCGTGCTAGCGCAAAATAAAAACATGAACCGGCTTAATTTATGGTTTGGTAAGCTTCCTCACTCTATAAACGTCAGAGTGATAGGGATAGTACACATTGTTAGGACAACAATTTCAAATACTACTCAAGTGAAGTTGAAGACAGCAAAGGGTACCCTTGATCTGAGCCGTGCACACACACACACACACACACACACACACACACACACACACACACACACACACATATATATATATATATATATATGTATATATATATATATATATGTATATATATATATATATATGTATATATATATATATATGTATATTTTTCCCCCTTCTCCTTTTTTTTTTTTTTTTTTTTTTTTTTAGGAAAATCAAATATAAATATTTTCCATTCCAGTTGTGTGTTTTCAGTTCCATTGTTCCAATAAATGACCTTAAATTGTTCATCAGAATTATACACATATTTACAGAATAAATAGTTGTGAGTGGGATAATAGTGCGTTAACCGAAATCAAGGTTGGAGGTTTACTTAATCGTGATTTAGATTTTTGCCAAAATCGCCCGGCCCTATTACTGACACACCTGCACCCCCACCGACAGCAGCCACACACAGCCATTTTGTAGCACATCAAGGAACTCCCCCACACCCCCACCCATCCTTCTCCCTTCCACCTCTCTGTATGAGCGATAGATGAGGTTTGTGTCATTAAGTGAATTTGCTGTTATTTCCCCTGGCTCTTAGCTGAAGATGTCAAACCTCCGCTGGTGAGGCAGCCAAGGATGACAAGCAGCAAACACACACTCAGAAGATACACTTTTATTTTGTGTAATTTATCAAATTGCTCAGGTATGTGGTGAATGGACCACCGGTCTCAGAAGGAAAAGAAAAACCTTAGGAACATCTTAGAATTTAATTACAGTAATCGTAAACATTCAGGAACATGTAGACTGTTTGATTGCGCTGTAGTTTTACTGGCTACACTTGAGCAATTACACAAGCGCCATTGACTGGTTAACAACGAATACAAAAATTAAATCCTATTACTTCTAGCTGCATAGAATGAGCAAGTAGGAAAAGACATTTTCTTCCTAATACCCACACTGGCACATCCTTATTTTACAAGAGTCTGCATGCTTGGTGAACTGAGTGATTCGTCACAGTTCCTCTTTTGTATTACACACCACCTCTCTTCCTTTCTCTTACCTCCTTCCCTAAATCACCTCCTTACATGTGTGTAGTTGTTCTCTCTCTTGCTGTGATTCTAATACTTCATAACAGTGTGAGGAAATGGTGCTGACCTTGAGGCTGCTGAGCCCCCTTTTCTTAATGCTGATGTATGGGCCCGTGAGCGCAGGCAGCCAGTAAGTGAGAGCCATGTTTTTATTTGCTCTAGTGCACGGCCCCGGTGTCAGGACGCATAGCAAGGTTCATTTCTCGGCCACTCAAGCTAGCTCAATGTCATGCAATTCCAGTCCAATAGGTAAGATGTAGCCAAATTGGTCTTTGTATACAGAGATAAGTGGTATTATGTTGCCTGGAGGATTTGCATGGCCACCGAGGGCCACTACTACGCTATAGTCTCAACTGCAGCGTGAGGCAGAAAGCTGCTGCAGAACTCTTCATTGTGTTCTCTGCATTTTCTGTTTGGAACTTCCAAGCTTGCAGAATCTACCTCCAAAGTCACATTCGGTGACACAAGTTCTCCTTTTAAAAGTATTTTCTGTCTCCACTTATACCGTATTGACTTGAATATAAGACGACCCTGAATATAAGACAACCTCTCTTTCAAGAAATTTTTTAAGACGGAGAAAAAAGACAAAATGAATGTTTTTGTTTGGTCAAGTTTTGAATATCAGTGAAATACCCGGTACAGGGTTTCCACTGATCATAGCAGTGCGCCAATACAAAACAAAAGCCGCCACACCTTAAAAATGAGTTTTGGTTGTTCTTTGTTTTGTTTTTTTTGTAACTTGAAAACAATTTTAAGTAATACAGTAGACGCCCCTACAACGTAAATAATCCGTTCCGAGAACCTTTATGTTATAGGGTTTTCATGTTATACGAAGCGTAAAATACATGTAAATAGCCTAATCCGTTCCAAGATCTTCCCAAACTCACCCCTTTGGCACTTCAAAATATTGAAAGTCCACCAAACATGGTGGGAAAATATAAGAAGACGTTAGCATAAACATAGTAGAGTAACATGCCGATATAAAATAAGGTAATAAATAAGATTACTGTAAATGAATAAAACTGAAAAACAAAAACAATCTTACCGTTCACAAGATGTCTTGATCAGGAGCGCAAGTGGAGGCAGGAAGGAGGAGGAGGACTAGCCTGAGTCGAAACGCGACTCAAAGAGTCTAAGAGTCAGCTGGTCTCACAGACAAACGCACACGCACTACACGATAATGCTGTGTGCAAAATTTTCATTTGCAACTTAACTTAATTGCTTAAGTTAGTTTAAGGGCGACTACGAAGAGGAAGGAGGTTGAAGGGAGAAGCCTGTCTCTCACACAAACTCACGTACGTGCTGTATAATGTCAGCCAATGAGATGAGAGCATAGGCGGTGCTCCGATAATCAGCCAGTGAGAGCGTGAAGCATCAGAAGGCGTCACCAAGTGTTAGTCTGTACACGTGCCCGTGGGCACCAGGTTGGTGACCCCTGCTTTATGTTATATGGAATTTCTTCCATAATACGATGCAAAAACTTTACATAAATTCTTTACGTTCAGTGGAAATTACGTAAAAGGAGGTTTACGTTATGCGAGGTACTACTGTACTTGTATGAATGGATATACACTCCTGGTCAAAATCTTAAGACCAGTTGAAAAATTGCTAGAATTTGCATTTTTCACATTTGGATCTTAATTAGGTTTTAAGAAGAGCTACAATATGTAAAACCAAGAAGGGGGAGTGAGACAAAAAGCATTTTGAAAAAGTAATTTATCGACAACAACAATTAAACTGAAATAGGCTGTTTATCAGCTGATCAAAAGTTTAAGACTATCACTCAAAAAATAACAAAAAACTCTCTAAACCAGAACAAAAAATGTTCTCAGTAGGACTCAGTAATGAGTAGCTCCACCGTTCTTGTTAATCATTTAAAAAATTCATTTGGGCATGCTTGATGCGTGTGTTTCCAGGAGGCTAGTGGGAACATTTGATCAGGAGTGTATATATGCTATATAGATACATATATACATTTATTATTTACACACATATTGACCACAATAAGTTTGAAAATGATTTGAAATATCATAAAAATCTTTCACTGCGCTTTATTTTGATGAGCATGCACCGGAATCGCCTATCTGCCTTGCTGGCACTTGCAGATGTCAATCTTATGTTGACATTTTGTGTTGACATCTTGTGTTGTGTTCAAACATGACACCTGTATTTAATGACAAATGAGCACACTGAGTGGAGATGTGTTTTGTAAATAAAGTACAATTAAATGTTGGCAGTCACATAACACGTACTGTAGCTCACTTCTCCTTTCTTTTTGTCAAAGTAGTTTTAATAGTGCTGCAAGTTATACTGTTTATACGGGATAGATTTCTATAACAAAAATGTGTTAATTGTGTTAACAGTAAAAAATTATTGAACAGTTCTTTTGCCATGTATTCGTATTACTGTAAAACAGGCATCAAGTTAAATTTAGGTTTGTGTCAGGTAGTAGAAAATGTACTTTTGTACTAGTTACATAGTACTATTGGACTAAATAGGTCAAGTAACAAAAGGAGATTCTACATTTTAGATCTCAGCAACTTTGCCATTAAATTAAGAGTTTTGCAATGTTTCCAATTGATGTCCTGCTGGTTGTTGAGAAAGTTAAATAAGTTAATAAATTAATAAGTAAGTTGTAAAAAAATGCAGACGCAGCAGTGGCACCACACAGAGGCGGCAGTCTGCCCTCCCATGCAGCCCACCACCACAGCTTCAAAAAAATCCTAGGGGAACCCCTGCAGTAGATTGTAATAAAAAGGATAAGATATTATTCAGCTAGCTGCTCAACAGTTGGCTTTTTTTTTTATCATCATTATCTTAAAATTTGCATCATAACTCTTTCTCTGTTTGCTGACATTCCCAACATTTGAGACATATTTTCCAGGAGGTCTCCATGTTCTCTGTGATCTCTCCAGGTCACTGGTGTGTGTTCATGCGTGCGTGCGTGTGTATGTGTTTGTGATGGGAAGAAAAGCGTCTTTTATTTGGGTGGATGCAGTAATTGTTGTGCCATTTGTTCATTTTCCTGAACTATAGACATCCTTTTTGTTACATGATATTTACTGTACAGTAGCATCTCTTGAGTAAAGTTAACTGATGTTAAATTTCATATTTGAGTAATTATGTTGTACACTGCCTGGCCAAAGAAAGGTTACCACCTAGATTTAACTAAGCCAATAGGTAAGAGCCTCCCACTGGATAAATACAGATTGGATTATTATGTTTCAGCTAGAAACAAGCTATTTAACCTATGATGTTAATCCTTTTCAGAAGGGTCAAATTACTGACATGCATCAAGCATGAGAAAACATGTAAGGAGATGGCTGAAGTTACTGAAATTGGGTTAAGAACTCTCCAACGCATTATTAAAAAATAGGAGGACAGTGGGGAAACATCAGAAAGAAATGTTGTGATGTGACATTGCAGAAGCTTGTACAAATGATGCTACAGCGATTGTGTGCCATAATCACAGCTAAAGGCTGTATGAACAAACATTAGTGTGTGGCTTTTTGTTTTGCTCGGCAGTGTATACTGCTTACACAGTCGTCCCATGTTGTGGTTCGCATTTTGCACCTTCAGCCTATCACATTTGTTCAAAAATATATTAATAAGTCATGCTGTCTTGTGGTTGAATACAGCCTCTTATTAGTCAAGTTATTACTGTATGCATACATCGTTACTCAAAAATAATGATTTGACCGATTTCATGATGCATTGCTTCAATTCTCAAACATTGTGATGAATCAGTGACCATTTGAAGGAGGAGTTTTCTATGTTTTTAATGGCTACAAGGGCGATGTAGTCGCATTGTTCCTCCAACAACTTGCGCTTTGTGCTTGGACTGCGAGATCCCCCTACCTGATTTTTTTTCTTGTGGGGATATACAGTATATAAAAGATCTTGATTACATTCTACTGCTACCCACTAACCTCAGTGACATTAAATTGGTTAACATTCCTTGTTTAGACTCCGATTCCTAACAATTCTCGATTCCAATTCTTTTCAGAGGTAGCGTCATAAAATTTGCATGGTTTAAATGAGGGCGCTAACCAAAGTTTTTGGTTGAAATGTCTGAATGTCTCCATGATTTTTTTAAATCGTATGAATTTTTATAGTGAATTACTTTACTATGAATTTTTCACAGGGCTATTTTCAACCAGTATATAAATATCAAACCATTCAACATGATTTGAACATAAATGTTTTTAAGTCTCTTTACATGGTAAATGTTCACAAATGATTTTTATTTTTGAAAACCTCATGAATTTTTTTTTTTTTTTTTTTTTTTTTTTTTACAAATAACCTGTTGTTTATGTGTTGGAAAGTGTCTTATGATGCACATAAGACAAAGTGTAACTTAACTAGAGCCCGGACGAGGTGGGATAATAAAGATACCGATATTGGGGGCTGAAAAAAAGTCAAATGAAAATACAGCCATGGAAAAAATTATAAGGCCACCCTTGTTTTTTCAGTTTATTGATCCATTTTAAAGCCATTTGTTTTGACAAATTGTGGATGTGGATTTCATAGCCGATTTCACAAATGTTCAATATGCGCTCCGCCTGAGACAGGGCACACGTCAATTAGATACTCTAGCTCCTAAGCGCCAAACTGCCATTGGAGGAATCTGGGTTTCCAGACTTGTTCTTTGTAACGATTTCTTTGGGCTTCATGTTTTTGGTCATCCAGATCCTCTTGTCCTGCACAAACAGCCTTCCTCTTTGAATTTTTTGTGCCATGTCCAAATCTGCATTGCCGTTGGTGACTGTTTTGAGAGCTTCCTCACAAATGCACGCTGCACAGTCTTGTTCGACTGTGATCGAGCATACTCCAACCCACACAACGATTAAAAACATGAAATATCAAATTTTGACCTGTTTAAAAACATGCTGTCAAAATGAGAAAAAATTTGAACGTGAATTTGCTTAGATATCAGCTTGCGAAATTATATCAAATTTTTTGAAACACCCTGTAAGACGCTATGTATATCTGCATATATATTTATTTCGCTTTAAAACGCTGTATAATAATGGTGGTGGACACGTGAATTACAGTAACAGTTGCATATATGTTTATCTCACAGAGCTGCAACTTATACGACATTAAAGGGCTGTAATACACACTCTAAAATTTGCTTGAAAACTAGAATGTTCTCTTTGACGGCCCCTTATGGTGTGGCACTAAAGTGTAGTGTTATGTTGTTGTACAAAGTCACAGCTCACCATGCATATCGTTTCTTTTCGCGTTCGCCCTCTCCTACAGCGGACTGAGTGAGAGAGCGGCAGAGCGAGAGCATTGCTGTCTGCGTGTGAGAGGGAGGGGCAAGGAGCAGACAGCAGAGGGAGACACAGGCAGGGAGCGACACTCAAAAAAAAAAAAAGTTAATACTGTATATAGTTAATATATCGGTTCCATATTCACTGATATCGATTAATCTGTGAAACGTCTTAATCAGCCCGATAAATGGGACCGGCGACATATCGGACGGGTTCTAAACTTAACCATGTTAGTGAATTCCTACTAACCTGCGTACAGAACATCAAACAAGTACGGTGAATGGACTTAACACGGGGTCTGGCCAAC